>NC_081200.1:41537963-41880463 GCF_902713425.1 Acipenser ruthenus | reverse complement strand
TTTAATCCATACATTGTAAATGGATATGTAGACGGACAGATCAAACAATTGTGCAAAGCCAGCTTTGTACGGATACAGTTTCATATTTCACAGGTGAAGATGCTGCTCTTCAAATGTTTGATGACCGTTCTGTAATCGTTTTCAGATGCCAGCGAGGGTGGCATTACGAAGGAAGGGAGCAGCTCCCACCTGAAGCACTTTTCTTTTTTTTCTTTCTTTTTCTTTTTTTCTTCCACTTGCTGATCCCTTTAAGTCCGCAGATCCTTTTAAGCCCGCGGATTCCCTCGAGACACAGTCCCAGCCAGCCTGCAATGATTTATCAATCTGCAAAGCTGACTTTTCTTTTTTTCATTTGCTCGAAGTTTCCAATGTGGGTTTTCTAGGGCTTGGTCAATAGAGTGCAGGCAGGCCGTGTAACCCTGCAGCTGACACCCAGCATGTCCGATCGTGCTGAGAGATCGCAGGTTAAATCAGCAGCTCTGCTTGCCTTCCCTTCTACCCAGAATCACTGAGGAGCTGTCAGAGGCTAAAACAGTGTTCTGTACATTCAAATCATTCTCAACATTTACTTCCTTCTGGTTTTTTAATACACTTCAAACTAATACACTACAAACTGCACTTAGTATTACAGGCACATAGTTTACTACAGGCACGTGGTTTACTACAGGCACGTGGTTTACTACAGGCACGTGGTTTACTACAGGCACGTGGTTTACTTGAGGCACGTGGTTTACTACAGGCACGTGGTTTACTACAGGCACGTGGTTTACTACAGGCACGTGGTTTACTTGAGGCACATGGTTTACTACAGGCACGTGGTTTACTTCAGGCACATGGTTTACTACAGGCACGTGGTTTACTACAGGCACGTGGTTTACTTCAGGCACATGGTTTACTACAGGCACGTGGTTTACTACAGGCACGTGGTTTACTACAGGCACGTGGTTTACTACAGGCACATGGTTTACTTGAGGCACATGGTTTACTACAGGCACGTGGTTTACTTCAGGCACATGGTTTACTACAGGCACGTGGTTTACTACAGGCACGTGGTTTACTACAGGCACGTGGTTTACTACAGGCACGTGGTTTACTACAGGCACATGGTTTACTTGAGGCACATGGTTTACTACAGGCACGTGGTTTACTTCAGGCACATGGTTTACTACAGGCACGTGGTTTACTACAGGCACGTGGTTTACTTGAGGCACATGGTTTACTTGAGGCACGTGGTTTACTACAGGCACGTGGTTTACTACAGGCACGTGGTTTACTACAGGCACGTGGTTTACTTCAGGCACATGGTTTACTTGAGGCACGTGGTTTACTTGAGGCACGTGGTTTACTACAGGCACGTGGTTTACTTCAGGCACATGGTTTACTTGAGGCAGGTGGTTTACTACAGGCACGTGGTTTACTACAGGCACATGGTTTACTACAGGCACATGGTTTACTACAGGCACGTGGTTTACTTGAGGCACGTGGTTTATTATTATTATTATTATTATTTATTTCTTAGCAGACGTCCTTATCCAGGTCGACTTACAATTGTTACAAGATATCACATTATTTTTACATACAATTACCCATTTATACAGTTGGGTTTTTACTGGAGCAACTTAGGTAAAGTACCTTGCTCAAGGGTACAGCAGCAGTGTCCCCTACCAGGAATTGAACCCACAACCCTCCGGTCAAGAGTCCAGAGCCCTAACCACTGCACCACACTGCTGGTTTACTTGAGGCACGTGGTTTACTTGAGGCACATGGTTTACTTGAGGCACGTGGTTTACTTGAGGCACGTGGTTTACTACAGGCACGTGGTTTACTTCATACACATAGTTTACTTCATGCACAATGGTGTCTTTAAAGTGGATTTTCTTTTTAGTCGATGTTCTGCAGCAGCATGTGCATGCAGGTCATGTGACTTGCCCAGCGATCCAAAACATGGACAGGACTTGGATTCAAACCCAGGATCAGGCTCCCAGTCCTCAACTCTAACCTGCTGGGCTTTAAGCGACAGAAAACACACTCCCTATCTGGAAAGCCCCTCCGCAGAGCTACAATAACTGTAGTGGCAGTTTGATGAATCAGTGTCTATTGAAATGGCAGATTGGCAGGACTACATCTGTAGTGTCCCTGGAGCTGTCAAACCACAGACGAGACTAAACATCTGACCCCTTCATCCCTAACATTGCTCCACAAGAGACGCTTCTGTCACTAGCTCTGCTGCTTTGCTTTCCAAGGTGCCACAAAGGGCAAGTGCTGCTGCATCTCAGTGTGGTTTATTGATTTCTGACCCAGCGCTTAATAGTTTTCCCAGTCCCCCTGAATGGCTTTTGTAAGCAATAGGGTTTGTACATCGCAGAGATCAATACTTTTTATATTTACAATACAATTGAAACTGCTTCTGCTGGGAGGGGGGGGGTGTCATGCCTCTGCGAGGGAAAACGATGTCATTATCGGAATTAAAACATTTATTTCTGATTAAGAGAGTGTCCTATCTCATTTATTTCTGATTAAGAGAGGGGAATAGAATCCTATTGATTTTTGCACTTTTACACATCTCCACTACTGGGAAGATAATTGAGAAGTTAGCCAGAATAAATGAAGTTTCAAGTCTAGCGGACCAGCCAATACCTTCCAAATCTGAGATGCTTTTATGAAGCAGGTTTTTAATTCTGCAGGCGCTGAGGCTGTGGGACAGATTCGGTTGAATAAATTGGATTAAGAATAGAAGCTCCTTGATGCACATCTTGGCATGTGCACAGGGGCCTGATCTCCTCCTTTAGATCACTAATGAAAAGACAGCTTACTGAATTGCAATTGTTGAAACTCTCAGATACTTGAGGAAGTGAGGATTAGTAAAGTGAAAGCCTATTAATGTTAAGTTTCCCTTAAAGCCTATTGTTGGTAAAAAAAAAAAATACTGAATAAAGTCTGAGATCTTAATCAGTGCCTGAACACGACCTTTAGACACACTGTCTCAATTGATTAGACTTTATTAAAGGAATGGGATTAAATGAGGCTTTCATGAAAAGCTATATTTTGCCTTTTTTAATTTTTTTAACAACCGTACCAGCCGTGAGATTGCTGTGTGAATTCAGAGATCTGCAGTGCTTCTCCAGCGTACCAGCCGTGAGATTGCAGTGTGAATTCAGAGATCTGCAATGCTTCTTCAGCGTACCAGCCGTGAGATTGCAGTGTGAATTCAGAGATCTGCAGTGCTTCTTCAGCGTACCAGCCGTGAGATTGCTGTGTGAATTCAGAGATCTGCAGTGCTTCTCCAGCGTACCAGCCGTGAGATTGCAGTGTGAATTCAGAGATCTGCAATGCTTCTTCAGCGTACCAGCCGTGAGATTGCAGTGTGAATTCAGAGATCTGCAGTGCTTCTCCAGCGTACCAGCCGTGAGATTGCAGTGTGAATTCAGAGATCTGCAGTGCTTCTTCAGCGTACCAGTCGTGAGATTGCTGTGTGAATTCTGAGATCTTTCTTTATTGAATTCCCAATGCTTGTTTCACATCAGCATTTGTCAAATCGCTGTGATTACGCATTGAGATGACTTCCTGTGTACTTGAACTTCACATGTTAAAGGCATCTATATTATATACTCCTAACCCTGGGGTTGATATTGTAATTATCCTTGGTTTCAGCAGAGTTAGCATTAAATACCATCAGATAATCATACTTTTAGGTTTTTGGCAGCGCTATAATTCCCTTTGAATCCTGGGATGAGTAGCGAATACATTCACAGTTATTATGATCTCCCATAAAAATAATGAATCAAACTGAGAGCAGTCTGTGGGTTTTACTGTTTTACAAAGCAATCCTTAAAAAGAAACAACATCCCATTGCAGTGACCCTTGGCAAATCTTATATTCAGATCTGGGGTTAATGTTGGACATTTTCAATCTGCCCAGTACTTTTAGATGGAAGTAATACCTGTCAATGACTGCATGAGATATCTATCCTATAGCACGTAGATCGCAGTGATGTCGAAAAGCTGCTTTTAATATAATGTTAACTAAGCAAATCATTTAAATGCACTTTCTCAGGGTTGGGCTGTTAATTTGCACAATCTGGCTACAAAACAGCAAGGCAATAAACAGCTTAATTTGCAGAAGCATTTTTATGCACAGAGCAATCTAACAAAGGATGAGAAAGGTTGGGTGCATTCATCACAAACAAATCTGAACACATGAAAAATTATAGGATTGCCAATGACCTTCCAACCAATCAGGCACCGTAATGAGAGCCATTTATTACATCAGAAAAGATAGAAGAACACACAGAGAGCCCTTCATGCAATGAAAATATTTACAAATGTGAACTAAGAGTGGAATGGTAATGGCATTTTATTATTTAAGCACGCTGGCTGGAGTACAGGCAGCTCTCCAATGCAGGGCAGCAACTCCAGGCTTTAATTGAAAGCAATGTCGATTCTTTCCTTTTCTTTTTTTATATGCAATACAATTATCAAGTTAAAACTTCACTGTGAATGAGCGAAAGGTCTAAAAGAAAAAAATAGATACAAGAAGGAAACAACTCTAAAAAAAACAAATAAACCTTTTTTAAAATGCGATACCATTTTTATTCTCTGTACACAAGCTAATATATATGATTGATGTATTGATTGATTTATTTTCGAGTGAGTGAGATGATACGGGGATTATTTTAATTTCTTTGCCTGTTTTGCTGCTTTTTCTTCCCAGCACTTGTTTAAAACCCCACTGGTCCTCCAGTTAGTCAATTCCAGTTTTCTGATGCCTCTTGTTTGGCAGGCCTGCGGGCCGTTCTCCTTTGTATTCAGACCATTTGCCCCCGAGCTGTCATTATCCCATGTTCATCGACAGAAGAGTTATAGTTGGCAAAAACCTATCAGGTGGTCTGGACAGCAGATAATTGAGGTGATGATCAGAGCCGGAGAAAGACAATTGATAGTGATAGTGTCAGAGGCTGTGCCTAACAGGATCCCTACCCCCTGTCTCCTTTAGACCTTTGTGCAACGGACAGAATGTGGAATAATATAGGCCTGCCTAATGTATGTCAGAGAGAGAGGCGCGGGGGTACAAAGAGGCTTCATGGAACTTTAATAGCTAAATTCATTGGTTGATGGTGCTGAATATTACAAGGCACATATTGAACTGTTCAAGTGGTGTCCTGACCTTAATATCTCTGTCTGTGTAAGGGACATTTCACAGTGGCAAAACTTTTAAATCCCTTTGAAACCAGATAAGGCAAAGCAGGGGTTATAGGGCAATATTTTATAAGACAGGGAAATTGAAAATCGGGACTGATCTTTTTATTTATCCCCTCCCCCCCCCCTCCAGCGGGGCTGTTATGTGTTAAGATATGGAAGTCTTTATATCCCTCCAATGCCCTGAATAAAATAACATTTGCTTCTATTATTAAAAAATATCTGTGAGCATCTGGGGTCCCTTCTCACAAAAGGCAGATTCAGCTTGCACTAAAAACAGCAGCTTTCATCTCATTACAAACAGATTTGAATGAGTCCACACACAACTTGCTTAGAACAAGTGTTTTTTATGTATTATTTATTTATTTGTAAATTTCTAAAACGACACGTGGAACCCTTCATGTACAGCCTGTATAATGCATACAGACTGACTTCCTGTTCAATTATAAAACC
Organism: Acipenser ruthenus; assembly: GCF_902713425.1. NCBI lineage: Eukaryota > Metazoa > Chordata > Actinopteri > Acipenseriformes > Acipenseridae > Acipenser > Acipenser ruthenus. The sequence continues at coordinate 41,874,815 of NC_081200.1, read as the reverse complement.
CAACCCTAAACATACAATGGGGATGATTCTTATTAATGACAACCTTTTATTATTATTATTATTATTATTATTATTATTATTATTATTATTATTATTATTATTATTATTATTATTTCACATTGTAATTTTGTCATATTTGTTATTTCAATGAAATCAGACCCCTCTTCAATGTCTGTCACACAATTAGTGTTGGTCATATGATTTATTATACAGAGATAGTAAGTTTACAGTTCTACATGTTACAACAAATATTAAAGAAATAATCTGAAACATTCAATAAAGATTACACCAAACACTGCATATTATAATATGTAGGCTATAGGCTATTTAATAATAACATTACTACTACTATTACTAATTATTATTATTATTATTATTATTATTATTATTATTATTATTATTATTATTATTATTATTAATAGTAATATTAATAATAATAATAATAATAATAATAATAATAATAATAATAATAATAATAATAATAATAATAGGTAAGTAACTATTATTATTATTAATAACAATAATAATACTATGTAATTAACTATTATTATTATTATTATTATTATTATTATTATTATTATTATTATTATTATTATTATTAATAGTTTATTACGTTATGCCTTTATCGATTGGAGTGTAAAGAAATGGTAATGCTGTCCCTAGAGCGTGTTTGTCCGGAGCGAGGTTATGAAGTTTCTTGGCAGGGCGCTTTATCAGAACTTCCAGTCTTCAATACATCTCTTTACTGTCACCGGCGCACAGACTGCCTGACCTGAAGGCCTCTTACTGGCACAGTCAGCATGGTGGCAGTCCACCAGGGATCCTTTCTGCCCCTTAAACATTCTGCAAACCAAACAGCAAGGCAGCTTAATGTTCCTGAACCCGTCCCGAGGCCCCTGCGCAGACACAGAGACGCTGTCCCGGCGGCCCGTCTCATTGACCCGAGCTGTCACCTGCGCTCTGACCTCCGACCCCATCGGAATATTCAGATCCATTGCGGATCACAACTTCCAATGATTTCCCTGCCCTCTCAGAGCCCTGTTTTCCTAGTGAGCTGATTACAAATGGCAATGTGATACAGAGCCTAATGAAGATCCCACAAGCCATGTGCACCTCGCATTTACAAGCCTAGTAATAACCGAGGAAGAGCTACCACTGCTGAACCTTACTTCTAAGCAGCTTCATTTCGGTTTCTCTGTACATGTTTCTGGGGTTGCTTGCCATCTATTTAAAACTGTACGATAAAAAAAAGCATGCTTCAAAAATGTAAATACTAGACACTGCTGCGTAGGGATTCATATTTCAGAATTAATTTACTGTAACTAAAAGAAGACTGCAAACGTGAATTGCCTTTGTGATCATCAACCCTTATATCTGATTGAGACTGAGGCTGAAACCCAGCTTTGAAAGTTAATCTCTCTGCTGATGTGCTGGCTCTGGACTTTGAGCACCTGGACAGTACCATCCTTTCAGAATGTAACTCACAGCCTGTGTATAACCCACACTCCCTGATCACACACATGCAGCTTTCAAATAACCAGCACTCCCTGATCACACACATGCAGCTTTCAAATAACCGACACTCCCTGATCACACACATGCAGCTTTCAAATGACCAGCACCCCCTGATCACACACATGCAGCTTTCAAATGACCAGCACTCCCTGATCACACACATGCAGCTTTCAAATGACCAGCACTCCCTGATCACACACATGCAGCTTTCAAATGACCAGCACCCCCTGATCACACACATGCAGCTTTCAAATGACCAGCACCCCCTGATCACACACATGCAGCTTTCAAATGACCAGCACCCCCTGATCACACACATGCAGCTTTCAAATGACCAGCACCCCCTGATCACACACATGCAGCTTTCAAATGACCAGCACTCCCTGATCACACACATGCAGCTTTCAATTCCAGCCCTTGTATAACCTGCAGCCTGCTCTAATCTTCTACAGGCGTTCTGTGCTTGACTATGAACTGCATAGTGTTGGCTTGTGTTTAAAAGCAGCATTTCTCGTGCTGCATAGCGGCTGATTATGAATAATATTTCTTAGTTCTTGTACTGAAACAGGTCCCCTTTTGTCTCCTATTTTTGCCAAATGAAGGAAACCGCAAGTACCAGTAATATACTTGATTTAATTTTTTGAAGCTCTTCAAAGTACTTTTCCTTTATTATACCGCAAAATGAGACTCATGAAATACAGTAAATGTAGAAATAGATTCAGTATTATATCTATTTTCATTAAACCACAAGCAATTCTTTACCCAGACACATATATATATATATTTGTGTGGACAGGAAATAACATGAAAGCAATGTAATACATTAGCTATGCCACGGCTCTGAAGATGTACAGCAGTGATGAGATCAGTACAGTGTGTATTTCAAGCATACACCATAAGTTCAGTGAAATAGCTTTAGCCTTTGTGGGCTTGTGATCAGAGCCGGTGTCGCGTTTCAATATTTAAATGGAAATCTGGGGTTAAATCATCGCAGTGCACCTCACACTCCATTTACAAAACCCCAAATCCTCCATAAATCAAAAGTTACAAACAGACTTTGTAATGTCATAACTCTTGTGATGGCTTTCTCCTTGATTGATTCCTAGACACACATACTGTCTGATTACCATAATGTGTTCTTGTGGCACAATTCAAGCAAGGGGCAGAGAGAGAGAGAGAGAGAGGGAGCGAGGGAGTGAGAGAGAGAAAGGGAGCGAGAGAGAGCCCAAGCAGCCAGCGGTGAAGTAAATAACAAATGGTCATGACTCCTCCTCATCGAGAGTGATTTCAATCCAATGTTCCATCATATCAACTGGGAAAAAGAGTCTTAGGGTTTGGGCAATCAATTACAGATCTGTGCAGAGACAGGCACAATCACCTAGCTGATTGTCAGCAGTCCAAAGCAGTGACACAGGGAAGTGATCCATCAGTCTATTGCCACTGACACACTGAGAGATGGCAGGCACATGTAGACTAACCGCCCTGGACTGACGCCTTTTACATGCCCTGCAAAAACTCATTGCATTTCAAAGACACTTAACCTTTACTGCTAACACGCTTTTATCTGCCCCCCTTCATTTTGCTTTTTTTTATTTTTAAAGAAAGAATCAGAAGCTTTCTTAATGGTGGAACAAAAACATATCGTTTTGAAGATAATTCCCCCAAAAAGATTTCATTTACCATATAATAACAACCACACAGATTTTGAAATGAACACAGTTCATTAAGCAAGCCATCGTGGTGCATTGTATTGTGTTTATTATTATTATTTATTTCTTAGCAGACGCCCTTATCCAGGGCAACTTACAATTGTTACAAATATCACTTTTTTTTTTACACACAATTACATTATTTTCACACATTATTTTTTACATACAATTACCCATTTATACAGGTGGGTTTTTACTGGGGCAATCTAGGTAAAGTACCTTGCTCAAGGGTATAGCAGCAGTGTCCCCCACCTGGGATTGAACCCACGACCCTCCGGTCAAGAGTCCAGAGACCTAACCACTACTGCACACTGCTGCCCCTATTTCAATAGTTATTTCATAACTACATGACCATTAACTTGGTATGTGGAATTTATACAATGCTTATATTTATTTTGTACACTGCAGCTATACCTCTTTTAACACACATATATATACATATAGTATACATATAGTATATATATATATATATATATATATATATATATATATATATATATATATATATATATATATATACTGTACACACACACACTGTACAGAGTATACTAGCAGTAATAATACAATATATCAGTATATAATAATACCTGAATATATTTCTTTTCCAATTATGTTTTAACCCCCCCCCAACACACACACACACACACACACACACACACATGCTGCTCCAATCACACAATCTTAATCCCCTTTGCCTGGCTTTCATTGTCTTTGCAGATCTCTCACCCGGACACTCCCCCGATAACGCTGGGAAACCCTTTAGAAATCACAGCTGGTTCTAGAATGAACTCTGCTTGAAATCATGAAATGTAAGAACGCATTTAAAGAAAAAAAAATAAAAATCTATTAATACTAATAATAATAATAATAATAATAATAATAATAATAATAATAATAATAATAATGATGGTGATAATAATAATATGAATAACAATAATAATAAGAATAATAATGTTGGTGATAATAATAATACTGATAATAACAATGAATAATATTAATATTAACGGTTCCTGGGGAATACAGCGCTGCCCGCTGTGAGCTGTCCTTGGGACCCTGCGCACCGGGACTCCACTGAGGGAAGTGTTAAGGGATGACAGCTGCTCCTGGACTCTGGCTATTGGGGATTGTGCTGGAGATGCCAAGGTCAGGAGAAAGAACCGTTTCAGGATCCCTGGCGGTAGGAGCACTGGTAATGAGATGACGCTCCTCACCTCTTGGCAGCTGAGTCAGGGTCAGCCCACGCCACCCCTGAGCCAAAGTCATTCTCCATCTGATAGCTATGAGAGCAGCGGTGCTCTTCTCCTTCCCCTTCCAAGTGGACAGGTGTCCATCTCAACTGCGGCTAATGGAAACTCTCAGACAGGCCTGGGATGCATTCAGAAGCTCTGCTGTGCATGGCTTCACATGAACGTTGGTTGCTGTGTTGTGTTGATGTCCCGGGTGAGTATTGAATCAGTTTCGGGTGATGGTGTTGTGCTGATGTCCTGGTTGAGTATTGAATCAGTTTCGGGTGATGGTGTTGTGCTGATGTCCCGGTTGAGTATTGAATCAGTTTCGGGTGATGGTGTTGTGCTGATGTCCCGGTTGAGTATTGAATCAGTTTCGGGTGATGGTGTTGTGCTGATGTCCCGGTTGAGTATTGAATCAGTTTCGGGTGATGGTGTTGCGCTGACGTCCCGGTTGAGTATTGAATCAGTTTCGGGTGATGGTGTTGCGCTGACGTCCCGGTTGAGTATTGAATCAGTTTCGGGTGATGGTGTTGTGCTGATGTCCCGGTTGAGTATTGAATCAGTTTCGGGTGATCCCAGGCTCTGTGTGACTTACATGCTATCCCGTTCACAGTTCTCTTTGGCAGATGCTGTGTTCTGTGCCACTGTCCAAGCTGACACAGTTTTCAGCACAGTATATGTTTTATAATTGCAATATTAAAGTTGCTACCAGCAATTACCTCCAAACTGAGGTCCTTTACTTATAGAAGGAATTTTTCTTTTATGAAGTATAAAGATTCTATATTTTTTCAACAAAAACAAATTTGTGTCTTTCCTGATGATTTCGCCTCCGTTTAAATGACCTAACATGGACCAGACCGGCTGAGTTCAGACTATGAAGGTGTTTAAACTAACCAGGCACCACAGCAGCAATTGATCTGGAAGAAGCGTAATTACATTTTAAACCTCTTGAAGCATAAAATATTAATCTCCGAGTGGTTAAAACCCTCCGATAATGAATATTTCTTTTATAAATATGTATGCTACCAAGTAACAATATAATATAACAAGTGAAAAACACAAAGCAAGATTGCAAAAGATTAAGATGAAGCCCCGCAGAAAAGAATGTTCCAACAGGAAATTGGTTTAATTAATAGCACATTTTACATAATGATTACAATGTAATTGCGCTGACTAGCAGAGTGCCATTAAATATAGCCATGCTCCTTTACAACACCCTCAGGCTAAAAATAATGAGTTACATTGGAAATCACTGTGCAACAGGTTCATAAATAACATTTAAGCCGATACAAGGCAAGTACTTATAAATAATAAATATTTGCCTTTTGTAATTGAACAAAAAATGACTGCCTCCTTTTTTTTCAGCCCTGTAGACTGTCATGTTAGAGCAGTGAAAAAAGATTTTCCTCATTTTTTTCCCTGGTAAGTCCTGAATAATTTATTCCGAGGCTAATAGTCAACACTGTCAGCCGGGGAGTTTAAAATATACCTGTGTCCAGATAAATGCCACAGCCGGCGCTGTGGTGATTATTCCCAGCTCCCAGATATTTTGCAGAATGCATTCCCTGTATATACTACAGTAAATCATTGCCATCCAATTACACCGCTCCATAAAACAACTGTGGTATTTAAATGAGATTGAAAAGTAATGGGCACAAGCCAGGCGCGGCGCAGCAGAGCACACAGGGCTTTTGTTATATGGTTAGAGCTTGTTTTCACTTTAAAGTGATAGAAACGCTTAAAAAAAAAAAGAAAAAAAAGCACGTTGGCTAATTCTGTAGCGTTTGCGTACAGTACACCTGTTAATTCTGTAGCGTTTGCGTACAGTACACCTGTTAATTCTGTAGCGTTTGCGTACAGTACACCTGTTAATTCTGTAGCGTTTGCGTACAGTACACCTGTTAATTCTGTAGCGTTTGCGTACAGTACACCTGTGCAATTTAAACGGGCTCACCCCTTTGCATTCCACTTGCTATGTTTTATATTTTTGTTAGTATCTTGGGTAACACTTCACATTAGGTGTCTCTAATTCCTGTTTATTTACATAGTAAATTATTGAGTTTAATAATATGTTATTATGCATAGTTACAATGTACTTCATGTGTCAGTCCTTATTTGTTTCAGAAAGGTCAATTATGTTTTTTTGGGGGGGAGTTTTGTGGATTAAATAGCTTTGAGAATAGCCCTTTCAGTCAATCTTCTACAATGGTCCACAATAATGGGGTCATCTACAAAGAGACCTGTTCTTTCAGTAGACACATCCCCACTGAAGTGAGTTTGGCTTCAGTGTGCAAATACATTCTCCAGCTCATTGTCAGAATGATGGGATCTGATGTTCTCTAAACAATTACTAACAAGACCTAGATGTCTCTAAGGTGACATGGTCATTAAAGTCTTCTTATCAAACTAATTCAACTGCAACTACAATGGCATGCAGAGGAATTAGCAAACGCAATCACATGATTGGCATGTACCCAGTGCCATTTATCACCCTGGCAAGGTATTGATATTGTTAATCACAATAATCAGTGACACTTTATCAACCCCCCCCCCCAAAACAAACCAAGAGCCGAGGCTCGTTCATCTTCTTCTGAAATGAAACTAATACAAAGAACACCCGCTGATGCACCAAGCACAGCTTTCATTTGCTGCTGTTCACATCTCTACATGTATACTGTAGCTTTATTAGTGCTCATCATAAATCTAGCGTACAAAACGATTAACTGCCAATACAAAGTGCTTCTGTCTGGGACACACCTGGTAGTTTGCAAGACTAAACTGGTCATCATGGACTGATTAGCTGCTTATTCAAGAAGCCTCTGTCATTCAGTGGCATTGGAAACAGGTTTCACAGTATCTTTTAATAATATACAGTAAATGATTGAATACAATGTTATTAAGTCAAATAAATGGGGTCTTTTTTATGAAGTAGCTAATGTCTTTGTTTAAACGTGTACACTTGTACTGAGAATGCATAGGTGAAAAAAATGGAAAGAACAGAAAAATATGCAATCAGTAAAAATCTAACTTACAGCACGTTCATTGAATTGTAAAAGTTCAGTTGTGCTGAATGAAAGTTTGAATGAAGGCAAGGCTGTGTCCTTCTGGAATTGTAATTTAACTGCGGCTTTAGCGTCTCTGTCTCAGAGCACACAGGAGCCGCCGTGGCCAGCGATCCTTACCAGAACTCAACCGCACTGCATCACCATACATGCAGATTTCCAAATCCGATGTGCAGCAGCGGGTGAAAACACTTAGGATTTCACCCGCATCTCTGCCTACATTAAATACCTCTTTGGCAGTCAATGGATTGCATTTCTGAATGATGCATCAATCACCTACAAACTAAGAGGCCTTGTCAGGGATCACAGTTGTCACACTTTGATGCAAATGATGTTGCTTGGTGCTCGTAATCTGGGTGTACATCAGCGCGTGACATGTACATTTCCTGCTGCTCTGCTTTCATCTTCGGAGCCAGTAATCACACGCAAACTGCTCAACCTTCGCCCAAATGTATAAATAATTTTCATTCAAACATATTAACAGTCAAAATATGAGAATTTATCATGGCGCGGGGCGCTTTCTTCAGAAGCAATCAAGACTTTACTGTGTATGCTTTGTCTTACTTGGCTGAAAGAGAATGTGCAGATTACCTGCGGAGCCTGTTTTGTATAATGGGTCCCCTTTGGGTGTGCTCTGAAACTTTCGATGAATGCATTACATTAGCTCCGTGCTTCAATCTCGCACGTCTTTAAAAGGGATATTTTTAAAGGACTTCTAAGGCCTTTTTTATTAGGAGAGGCACCTCAAGGCGCCATCGATCATCCCTGCTATGCAGACACATTTAAAGGACTGTCAACCAAGGATTTCAAATCAATTTTCTTACTTCTTATTAGCGTTGAGCTATATTATCACTGGTGCCCCTTTACTTTGCTTGTGTTTTATGCTATTTGGAGTATGCAGATATCCCCAAGACACTGCACTCCAGATATAAGATCCTTCCTGTGTTGTACTGTAGTTCAAACTCACCCCAATGCCAATGGAAATGGAGCCATCCATGATCCTACATACAGTGTGTGTATATAGGCTCCTACATACAGTGTGTGTATATTAGGAGGCAGTGTGGTCCAGTGGTTAAAGTCCAGGGTTTGTAGCCAGAAGGTCACTGGTTAAAATCCCAACTCAACCACTGACTCACTGTGTGACCCTGAGCAAGTCACTTAACCTCCTTGTGCTCCATCCTGTGTGATGAGATGTTAAATCAATGTCCTATTGTAAGTGACTCTGCATATAATGCACAGTTCACAGCCGACCTCTGTAAAGCGCTTTGTGATGGTGGTCCACTTTGAAAGGTGCTATATATATATACATTATCATTGTATTTAAAGACACACACCTGATTCTACGAGCTACAGCCCACAGTGAAGGGCTAAGCCATCATAGTGGTGTCCGAATTGCCATCTCCCACTGTGTCCCAGTGCAGCTCCTCAAGATCAGAGTGCAGGCTGGGACACTGTGATGGCTTGATGAGGGGCCCCGGTCCCTCCTCTCTGGGATGTGTCTCTACCCTCTGGAACTCTTCACGTCCCTGTTCTAATGGATAGGTCTGTTCCAACTAGACTGAAGTTCTAATACATGATGATAACATGATGTGCTGTTTCAATATGTGTTTCTTTGTTTTTCGATTCGATACAGGAATGGAAACCGGACTCCCATTGCACAGCAGTTTGACCCATTCCTGGTTTTACTATGAGTTTAATAAGACACACCTGAGCTTGTTACCTGTACACTGTGGCTAACAAAGCTCGTAGTAAAACCTGGAATGGGTGAATCTGCTGTGCAATAGGAGTTTTATTTCCATCCCTGTGATAGGTGCTTCTGGAGGACTCATCCTGAAAGGCGCGATATACAGTAGTTGCACATCGTCACAATCTCTCTGGTTTACTGTGCTGTATATCCCCAAAGATCTTTGACTGAAACCATATATATTTTTTCTAGAATCCTTCCACACTGAAATGCAATGATGAGAAAGGCTTATTTCCTTTGTATGAAATAAAATTTTGAAATGCTAATGTTTTGCTAACTGCTCTGGTGTTGTAATGATATTTTTTTCGAACAGCTGGTTTTATTTCATTTTAAATACCAGTCCAGTGAGTTGATTCTAATAAAAATCACACCCTTGAAATAAGCCTTAAATGGAGTGTTCAGAATAAGTGAGCACAGCCTGTGTGTAAGAATGAGGATCCCATCGCAATGAAGACACGGGAGCAGAGATACCCGAGACTACATTCGCTTTGAGTGTTACTTAAAAGAGCACTTTGAGTTTGTTTCCTTTTTTCCGTCAGACTTTTAATAGTAAAACACAGACTTTGCTCTCAAGTTCAATAATAAAAAAAGATAATAGTGAATTAAACTTTGTCTCAGTCTCAGTTATGGGGTTTAACAGCCTGGATCATGTAAATGACAGGCTCGCTACCCAGCCGACAGGGCTGAAGACTTGCTGATGGTTTTGATAATGATGCCTATCATCACCAGGCTATCACTCTACAATGCAGCAGCAAGCACCTACACTGGTATTTAAAGGTCAAAACCTCCATGCGACAGCCTAAGCCCCTTTTCAGATTCATCTGATCTAATCTACAGAGCTGTTAAATTATTCGATTACTGCAAAGATTACACACTTACACAGTCAATGCAGTCACTACAAGTATTTTCAAATAATTAATAGTTGTTTTATATATAAGTAATCAAATTACTTAGCTCTACTAATTCTTGCTATATAGGAGATTCAAGGACAGGTGATCTTATTCATATATTTAACGCCCATTACTTGACACTGGTGTCAACATAAAAATATTCAAGTCAATTACAAGTCATTTCCGTAAAGCAGTCATTTGAAGTTATTTTTTATTTAGTAAAACATCAGTCTGATTGTTTTTGTATTTCTGTTTCTGTAATCCATGAGCATGGTGTTTAATGTGCTGAGACAGCAGTCCACACCCTGCTAAGATCAAACCCTGATCTGATCACGCCTATGAAGAACAAGCAACGTTAGCACTGGGCATTAGCACTGTGAATAACAGAGCTGCTTGTACAGAATATCCACCAGCGGAGATACAGCCGGGCTCGAAGACGTTAGCACTGTGAATAACAGAGCTGCTTGTACAGAATATCCACCAGCGGAGATACAGCCGGGCTCGAGACATTAGCACTGTGAATGACAGAGCTGCTTGTACAGAATATCCACCAGCGGAGATACAGCCGGGCTCAAAGGCGTTAGCACTGTGAATAACAGAGCTGCTTGTACAGAATATCCACCAGCGGAGATACAGCCAGGCCCGAAGGCATTAGCACTGTGAATAACAGAGCTGCTTGTACAGAATATCCACCAGCAGAGATACAGCCGGGCTCGAAGACATTAGCACTGTGAATGACAGAGCTGCTTGTACAGAATATCCACCAGCGGAGATACAGCCGGGCTCAAAGGAGTTAGCACTGTGAATAACAGAGCTGCTTGTACAGAATATCCACCAGCGGAGATACAACCGGGCCCGAAGGCATCAGGACTGTGAATAACAGAGCTGCTTGTACAGAATATCCACCAGCGGAGATACAGCCGGGTTTGAAGGCATCAGGACTGTGAATAACAGAGCTGCTTGTACAGAATATCCACCAGCGGAGATACAGCCGGGTTTGAAGGCATCAGGACTGTGAATAACAGAGCTGCTTGTACAGAATATCCAACTGCAGCAGCTTCCGTGCAGCAAGAAGGTGAATGGGTCCTTCCTATAAAGACCTTCAATTATGTATCAGAAGTTTTTGTGTTAAGAAATAAAATAAAAATATATAAACCACATGTGCAGTACAGTACACACATCCACAGTTCAGCAGCAGGATGCCTCAGATTCATAGCCAGTATAAATGATAAAGCCCCCCCGGTCCCAAAGCACACCTAAGCAGTGCCATAACAGGCGAAGGTCACGATAAAGTTTAGTTTAACAACAAGAACAAATAACTTTAACATTTGGCTCAGGCACTGAACCCTGAGCAAAGATTGCCTCAGATACATCAGCAGCCAACTAGCCGTGACTGCTCTGCAATTGTGTGCCTCTCTGAGCACTGTGATTGATGCCAGCCACACAGCAGGTGTCCATTTCATAGAGTTATTCAGTGGAAATGCCTGGATGCTGTGCTGCTGGGAGCCTTGCATTATTATAAGGGCACAGCTGACATCTCCCACAGCCTCTCCCCTTTCTCAACCTCAGAGGCTCTTCAGCCACAGCTTAGAGGCCATATATAACATTTCATAGCAAATCAATACAGCTGCTGGATGCGGGCGCAGCTTTCCAGAGCCACTCTCCTCTTTATCAGTTCAGATATCCTCGTGGGGGAAGCCCATGTGTTCAGCTTAGCAGGGCATTCTGGACAGTGTGAGTTGCTTGGCATTTCTGCTTGTCTTCAGTATGAATGTAAAACAGCCAAACAGACAGATGGACACATTAGAGAAATGAGAGAATTTGAAATGAGAGAATGAGAAATGGCAGAATGCTGCGTTGTGATGTTATTGTATTTCCTGCAGCGTGCTGACAGATCACACGGATCCTTTTAATTGAAACACAGCTTCAATATGAAATGCAGTGGGCACATATTAAACACACACTCTGTTATAGGCAGGCATGCTAGCAGGCATGCCTTTTTACATAGCAGGATGGGATATCACAAGCTAGTATATTTGGTACAGTATACTAGTATGAAATACACGATCGGAAGTCCAATTATTAAAGGGTAATTAAACTGCAAAGTTCATTCTGATTGCCCGAGAGTCTGTGGAGTAATATATATATATATATAGAATACATTTTTGTTAAAAAATTGTGTTTAACATGCCTGGAGCTACTGGCATGCTTTTGGTACAGTGGAGGTACTTGCATGCTTTTGGTACAGTGGAGGTACTTGCATGCTTTTGGTACAGTGGAGGTACTTGCATGCTTTTGATGCCATGGTAACTACACTCTCTTATTTCTATTTAAATCTGTTAATGTGTTTGTGATGTAATTTACCACACAGTTAATGCTGTAACAATTTCCTATTCCCTTATTATTATTATTATTAGTTTATTTAGCAGACGCCTTTATCCAAGGCGACTTACAGAGACTAGGGTGTGTGAATTATGCGTCAGCTGCAGAGTCACTTACAACTACGTCTCACCCGAAAGACGGAACACAAGGAGGTTAAGTGACTTGCTCAGGGTCACACAATGAGTGGCTGAGGTGGGATTTGAACCGGGGACCTCCTGGGTACAGGCCCTTTTCTTTAACCACTGGACCACAGAGCCTCACAGCCTGCCTGAAAGGTTCAAGAGAGCCCCCTTCTCTTTAACCCTTCAGGCATCGTGGTATTGAGTATTTATCCATTTCTTTTCCTCTATTCTTCTTTATTGTACATTATCTATTTTTATTTTTTCTAAAACTACAAATTGTACGTCATTCATGTTCTGTTCATTTTTTGTCAAGTGTTGAAGTGTATATCATATACCGTATACAGCATACCTTTTGACAATGGGAACACACCTTTTACATAAACGCGTTACGCACCCTGGGTCCTGCTCTGTGTGGGACTAAGCGCACAGCATTGGATGTGGATTCCGGATAATGTGTGTGTGGGGTGACTGTACACAGCCTGAGCAAGCGCCTCTGTGTTTATTGAAATGTTTCATCATTGGTTTCAGGATAATCCCCATGTACACTTTCCCACGGACTGCTGGGGTAAGACTAGTGCTCGTGCTAGTGGCAGCAGGTACGGAATATTAGCATTAACCATTAACCATTTTGGAAGTCTGTGGCAGTGTGCCCCGCCCCTGTGTGTATTTTGTGTTTTATGTTGAATAATTAATTATTCACTTGAATCCCAGCATGTGAGCTCATTTGTGCACTCCCTGTGCTCACATATTAATACACATCTGATCTGCACGTGAAGTGATTGTGCCTAAATATAACTATATATTTTAAATCACTCGTGCTACACAGACCCATGTATATCCCGTGCACCTCTATATCCACATATAACTGACAACATGAAACACAAAATACACACAGGGGCGGGGCACACTGCCACAAAGCCCCATCCCAGTTCCTAGTAGACACTCAAACAGAAGAGAACTGAATCTGCATTCAAATAACATTTTTATTCTTACAGCTTCCCTTTTCCTGCACCAGCCTGGGTGCAGAATATGAGGGCTAAGCTGGGTAGGAGCTGGTCAGCGATGCTGGTGGCTTGAGTATTGTCTCTCCTATTCTGGGTCAGAACCGGCCCGCTGCACAAGCATGGTAAAGGGATCAGTTTTACTGGAGGTGCGAAACTAACCAATGAGAGGCTGAGCAGCCGTCCTGTCTGCTTGGTAGCCTTCGGCCCTGTGGTGCTATTGTAAAGAACAGCGGGGGCGTGAACCCTGGTGCCCTGGCTAATTTCATTCAGGCTTTAACTCCCAGACCCCAAACATGGGGGGCACGAAACCCTGGGAAAGAACACGCTGCATCTCAGCACAGCTACTGTGCACATACTGTCTCTGTTTAAATAGTACTAATAACTGTAATCATTATTATTATTATTTATTTATTTCTTAGCAGACGCCCTTATCCAGGGCGACTTACAATTGTTACAAGATATGACATTATTTTTACATACAATTACATTATTTTTTACACATTATTTTTACATACAATTACCCATTTATACAGTTGGGTTTTTACTGTAGGAATCTAGGTAAACTACCTTGCTCAAGGGTACAGCAGCAGTGTCCCCCACCTGGGATTGAACCCACGATCCTCCGGTCAAGAGTCCAGAGCCCTAACCACTATACCATTTCTAGTCTAGAATGATTCGTTGAAATCATTAACATTAAAAAAGATAACCCATTTTACAAAGGGAACAATATCTTTGACCGCAGTGCATTAAAGACCATTAAAGCACATTTCAACACCCCACCCAACTGGCTTGTTCTTATACATCTTGCAGCAATATAAGAGAATTTACAAAAAAGAAGAAGGAGGGGGGAAAAAAATCGTTTTATTTTTAATGTACTTTTTATAGGAAGGAATAAAGCTTATGCAAATGTATGAGGTGGCTTGACATATATAATTAAATGAAGCCATCATTAAGAGAACAATTCTTCTTTTTCAAATAATATTCACAGCCAGCATGACCTTACCGTATGCATGCATGTCTATATGCAGAAGCACAGGGGAAATCTGGGGGTGTTTAGTGAAGAGGACACACAACCAATAACTGTTTGTACCCCTCATTAAATCTGCACCCAGCAGACAGAATGAACATTGTTGTCAGCAGCTCCCTGACATTATCAAGCTCATTCTAATTAGGCAAGTGTGTGTATTGCACTGTACACACATTCGATATATTGGTGCAATATGATAATCACGTACATTTGCTAACTTGTAATTGTCTGATCTCTCTGTGCTATGATCTCTCCTCTAGCGGCAGGTACACTGTTATGCTAATTTTCTACACACAGAGGGAATGCGGAGCCCTATGGGACTGCTTGACTGCAGAAGCGTGATTACTATCATAATTAAGAGCAGCTTTGATACAGGCAGCGTTCCAAGAGCTCCGCATTGTTTACAGCGCTTCCCTATTATTATACGCGAGGCCAGATGCCCGACCGCCGTGCGCGGGAATCCAAACAGCTCTCCTGGACAATAAAAAGAAACTTCAGTTTAAACAAGAAAAAGTTGGAGCATATTTGCTCAGACTAACTATGATGAAAGGCAATGGAGACGAGGGCTCCTCGTGCAGGTATCAATATAAATATTACCGGAAGGTCAATTAATATGTAAATTAACTCCTCCATTTAATTAGCTATTTAACTATTTTCTGAGGCATGAACATATTAAATCATGCTTAAAGACCCCTCTAACTAGCCTCCTGACAATAGTGCCAGGGAGTAGCAGGCCCATAAAGCAGAGACTTGACCTATAAAGAGCCCCGAGTCTGCTAATTCCATCTCTGGCTAATTTTATTACTTGCATAAAATAACCATAGTGCAGCTTTGTGGCTGTAAAGAGGATATGGGTAATAAAACCAGCACAGGAAAGCATCTGAAACACTCTCTTCACCAGTGTCCTCATTTATTATTCGATTATTCTTTTAGGGTACCAGGCCCTGTGCAAGACAAATGGCCTTATTATATTAAATAATTTGTGAGGATATTAACCGTTAATCACACATAAACAGCATTTAAAAGGTATTGATTTGCCACACTCTCAACAGCTTGTAAAATTGAAGTCCAATAACAAAGTAATAGATAACCAGGTGAATTCTGCCAGTCATACAGGGGACAAGGAAAAGGCAGAGCCGGGGTCAGGCAGGGGTCAAGCATGAACCCCAATTTCAACGGGTTTGGAAATGAGTGCTTACTGATCTTGCATCGTCCCGTCCCCTCGGGTACAGTTTCCACAGTTTGTTATGCATTTGTTTTCCCTTCCTCTTTCTCTGCTCAGACCCCATACTGCTGTACATCTTGTCTATGACATGTTTGGCAATTGCAAATAGTTAGGCTGCAAAACACCGTGTCTGTCTACCCAAGAGGCTTTCCTGGTGCATTCGTTACCACAAAAGTACAGTAACGGCCGCAATATGTGAATGGGGGTCTGGAAATGTTGCTTTATCAGTTGCTTGCCCTCAGTATAGCAAATTGGGTCACTAATTTATTTAAACACATTTGCTGACAGTAAATTCATCTTTATTTAAATGTATTGTTTTGCTTTCTTTTTTCCAGCCTTGCAAAAAAAAATGTTACAAATTTATTTGTGTGCAAATTATTTTACAGCCTTACGAGAAAAAAAAAAAGTATTTGTTTAAAATACAATGCAATTAAAATAGCTGTCTGAATCTTTCAAATGTTGCAATCATTTTGAGTGGCATCTGAGTCCTTTAGGGGCCTGGGTTGCATTTGGAGAGCTGCAGACAGTCAGGCCTGAAAGTCTGTTGTTTTCACTTGCATGCGTAATTCAAAAGCAAATAATAAGAACGAGCTGCATTACAGTGGAGAAGCATCCAGTAAACCCAGTTATACCCGGGACACACCTAGAAATGCCATTGAGCTGCTAATTGGGATTATCACTTGATGATTCATTCAAATATTCAGAAGATACCGATTATATAAAGAAGAGCCAGATGCCCATACTGTACATTCTACCCTAACTATAGATTAGGAACATTATTCATAAACATTAAGCTTACAGTTTATTTGAATCAATATAAGGCACAGTTTAGGACTTTCTACTGTACCATTTCGGCACTGTAAGGGTACTGCAGAACACAGTGCCCTTAACTAAAGATAATTCTGCATCCAAAACAATATTGCGTTTGTTTGCTCTAGGTTTGTTGCCTGCGAACGCCAGGCTCTATGGATTGTGAGCCCGGCTCATTTGTACAAGCCAGCACTGGGAACACGTCGGTGTTTAGGCACCTTTCTGATCCACAGTGGCAGGAATGCTGACGCTGTCGGGCCCAATTTGGCAGCGTGGGTAGAAACTGCTGGGCTTGGCTGTTCAGTGCCTGTGACTTCAACACTATTGCTTTGGTCCAGGAATCAATTCCCTCTGTTTACAGACCATTTCACAGCCCTTTACCTGTAACATCACTTGTGTCAGTCCTATAAACACTGTCGGGTGTATAATGGTTGAATTAGCATAATGGTTAAGGCACTGGGCTTGAAGCACAAAGGAAATGTCAGGATGCTCTCTTCCACTAAAGCAATTAGAGGCCATTACGCTGCTTCAGTGGACATATCATCAAGGTTAAAGACAATCCTAACACCCCTCTAACCTTTTGTATTCCAAGTCTGATAAATGAGGCACAGAAATTGAAATGTTAGTAAACAGGTTTTTTTCCAGTACCGTGTTTAATCAGCCCACTCTCAGCGCTACAGATATACATTTTTACTTCTGAATGACTTAACCGAAGAGCGTTTAAAAACAAGGACAGTTCATTTGAGCAGTGATTTCCACAAGGATGTGAATGTGCACTCTGTGGAAGTTAGCATGTCGTCTCCTGTAATGAGTTACCCCCTTACTGAGCTTGTATTCACAGAGGCTGCTGGGTACAACAGGGATGGAAATAAGGCTCCCATTGCACAGCAGTTCAATCCATTCCTGGTGTTACTAGGAGTTTAATAAGACACACCTGAGCTTGTTACCTGTACACTGTGGCTAATCAAGCTTCTATTAAAACCTGGAATGGGTGAACCTGCTATGCAATACGCGTCTTATTTCCATCCCTGAACAATGACTACCTGCTTATACAACTGGAGTATTGAAGGAATTGGTGTATTCTGCAGACTGCTTTCTCACTGTGGTTGGCTTTCAGGCTCTAAGATTAAGAACCCTACATTCAGGTGAGAAATTGTAAATGAAACAACAGTAATAATGTTACTGTAGCATGTACAAGCAAAAAAGCAATTAGAGACATGGTTCAATTAGCGGTAGTTTAAAAGGGATTAATTAAATCTGGATTAAAAAAATAAAAATGCAAAGTGTTTTCTGAACTGTGTTAATAACAATAGTTGTCTCCTGTAATGAGTTACCCCCTTACTGAGCTTGTATTCACAGAGGCTGCTGGGTACAACAG
Organism: Acipenser ruthenus; assembly: GCF_902713425.1. Lineage (NCBI taxonomy): Eukaryota > Metazoa > Chordata > Actinopteri > Acipenseriformes > Acipenseridae > Acipenser > Acipenser ruthenus. Next base: position 41,856,718 of record NC_081200.1, on the reverse strand, counting down.
GGATGGAAATAAGGCTCCCATTGCACAGCAGTTCAATCCATTCCTGGTGTTACTAGGAGTTTAATAAGACACACCTGAGCTTGTTACCTGTACACTGTGGCTAATCAAGCTTCTATTAAAACCTGGAATGGGTGAACCTGCTATGCAATACGCGTCTTATTTCCATCCCTGAACAATGACTACCTGCTTATACAACTGGAGTATTGAAGGAATTGGTGTATTCTGCAGACTGCTTTCTCATTGTGGTTGGATTTCAGGCTCTAAGATTAAGAACCCTACATTCAGGTGAGAAATTGTAAATGAAACAACAGTAATAATGTTACTGTAGCATGTACAAGCAAAAAAGCAATTAGAGACATGGTTCAATTAGCGGTAGTTTAAAAGGGATTAATTAAATCTGGATTAAAAAAATAAAAATGCAAAGTGTTTTCTGAACTGTGTTAATAACAATAGTTGTCTCCTGTAATGAGTTACCCCCTTACTGAGCTTGTATTCACAGAGGCTGCTGGGTACAACAGGGATGGAAATAAGGCTCCCATTGCACAGCAGTTCAATCCATTCCTGGTGTTACTAGGAGTTTAATAAGACACACCTGAGCTTGTTACCTGTACACTGTGGCTAATCAAGCTTCTATTAAAACCTGGAATGGGTGAACCTGCTATGCAATACGCGTCTTATTTCCATCCCTGAACAATGACTACCTGTTTATACAACTGGAGTATTGAAGGAATTGGTTTATTCTGCAGACTGCTTTCTCATTGTGGTTGGATTTCAGGCTCTAAGATTAAGAACCCTACATTCAGGTGAGAAAAAAACGTAAGCAGTTCCATTACAAGCAGAAGTTCATTTGAGGAAGCGTCTCTCGTGCTGGGGCAGTGGCAGCACTGCTAACGAGCACTACGCCAGCATGGCATCTCCCTTTATAAAACTCTACCATAGTGAAAGCACAGCAAAGCGTGATAAAGACTGGTGCAAGCATGGCAAAGCAAAGGCAAGCATTGTATAGGCAAGCGACACAAACTGTACACTAATCCAGCAAAAAAAAAAATCATTGTGTACAATATACCACCCCGGGAGATGACAACTCAACAATCCATCAGATATCGATTCAGGTCTAGAGGATGTACTGTGTACTGTTTGCAGACTTGAGTGATTGCCTTTTTCACAATGAGTCCATTTCAGATGAAATAGTTAACTGTGTATAATCCACCTGCCCCCAGGTTTTAGTAAAGCAGCGGGATGGCACAGCAGGTGTTAAATGGAGTTCTAGCTGTAAACAAACTCTTACTGTCTAATTCTGCAGCACAACAAGGGAGCCGTGCCAATGGCACTGATAGTCTAATAGACAGACATTCACGATGGTGCATTCGTCCTCCGTATTGCAATGCAGCACAATGTACTGTAGTGCTACACAGATGTATCTCCTTACAACATGTCACACCGGTAATGGCTTGTTTTAGGGGCCGTCCAAAATGATCACCATCATTTGCATAAAGTTTTTGTTTTTGTTTTTTTTCCTAGTAGAGCCTTTTATTGATTTGATCAGAAGGTTTGCTATCTCAAGTTATCAATAGGGTCACGTGACAAAATGATATTCCCTGGTTGGCAAACAAAACTCCAAAGCATCCAATACAACATGAAGAATGTAGTATTGATGTAATAATAATAATAATAATAATAATAATAATAATAATAATAATAATAATGTAATATTGCGCATAGAGACAACTGACTATTTCTGTGAGATAGCAGGGATATGGGATCTCATTGTCAATGGGGATCTTTAGGATTGCTGTAAACACAAGGTTACGCTGAGTTCAAATCGTATAGACTTGCTCACAATTAAAAAGAAAAAAAATGCTTTAAATGAATGCATTGTTTATCGTAATGGTAGTTTCTACTAAGCATATAACTGTGCCATTATTTTTAAAGAGGTGTTAAACAGTGCTCTTAAATGGAAATGTCAAATCAGAGTTCTCAACATATCTATAACTTTACTGCTCACACACAGCAGCTTCACACTCTGATTAGGAAAAGAAAAACCAACAAACAACCTTGTACAGCTTAACTACGCAAGGACAACTACGAGACTCTTCATCAGTTTTTGTTTTTTAAATAAGGGAGGAAAAAAACTTCTATTTAAAATGTAAATGAGGCTGTTAAGAAATGGAAACTAATAAGGGAAATAGTAATGCATTCTGTCGCCAAGAACAAAGCTTGAATTCCACAGCCCTTCATTGTATGTGCTAAATGTAAGCTGTTACTACTGCTGGCATAGCACAATACTTGATGTGTCTTAACAGACTTTACTGAATGCAATGCACTTAGAAAAAGGCAGATTAATAAATCTGTCTCGATGGGAATTTGAATAACTTTTAGAGTTTCATCTGCGTCCATTTGTTTCTCGGGAGATTTATAACCCTTGGTCCAGATCTGCATGTTTTTTTCTGCTCTGTCTTTAGATTAAAACCGGATGATCCCGTGCAGCGGCTGTGTCTGAATGCCACAATCTGCAATTGGAGGTGATCTCGCCTTTTAAAAAATTGCTGCAATCCAATATCTGGGCCAAATGAGAACGCTTCTAGTCTGTGTGCGTGTCGTTTTCAGCAGTGAAAGAAAGACTCTGCATATGGGTGAAGCAAGTGTAATCACTTGTTATCAAGAGTGGAGATCCTCACAGCGGCCTGTTATCAGCCAGCTGCAATCTGTGCTTAACAAGGAATTAAACATTGTTTTCATGTTGTCGCCGTCGCTGCCGGCCACTTTAACTGATTGATGCTAAAAAGTTTAGAAAATAAAAACCTAACCAGCTACTGCAAAGCTCCTTTGCAAACCAAGCCTTCCCCTCAGAGAGCAGGATCCTCTATTGAAACTGGCAGCTCTGTCATCCTGCAAGGAATGTGGCGTGCCTGCCTCTTCACACAAGAGTCGGAGCTGAAAGACACATGCACTTTGAATCAGGGAATCAATAGAACACTTAATGGACAATTAGGAGAACAGCTGTAGGGCTGTCAGAGACCCATCTGTACAGAGAGTACAGAGAGAGGCTCGGTCTGGACACGGCATGGAAACAAAGTACACCACATTGCTCCAGGACATTGCTGCCCGGCATAACAAAATGCCCTATTCATTGTGCATTGTGTGTGATATGGCAGCGCGTCCCAGCAGTACAGATTATAAACCGGGAGGTAGAAAAATATGGAAATGGAGAGAGCCATCCATCAGTTTCTGTCATCTGAATCGATCAATACATGTTTGCAGTTTGCTCTCTTTAAGTTGACAAATTTTGGCATTTAATTAAAAAAGGAAGGAACATTAAAAAAAAAAAAAAATGTGCCGCTATTATCTGAACAGATGCTACCTTTATATCTGTATTTTAAAACAAAACACTAAACAATAACAAATCACGTACCGGAATTACACCGCGTTTAATCACGTTCCTGCTTTGTGTTGCTACTCACAAAGGTCTTGAGGCAGATTTTAAAATGTAGAGTCATCAGTGATTTTATTTATAACGCAGTTCTCTTTGTTAGTGCTGTGTAAAAAAAATACCATAGATCATAAAATATAAACCTTAGTCTAAAAACATATCTTCTCTGATATTTTAAATCACAACAAATACTTTTTTTTTTTTTTTTTTGTAATGTGTCCAGTGCATGTAAGCTCAGCACAAGAGCCATTGATATTTAGAGTCAACCCCAGGGATAGAACTTTAAAGACTACCTGTACAGAACAAACCCAGAGCAGTGCTTTTATAGCCAATCGGCTGGCCTGTAACTGGGCACAATTAGACAGTTCACTTAGGATATGTGCAGTGCAGTCGCTCACGATAGGGAGATATTTCATGAAAACTAAATGCTGAATTACTTGGGCTTTAAAGGATATTTATGCCTTGTGTTATATCCTATCCCAGGCTTCCTTTAAACACAGGCACTGTACTGGTTTAATTTGTAATAACTGATTTTATTATTGTTTTATTTTATACTTCTTTTTGAATGATTTTGGTAAAGAATAATAATTAAAAAAATGATGTGCCTGAATAAATGCTATGCTGATCACATCTATTAATGATAGATAATGCAAGTCATCAGTCACATGAATAAAAAGATTTCAATCTATATCTACACATTAACCGGTACATGCTTTGTAAATGGGTACACCTATGCTGAAACTCTGCAGAAAGATCACGAGGACACGCTGGTCTCTATTATACCTTCCACAGCTGACATTTTCCCTTGACCCCCGAGCTACATCGCGTTCCTTCACTTATTGGATGCTTCATATTTTCCTTGTGCAATGATCTGCTCATTGTAGGGGAATTTAAAAAAAAGGAAAATGATTCTCTCTATTTTTTATAATTGTAATTTTGCTATTACTAAAAAGGTTAGATTGTAACATCAGGTTGACTTTGTAATGCAGGTGTGTAATTAGGTTGATTCACCATGGCAATTACTGCCGAATCCCCTTTAATTACTGAGGATTTTATTGCAGCTTCATTACAGGGCCTGTAATAATGGATTGTGGCCCCAAGGAAAAAAGTGTTGCGGGAAGTTTTACACAGCAAAGTGTCGCCAGCAACGATGAGCCAGAATACTAAACAACGGAGCCCTGCCCCACTGAGCTCTGGAACCCACAGCTGTGAACAGAATACTAAACAACGGAGCCCTGTCCCACTGAGCTCTGGAACCCACAGCTGTGAACAGAATACTAAACAACAGAGCCCTGCCCCACTGAGCTCTGGAACCCACAGCTGTGAACAGAATACTAAACAACGGAGCCCTACCCCACTGAGCTCTGGAACCCACAGCTGTGAACAGAATACTAAACAACAGAGCCCTGCCCCACTGAGCTCTGGAACCCACAGCTGTGAACAGAATATTAAACAATGGAGCCCTACCCCACTGAGCTCTGGAACCCACAGCTGTGAACAAAAGTTTAGCATCACCCTATAGATTGAACTAACTTAGCTTCATAAAGTTGAATGAAACCTGCTGAATAATGTTACCTTAACATATTGAATTAAATGTTGCTTTGTAGTTTTTTTTTATTTTTTTTTTATTGTGGTTTTCCATATACTTAACAAAAAAACTGGCAAAAATGTAAAAATGTGATATTTCAAAAATGTAATTGTGTCTCAATCCTAAAATTCTAGGTGATGCAAAACTTTTGGCCACATCTGCACATGAGAACACACGTGGCGAGCCTGCATGGTTTCTGCTCACTGCGTCTATTTGTGGATGTTTACTGCTGAGGACAAGAATGCAAAACAGCGGCCGTAAAAAAGAAAAATCTGTTACTTTAACGAGACAGTTTCACTGGAATAAAAGGCACTTGCAAAATATATGGGGTACCACCGGCTGTAAGAGAGGACGCCTGTGCAAACCCAGTAACATACTCGGGGAAGGGTGAGAAACAGAATCGCTTTCCAACTCTTTTACGGGATGTGTGCATTCCCATGTCCTGAGATATAGATTATATATATATATATATATTACACACACACACGCACACCAAGAGGGGAGCTAACGGAGATGAAACAGAGTTGTTTTCGGCGCTCTTGTAGCTATGAGAAGTGACACATAGTGGCTTGCCTCGTCGGATACAAAAGCATTGCCTCCCCACGTTTAAAACACCCTGATTCACGAGCAGCGTGGAGTTCAGTGACACAAGAGCTCCCGGATACCTAATCGATCTTTAAAAGCCCAAACGAGATGTCTCTTTTAAAATTAGAATTATGGAGGCATGCTGTATTAAAGGGGTGGACTTTTTTTTTTTTTAACTATTACAAAAGCTACTATTACAGCCAGCGCCGAATTCAAATTAGCATCAGAATCATATCTGATTACAGCTGAATATAACCACAAAACCATTTTAAAATGGAACTATAAATATTAAAGCAGACCTGAAGAATATAATATAATATTTTATATATATATATATATATATATATATATATATATATATATATATATATATATATATTTTTTTTTTTAAATACACTTTAAAAATATAATGAATGTTTCGAAGCTAGTAACGTGCAACTCAGAAGTTTAATTTAAGGAATACAGAAGTAATGAAAAGAAACTTCGTACTACAGTTAACTTTGCTTTAATGCATGTGTAAATGCCAAACTACATAAGTCTATATTTCAGTTCAGATATTATTTTTCACGCGGTTTCAAATGGCATGACTTTTACTTTCTTTATTGCAGGGCATGCAACAGAGCTGTAGCTGCGATCTGTTTGTTCTGAATGCAGTGCTGCCGCACTCCCAAACACTGGCATTTGCAATCAGAACTATAGGAACTTACAGTCTTTGTTTTTGTGCCAGGGCTTATTTCCACAGGAAAAAGAAAGCTTTACAAATTGTGGAAGATAATAGTTCAGAGCTGAGCACAGAATAATGACTCTCATACATCCCCTTTTAACAGAGGAATGTTCTCCATGGAACATATTGGATTTTGAAGGGGCTGCAATGCCAGCGACACTACTGGCAGCTGTGTTAACAGAGAAGGAGCTAGCTTTGTACAGCAGCACAGTTATTACATTTCTCCAGAGACCATGACTCATTAATCAAATATTCATCCATCTCTGTAAATACACATTGAACAGAGCATCCCCTTAGAGGAGAGCACCCCCAAGTACAAGCGCCCTTTCATGTTGTGTGACAAAATCCTGAGGACACGCGGTCAAGCTTTGCATTTCTAATGCTCCATGTACCATTGGTTACCCATTTCCCAAAACAGAACCCAAATTACTGATTAGAAAATGAAAATGATGCCATTATATCTGCATACTAATATTCTTTTTTTTTTTTTTTTAATAACACTGCAGACAGTGAGTCAATTCTTTAGCTCCCTGTTTGCCATCAAACAAGTAACTTTTTCCCATATGGATGGCTAAACCCAAGGCCATGCTCCTATTAATACAGGAATCTGTATTTAGCATGGAAACAACAAACCATTGCTTAAACTGAGACGGATCAGAGAAATTAGCCATGGAAACATTACATTCTGCAGGAGGATATTTTCTTTTCCATTGGACACAATTACCAATTGTATGTGTGTGTTTGCATCTGCGCCGGTTAAAAGGAGGGTAGAAACGGTTAGTACGTATGATTAGTTTTTAATTCAGTGCATTTGACTGTGTCTGCAAAAAACAGCTACACTGAACACAGCATCTCTTTAAAGTTTAGTGGCTTGCATTTGACGCAAGGAGAGAAAATGTTTTTTACAATAATGTAAACACCTGGAGGCAGATGTGCAATTTAAAAAAACACAATAAACTTGCAGGCAGAAATAGCACAACGCAAACTTCGGAAATGCAAATTCTAGTAGTTTTATTAATTTAATAAAGAGGAAAAACAACATTTACCACATAGTCTTTATTGCAGCTGTAGTGAATATTTAGCACTAATGCTGATTCTGTGCATGATTTTGCTGCACTTCTGAAAAAGCATGTGTGTGCGTTTTTTTTTTTTTTTTTTATTAATTTCAAATATGCCTTTTATCCCATTCTAGTAAGAGATCACACAGAACACAATGGCTGCACATCCTAGGGTTCATTTAACAAGCATAGGCAAACAAGGAAGTGTAGATACAATACATGAGGTGCCAATATATACTGCTACAATGAATGAATGTGCACAATAATTGAGTGTGTTAACTTTGCATTACAGGACACGGCACTACAGCTATCAGTGATGGACACAGAGGGCGTACATTTCCCTGCACTTCTAATAGCAGGTGCTCACAGAAGACGTTTTGACACTGTGCTTTAAAATGCCCTGTTGGCCGATAAACATTCTACATAGAATTCCTTTATCGCGTTTGCCATTAAGAAGCTCGAGCAGCACCGGCTTACTTACTAACGCATACAGTGCAGCTTCGTGCGGTTCTTTATCTCACATTTCATGCTGCGATGAGGAGATCAGACCACTGTTTATTTATACAAACAATTACACAGTTCACTTTGTTCCTCTGGATTATAATTCAGCTTGCCAGAGTAGCTTGCACCTTCCATGCAGATTGGGGTGCCGAGTTCAGACACACATAAATACAAATACACACAGGCACTCACACACACACAAATACACACAGACACAGATACAAACACACAATCCATCAGATCCATCAATCCATTTCAAAAAGGCAGACATGGCTTATGACAGGGTACGCGTCTTTCAGTTATACACAATGTCATGTTAAACTGTTTATTTTGAGCATAACAAACTGTTAGTAAAAAAAGTTAAGGATTTAAATCATCCACTTCCAAAATAAATGCTACCTCCTATTTTTTATTATTTTTTAAATCATGTAAATGTTACCTCTTTTTTATTTTAAAGGAGATTTTTTTTTTTTTTTTTTAAATCATGTAAATGTTACAAAACGAGAATCCAACACCTTGAGAGCGCAGAACGCAGCTTGGATTTTATTACTTGGTTTTGTAAAACAAGTTTTACCTCTTTTAAAAAATAATTCAAGAGTGAATTAAAGACCTGAGTGAACGCTTTGAAAAGATCGCGCAGAGAGTTTCCTCCTCGTTCCTCTGCACTGAAGAACTCCACAGTCGTGTGCTGGGTGTATCCTCACAGCAAGACAAAACCTCCTGAGCTGTACTGTGGATGCCTGGGTTCCCCTTCTGAAGTCAATTCACTTTGTTCATAATCACGCCCATGGCCTTTTACGAAGGTAAACGCTGGATACTTCTCTTTAGATGAGGGTTTGAGCACCTGCAAAAACACACTGAAATATAAAACACATGCAAGAACACGTGCAATCAATAGAAAGATTTTACTACTAACAAATAAATAAAACAAAAAACACTGAACAAATCAGATACTAAATCAAACTAAAACAGCAGCACTTTCCTTAAACAACTGCTTACAGCGTCCACTTTATTAGGTGCTTACTGTGTTGAAATGGGAGTTATTCAGCTGCCTGCTGTAACTCAATAGTGGCAGTGTCTCAGAACAAGCTTGGTCAGACAACGCTGTGTAAAAAAAAAATAAACTCCCATTCGAAGACAAATGGCGCCACCTGCTGGACTGCTTAGATTTTGTTTTTTTACAAAAGCCTTTCAAAACCTACCCGTATTTGCACTGGCTGATGGGCTGCTCACTACAAAGAAGGACTAATCAATTTAGTAAATCTACTTCTGCATGGGTAGTATAGAGACTTTTTATTTTTTATTTTTTATTTTTTTAAATAGGACACCTATTTATTCCTGTGTACTTACCTTTGATATTTCTTCACTGATCTTTTCAAAGTCTTGTACACTTCTTGAGTAAAACCCGATGGTGCAGCTTGGGTCCATTTTAGTAAATGAAATTTTTTTAGGCGAGGGACAGTGGAATGACTGTAGGAACATGAAAACAACAAGTTCAGAACACAACAAGCATGCCTTCCTTTTCTGTAGAGTTGTTCTCATACAAAATCGCTGTGTTGCTATAATTGTATTAAATATGAAAAGTATGAAAAGGGTATTTCATGATATCATCTGCAATGTTGCCTAGTTGTAAAATTGGGGACAAATGTATTTTTAGAATTTCTTCCATGATATATATATATTTTTTTTGATGATGATATGATTGACTCAGATCCGACAATACTCAAGTATGGAGTGAGGTGGCAACATCAGCCTTTTAAAATACTCTCTGATACTGTGGAGCCAGGCGTCTGTATTTTCTCCACAGTAAATGATGAGAAAACGTGGCCCAATTGAGGTCTTTCAGTTTCTCATCGGTCTGGTTTAATTTACTTTGAATAAGTTAGCAACTGATTTCACAGACCCGGATTACTTGTGGACTGACTCAGCTGAAGTAACATTAGGAATGTAGTTACATGAGACACCATGCTTGAGAAGGAGTACATTACCATATGCTGGAGTAAATTCTATACATACAGCAGTGTGCACATGTATTACAACACCCCGATGCTTCTGTAGTTTGTGTGTATGAAATCAAACCACTGGAACTGAAAATCTAGGGAAATTGTCCAAATATTATTATTATTATTTATTTCTTAGCAGACGCCCTTATCAAGGGCGACTTACAATTGTTACAAGATATCACATTATTTTTACATACAATTACATTATTTTTACATACAATTACCCATTCATACAGTTGGGTTTTTACTGGAGCAATCTAGGTAAAGTACCTTGCTCAAGGGTAGAGCAGCAGTATACCTCCCCTGGGATTGAACCCACGACCCTCCGGTCAAGAGTCCAGAGCCCTAACCACTACTCCACACTGCTGCCCAAATAGACAAATGAGTGATGGTCTAATTTAATTGATGACTTTATTAGGCCACACATGCAATTAATTTAAAATAGTAAGAGAACAGGAACACGTAGCCACACATGGTAAAATGCAGGAGACTTTTTAGACATTGTTCAAGATGCCTAATTAAAGAGCAAAGCGGTCTAGCATTTTCACACAGGAGTGCCTACTGTTTCTATATCACTGATTACTGACCAAAGATGTACATTCTCATACCCTGCAGGTTTCATGCAGGAAGATATATAAACACGTGCTGTATATGATCAGTGTATTATATATATATAAATTTGCTTGCAGTGTACATGCAGACACATGCTGTAGTGCTGACTAAAGAATCCGTCGACCAAGGCGACAGCACTTCTTCCTAAAACTCTTTGCAGAAGGTTTCTGTTTTGAATGTTGTATCTGAACTGATTTTCAGATGTTTGAGGACACAGCTGCAGTAATATTCTGCAGTTTGGCTCTGTGCACAAACAGCGCTTTGCTATTCGCAAGGATTTCAAAACTGTCTAACAGCATGCCAAAAAGAACTGGAAGAATTGATGTCTACGGGGTAAAGACAAAGGGAACACCGAAGATACTGGTGAGATAGATATATAGATAGATAGATATATATAAATATATCTTTGCTCTGTAATTGAGCTTAAGCCCATTTGGATTCAAACCTTTAAGCACTAAAAGAAACTATTACATTCACATTAGTGGGTGAGCTCTTTGTAATTTTTTATTACCTCGAGTGGGAAACCGTTCATGCTGACATCTACAAAAGACTGGCAGTAATGAGGATCCATGTAAATCAAACTGTCATCTACAAGGACAAAACAAAAGACAAGTTATTCAAAAAATCATCTTATTATTACAATGCATATGATCCAATTTCTATGCAGAGCAGCAGCTGAAAACATGAAACCAGCGCTTGAGCTCCCTGGCTGATCCGCAAGGCTTGAAGGATGATTCCTTTTGCGGGACAGATTAAATTATGCAGAATCAAGTATGGTTGTATAAGCAGATTTTTTTTTTTTTTTTTTTTTTAGAGAGTAAAGGGACTGTCAGTTAATTTTTTTTTGTGAGAAAATTACTTTTACAAACACGCAATTATACTCTCGAATTTGCATATGATAAATGCAATCGGGAACTGCAGGCTGACAGGGAAACCGTATTGCTTGTCATTTAGACATTAAATAACTCAGCACTTCAAACTGGGAACATGTAAATGTGTAAATATTGACTGCCAGGTTGCACAACTGAAGGCTCCTAAGCACTTAGGAAGGTGATGAAGATTGCCTCCCTTTATACTGAAATGAACAGTATGCATGCATCTTATGGAAATCAATTACAACTGCAACTTGGGAGGTTTACTTTTGATGAATGGACTCGGTTTTGATGGGTCAGATCAAATCAAATGAGTGCTGTTTCAACCGTTGTGAATACCAAATTGGAATGCATTCATGTCTTACTGATCTTTATTAAAAACATTATGCACAATGATTTCTCTTTCCCCAAAACTAACCTTGAAATCCAACAAAGTAATACGCCTGTTTAGGCTTTCCACCAATGATCCCAATGCAATATTCAAGACTTAAAATGCCCTGTAAACAGAAAACAAAACTGTACATCAGAAGGACTTGCACATACCCTACAGTATGTCTGCAGCCGTGTTAAAGGCTGATCTCAGAATAGCTGGGTATGAGGAGTGCTTTCATGGGTCACCTCCAAGGGGTAGAGGTGTACGGATTCACTGTGTGTCGATGAATCGGGATACTTTCTTTGCATGATGTATCGTATCATAAGAGGTGTGTATCGTGACGCGAGACCCAAAGCGCTACACAGCTTGTTGTAACTGAGCAGATTGGTTCTTGTATGAAGAGTAAGTGTGTTTTATAGTTGGTGTGAACACATACTCTCCGACTCGTTTCATTTTTGTCTTTTAACATAATCGTCCATCATTAAATTGATAGTTTGCTCTTATTATGTATTCCAGTAGCCCAGCACATGTCCCGTGATACACATCGTATCTCGACCTGCACATCGCGATGCGTATTATATTGTGATATATAACAGACAGACAGACAGATGCAGCTCCAGTACATGCTAGTTAAACTGTACCTTTACAAAGTCAAAGTACTCCGGGTTGGTTTTTTCTCCACCGAGCCTCACGGGTATAAGGATAATTACAGCTTTTCTGTCGACTCTGGTTTCAGTTTCTGGGCCCTGAGCAGGTTTCTGGAGGCTATCAATAACATCAGCACTGTAAACTGGAATTAATGCATTTAAAAAGGGTTGTGCTAGGGTCATTCATCACTCTGAAACTAAAACAGTGCATAGCATTACCACTTACTTCCTGGCATTCTAAAATAGGTTTGCTATATAAAATAATACAGAAATGCAGGGTCTCAAATGTAATATTCAGCAGGATATCAAACTACAGAATTTAGATGAAACTGTAGAGTAGTTTGAGAATAACAAGAAGCAAACCAAAAAGTAGAAGGAAGCCGTCTCTATATTACATTGGTAAACTAATTGCCTTACTGGAATGCCAAAGGAACACTCCCAGTGCATTTAACTGTATTGAACACGGTGTTGTATCTGTGATTTTGAATGGGAGGTCAAGCTGGGCACCATGCCCAGAAACCCTTCTTCCAAAGACACTCGTTTTTTCATACCTGTGCAATCCTGAGCAACGTAAACTGTTATGCCTTGTAATTCAGGGTCTGTTGCTTCCTTAACAGCTTTTCTGTGAGAAATAAAGGTTCAGATTAAAAACCCTATTGCATCAAACAAAAGGGCAATAACATTATTTACACAGTTACCCAGCGGATAGAATTAGTGATTCGGCTCAGTCACTGTTCACAAAGGGTTAGATATTTTAGAAATTCAAGAAAACGATGGCTTCTTTAGCAGTAGTCTCAATACATTTAGTGATGAATACCCAACGACACGTAATAAATCAAAACACATACATTTTTAAAAAGGTTCTTTAAGCAATTAATGAATGCATCTTGGTGAGTAGAGCCCAGTATTTCAAACAGGGGTCTTCTTTTCCAATTATAACGTTGCTGGAGGTGGGAATTAAAAATAGATAAAGCAGCTTGTCTTGGGGTATATCTAGATTAAGTATAGTGTTGAACTTTCGTACTGGTAAAGAATAAGGCCATAGGGAACACAATAGAAAGAAATGCTGTCGAAGCTCATGTGTGCATATCACATGGTTAACTGTGGGCAGCTATAAAGATTTGTTTGAGACTTCAGGGTCTTTCCTTCAGCATCATATCACTCTGGGATGTTACGGGGATGAAATGAAGACTCCTATTGCACAGCAGTTTTACCCATTCCAGGTTTTACTACTGGCTTGATTAACCCCAGTGTATAGGTAGCTCAGGTGTGTGTAAAACCAGGAATGGATCAAACTGCTATGCAACAGGAGTCTTATTTCCATCCCCGTGTTAACACACTCTTAGTTAATTAACCACATGATATGTGCTCCCCATCGCCTTTTCTGTGCCAGTCTCAAAATTTAGCAATCTGCATCAACTGCCCTATTCTGACCTGTTTATGAACACAAGGCAAACTCAATGCACGTTTTTGAATGGTTAAGAGTAAGCAGCTGAATGGCGAGTGATCAGAACACACCTCAGTATGTGGGCGACCACGGCTGGCCCATACCAGTCCCCAGCTGACTTTCCAGATGCGTGCCCGAGCTCAATGAGCCTGTGCACACCAATCTGCGCCGCAGGACAGTCCGCAAACCAGGACACTATTTTGCGGTGATGAACACAGTTCAGGTCGGTGCTTGCTTCCTCCGCTCTCCCAGGAGCTGGAGCGCGGCTTTCTGGAGATTTCAGTCCCTGAAACGATGACTCTAAAGAGGAAACAAGCTTCCTGGCTGCGCTGGCGGTCCACGACTCGGTGTCCAGTCCATCCATCTTTAAGGCATCAGACCAGGTCCAGTCTGTAATGAGAACATGCAAAGGACAGAGACTACAGCAAATGTGCAACCCTGTGATTCCTGGCTCACGCAATACAAACACTACCCATTTAGTGGGGGATACAGTTTGGCTTGGGAATGAAGAGCTGGCTGGAAAAACCTGGCCCAGAGAACAGGGAGGACACTGCATAGGGAACTACTTTCACAGCAACGAAATACTTATACTGCAGCTTCTGATTTTCTTTGAACTATCTGTTAAAAGGAGACTTTGACTAATTCAAGTTGTAAGGAAATAGTGCTATTAAGGAAAAAATGACGACCTGAAAACGTCCCCAGTACTGCATTTTCAATTTTGCAGCTCTGCGGCACACACAATCTCTTTGTCAGCATCCGAGGGGGCAGGTAGGTGTGGTTCTGGTTGTAAAAGTTGGACGGTACAGGTTATACTGCATTAACACTTTGACCTTGCAAACTGTCAGAAAACCTAATTGACCCATAAATATCTAAGTGGCCATTAGTTCTTTTTTATAGCCGATGATTTCTTTGATGACATATGGTCGGTTCAAACGGGAGAACACATTTAAGCTCAAATATTGTTTTCTAAATGACTGCACAAAATCAGCCTTAAATCTCCCGTCCCGATCCACAGCCCTCACTGTCTAAAACAAATCCCTTCATTTACCAGTTGAGAAAGTAGCTAGCGTTTGATAAAAACAAAACAAACAAAAAAAAAAAAACCTCATATGTCTCTCCTGCAGAAGGCTTTTAAGTTGGGGTATCACACATTCTAGGATCCTGCACCAAAAAAACACCCTCTTGTCTATTTTGAAGGAATACAGGAATCGCAGAGGTTAATACTGCAAGCCTCTCTGCCCAATATCTTTCTCCAGGCATTGAAATAAGACTCCCGTTGCATAGCAGTTTGATCCACTCCTCGTTTCGCCATGACTTTAAGACAACACACCTGATCTTATTACCAACACACTGCGGCACATCTAGCTTGTAGTAAAACCTGGAATGGGTGCAACTGCTATGCAATAGGAGTCTTATTTTCATTCCTGTTCTCTATTAAGAGCACTGTAATCAGAGCAGAGGGATTCTGGTGGACTGTTTCTTCAACCTGCTTTCACGCTTGGATTAGTCTGGATATACAACTCTTATACAGAAGTCTACCTCTGCCCAGGAGATGAAGCACCAGGCCCTGAGCCAGCAGCATCTGCCCAGTCCTGAGCGTGCAGCCCCAGCCGCAGTCTGAGGTGAAGCTGGAGCCCTGGATCTGAGGGAACTGCTCTCGGTACGTCAGCCAGATTCGAGAGGCAAAGTCCTGATGAAACTCCACTACGCTGCCGATAACAAGCTTCCTTTCCGAGGCCTTGTCACTGCAGCTCCCCGCGACACTCTCCACTTCTGACATGGAGGAGGAAGACAGGTTAAACAAGGGCTTCACAAGCTCCTTTCTTTCAACACCAGACCCACACACTTTTCACATGTCACAGCGGCCCACTATAGCACTTCCTGTAAAAACACTAAAGCTAAAGTAATACTTTATTATTTTATTTCTTACTGCTTTCATTATTTGCCATGCTTACTAACTACTCCTTTAAGCAACGCTACGAATGGCCTCCTCTCGTTAGTAACCTTTCTTATGAACTCTAAAGACTCTTCTAGGCTGACTGGGAGGAAGTGAGATGAGGAAGCATGTCAGCTTTGTGCTAAACAAGCCGTATTTAAATACAAATAAAAACAAATAAACTACTGTGTTCAAAATGTGGTATACTGCTGTGCAAGTATCACAACTGTTTGGAATTTCACATATTTTAACTTTTTTAATTTGTTACTTTTTTACTTACCTTCTGCCTTAAAATGATAACATTTTCCCAACAGAAAAACAGGCGAATTCCTGCTGAAATATGTCTTTGTTTTCAGAATCCAACCTGGAAGATTTAAAGCAGACAAAGGCTCATTATTAGGATCATTACTTGTAAAATGCACAACAAAGAACAGCATGGTGCGTTTTCAGAAGTACCCTGTAATAATGACCTGGTGAGATTAGCAGACAGATAGGAAACAGAAGCCCATTGTTGATTCACGCCTAGCAGACAATGGTCCACAACACTGTATTAAAGACGTTAGTTCTACCTCTGACGCTGGCAACACAGGACACAGTATCTGTTTGCTTCAGAGTTTAAGAGATGAAATAATCCTGCTGAATGGTTCAGTTGTATGCGTGCGTCTTTATGACTGTCTGTATTGCTATGCACCTGACATTGCCTTTCTTTTTTAACCCCCCAAAATTGCAGATAACATGAAATACCTCTTACAACACTGCAGAGGTCACACACAAAAAAAAAAAAAAATAGCACACCCTAATCAGTCATGCAAAGATAACTCCACCTGACCCAGCATTGCATTGTACTCCAGTAATGAACGAAGGTCCATTTCATTAGTTACTTTGGGAGTAAGTTTTTATAAACAATAATTACTTACGAGGGGCTCAATCGAACAATTACAGCAGTGTATTATTTTCCTGTTCCACATGACAGCAGTATAAATGTATTTTAAATTAACAGCTAACAGAATATAAACGTGAGTTTCAGGCTTTTTTGATTATGCAGTGGTGTGTTCGGACCTGTATAATTGAAAATCATTATAGGAACCTACCTCATAGCGCGGAGCAGTATTTGTTATTGTTATAAGTACTGAGTCTGTCCCTTAGTGTTAATATTGTTTAAATGTAATCAATAAACTACAAGCCACAAGTACACATCTACTTACTGTATTGTACATTGTGCCATGCCGACAGAAACATCGATTTCAGTTTTTCCACCCCGTCTCGTTCATTATTTTCCATTGTTCCCAATTAATAATTGAATCCATCACCGCGTTCTGTAATATTGAACCATGTCTGAACATTTAAAAAAAAAAAGAACAGTATTTTAGTTTGATTTTTCCACCAACAATCTGAGCACCTGTATGTTATCGATACAGTATACTTTGGGGGGGGAAATCCAGCTGTTTCCAGACAAAACTGATGATGTCTAATGCTGGCTCTAAGTCTGAAGGCTCACTGAAGTTATTGTATAGTTTATCTATAATCGCTCCAGTTTTGACTTCAATACGGGTTTGCGCCTGAACTTCATTGCAAGCTAAACAACAGTATGTTTTCTTCTTTTGATCCACAGTAAGCTGTTAGTTACAGTGTAAGTCTGGACTATTCAATCACTCCTAAAAGTAATAGAAATTACATGCAATAAATTATACATTTATTGTACAACTGTATCATTATTGATAGGATTTCCAACATCAAGACCATTTGCTTTAAGCCTCCTCGGTTTGCTTGTCTAAAGTTGCTTGAGTTTGATTAAGTATTTCATTGCATTCCTGCAGTAAAGAACGGTCTAACGTTACTGAAAATTAAACATGACTAACCGACTCCCCGTCGTAACCATGTACAGTAAAAAGGGCTTTGTTATTATTGATTTGGTTTTGCCAGTTAGTTTTGCTTTCTAACAACACGCGTACGTTTACATACATTTCCTGCGATAGAAAGAACACTTGAAAAACATTCTTATTACTTACAATAGTGTGTTTACATTTTGAAGCGGTACAGCGCTCTCACGGTGTTTGCGTCATGACGCACAGACGTGGAGGGTGGAGCGCAGTCCTATTAGTATTATAGTCTGCGTTCAGTGCTGAAGTTGTGTGGAGAAAGGTTCGGGGATGTGTTGTGATTGGAAATAACAGCTCATCGAAACAGGGTGCGTATCCATGGCAAAAATACAGTAGAACCGTTTGTCTGGGGTGGGGGACCCCCTCATCACTTGATATCAGTCCTCAAGTAGGGAGGATCCGGGAGGGACCCCCTCATCACTTTTCTTGACAAAGGTCTTAAATCATTTAATGGACAATTATTACTTGTAGAACTTGATATTTGCACCCATTAAAATGGCTTTATTGTGATGGGTAGTGTGTGAGGGACACAGCACTGTGTACCCAGACTTGGGTTCATACTATCAGAACAGCAGTAGTGGTATAGAGGGGTAGTAACTTAACAGTTCCAAGTATCATCTTTTTAAGACTTCAATAAAGAACTGCATCTGGGGTGAACTGAGATCTCCTCTAGGAATTTGCATTGATTGCCTTCAAGGAATCCGTCAATAAGTGTTTATCCCAATAGAAGCAGGGTGTGGACCCACTACCTATACATGATTGAACAGCTGCCAGGGCTATATTGACTCCCTGATCCGTTAATTAAGTTGTAGAGAGGCAGTAATCACCACTTCTGTTCTGTCTGGTACAGAGGTGAGGTGTTGCCCTAAAGATGGTAAATATACAGGCACAGCTTGGGCTTATATTGCACATTGTCATAACAAAGCAAACCAAAGCTCTTTGCAGAGAAATAGAAAACATAGCCTGAAGAACCAAGATAGCTATTAAAAGAAAGAGAGGATAAACAGGCTGTTAGTTAAGACTTTAAAAGAGAAGCTGTCATTATAGGCAGCCCTAAGAGTGAATTCAGGATTACAATTATAATGTAATGGGAAATTAAACAGGAAAAAAATAAATAGCAATACTACTACTACTACTGATGATAATGGTAATAATAATAATGATGATGATGATGATGATGATGATGATGATGATGATAAGAAGAAGAAGAGTATCATCATCACTGGCAGTGAAGCAGTTGTGTCTCATTGCTTTAAACACGTGCCTTTGTATCCAGTTGTTTTAAATCTCCTGTGTTTGAGTATCAGTGAGTCAGTCAATGAGCAAGTCCCTTGACTGCTGGGGAGGAAGTACTGCATGACCGTATCGTTCTGGAAGCTGTCTCTGCTGATGGTCAGATTGGAGTGCTGGAGTGTGGGGTGGACACGCGCCACCCAGCTTATTAGCTAGTGATTTCCTCTTGTAGATGAGTGTTTCCCTTTCACAGGCAGGATATGAATCATGCATTACTGTATTAACCCTCCCGTGATGTCCATAGCATTGCAGGAAGAGAAAACACCATTGAAACACATGCTCTGCACGAGCAGGAAGAGAAAACACCATTGAAATGGCATGACTCCCTGCTTTCCGCAGTGTTGCTCGTTGTAGTCTGGGTCATCGCCTGCTCAATTAAAACAAGGGGCTGAAGGGCTGATCAGGGTCTTGTATTCCATTTACTGTTGACTCAGTAAATGGAGTATAAGGATGAGATGCTTATTAACTGTTTCAAGGTTAGCATGCTGTCTGTACTTGACACCTGCTTTTGCACTGACCAGCTGCCTGTAATAGCGCACCGATGCTGCGGTAGCAACATTATGTAAACTGAGGGTGCACAGCACCCCCTATGGGATAACATTGGAAGTTGTGCAATGCAGAGAACATCATGTGGCAGCCCTACCAGCCGAATGGTCGATGCAATACCTTTTATACACCATTGTGTCTTAGACATTATAAGCATGTACTGGATATTTTCTGAAGTGTGTTTATAATGTCTGATTTGAAGTTTTTAATTTTTTTTTTTTGTATTTAGTAATCTTAAAAACGCATGCAGCTAAACAACCCCAGTGTCCCCCTGTTTAACAAAGCGGAAACTCAGCCACTCCGCGTGGATAGTTTTACTTTATTAAAGTTTGACCTCTTGGTGACCTTTTAGAAAACACGTTTTCACAGATACCGTTAATTGTTTTCGAGGTTGCAAAAATACATAACTGCATACCGTACTTACTCAAAAACTGTTTAAATTCAAATTGTCTTGTTTTACTTCTACAGTATCACAAAACAACCCACTTTCAAGACACAACAAAGGGACTTATCGTGTAGCATTTGTATTCTATCTCCAGGTTTATTACGGCCCATGTTTAAACCAGCTGGTCTGTGCGCGTTTTGTAGGTGTTTTACGGTACCTTTCCAGCCTCCACGGGGACAGCGAGAACTGGTCGAGCCAGGGAGCGATCCAGTCGGCGGATACAGCCATGGCTGAACGGCGCGCCTTCGCTCAGAAAATTAGCAGGTAAGCGCGTTTAATTCACGCATTTACAACTGTCGGGACCGTTTTATTGCGCCTGAGGGCTTTGGGGTTGTTTGATGGGAAACAGCGCATGCCAGCGTTGCTTCGTCCCGGCGTTATTCCCAGCCAAAAAGGGCCTAGTTGTTGTATTCAGGATCCCCCAATGACCCGCCCTTATTATAGACAGTGCCCACATATTTTATCCTTTTTTTTTTTTTTTTTGGTATAGTTTTTTCTTGCGCGCTGCATATTTTCGTTTTAATGAATGTTAGTTATTGTGTTGTCGCAAACCACAAATGCTTGAATCACTGAAACCGTAATTGAGATACAAATAGCGTTTGTTTTCAGTGTTTTGCTAATCCCGTTACAGCGATGTGAAGACGGTGTGTGTAGTTGTTGTGTTGCTGCACTGATGGCATAGCGTGACGACCCATCCCAGCTGACACATCACACACGCGTGGAGCTGTGGACTCACATATCATAGACTGTTCGAGCCACAGGAATGCCAAATCGGGCGATTTAACAGAAGAATGTAGTCATACCTTCTGGAATCAATCAATCAGTCTTTATTTTATATAGCGCCTTTCACAGTGCACCACCATCACAAAGCGCTATACAAGAAACAGTAAAAAAAATGCTATGATTGTATAAATCCATACAGCAGACGTGCTTATATGTACAGCAATCGAATCAAGGGCTAGTAGAAATAATTATTAAGGATACCTGTCAGCCATGTGCAGTGTGTGGGGTTAAGCTGATAAATGGACTGGACGGTGAGAGGTTGCTAGCGCTACGTTATTATACCAGGGCTTTTCCTGCCTGTGGTTTTCTGTAGACCGAGCTTCCTTATTGCTGATGGTTTTACAATGGAGTTTAATACTAGGACACACGTGAGCGATTTAACTGTGCACTGGACTGGGTGAAACTGCTACGCAATCTGAGTCTTATTCCCATTATTATTTATTTCTTAGCAGACACCCTTATCCAGGGCGACTTACAATTGTTACAAGATATCACATTATTTTTTACATACAATTACATTATTTTTTACACATTATTTTTACATACAATTACCCATTTATACAGTTGGATTTTTACTGGAGCAATCTAGGTAAAGTACCTTGCTCAAGGGTACAGCAGCAGTGTCCCCCACCTGGTATTGAACCCACAACCCTCTGGTCAAGAGTCCAGAGCCCTAACCACTACTCCACACTGCTGCCCCGATTCCCATCCCTGTTACAGTTTAAAAAAACGTGTTCCGCAATAAACACAGCCATGAAACAATTTTTATTCTTTTTTTTAAGACCCACTCAATATAACACAGTGGGTGACAGCGCTGCGGTAACGATGGTGCGGGTGATAGCGCCGCGGTAACGATGGTGCGGGTGACAGCGCCGCGGTAACGATGGTGCGGGTGACAGCGCCGCGGTAACGATGGTGCGGGTGACAGCGCCGCGGTAACGATGGCGCGGGTGACAGCGCCGCAGTAACAATGATATCTTCTTGATGTTTCACAGGACTGTGGCAGCAGAAGTAAGAAAGCAGATCGCAGGCCAGTATGGAGGCTCCCCACAGCTACTTAAAAACCTAAACGTCGCTGCCAGTGCATCCCATCACACAGTAAGTGCTGCTGCATGGACAAGGGGCTGGATAAGTAGGGCACATTTAATAGAGTTATATTTTTTAAGTAATTCCCGGTAACTGTTGTAATATACTCTGCTGTTTTCTGAAATCCTACACCGAAACCTTTTGGGGTGGGGTGGGGTGGGGACAGACGACCCCAAAACATTCAAATGAAAAGCACTTCAACACTAATGTTAGGTGGTGTGTCATTAGGGTTTTTAACATATGTTAATTATGCTGTGCAAAACAGTAATTAGATAACCTGTTATTGGAATCCAGGTTTAAAAAAAAAAAAATCTTTGATTGTCTAGACTTGCCCCATTGAGAATGGCAGGATAGCTATTAACTGATCAGAGATCTAAAGGCAGTGTTTAAGGGCTGTGGAAGAGCTGCGGTACTGTAGACTAGTGTGTCTTTTAATCAACGCAGTCTGTTAACTGCATGGCTTCACATTTTCAGATCCTTTTTCACAACTGAAACACATGTTCTTGCAATTTTAATTAGTTGAAAAAAAACAAAAACCCACATATTGTAAAACCCCTGTATTACCCCTGAAACACTGTGGGGTGCAGTAGAGTGGGTGTTATTTATTTATGCATCGGTTTCCTTTGCATGCTATTTTTTACACAGTCTTTTATGAATTCTGTTATAAGAACGAATACAAGTATGGTCCTGTTTGCCTCTGAATACATTTCAGGGAGGGAAACAAGACTCTTGTTGCATAGCAGGTTCCGCATTCCAGGTTTTACTACGAGCTTGATTAGCCACAGGGTACAGGTAACAAGCTCAGGTGTGTCTTATTATTAAACTCCTAGTAAAACCAGGAACTGCTATGCAATAGGAGTCTTAGTTCTATCCCAGAGTCACCATGGAATTCTTATTTAGTGTGCTGTAAGAAAAGGGATCGTGATTGTGGAGCAGTGAACCAAAAGCTTGCATCGAGGAGCAGACCCCCATGCATGTTTAGCTCCACCCTAGGAGTGCAGGGGAAGTCTCATTCCCATCCCTGCATTTCAGTCAGTGTTTGTGTAGAACACGTGAGCCTTTGTCCCAGCACTAATTGAACAGCGTTTTCAATAATTTAGGTTCCACTCACAGAAGCGGTGGAGCCGGTGGACTATGAAGGCTATCACATGAGTCACCCCCCCGCGGTGGAGTCGGGTCCTCTCAGGGACCTCATGGAGTTCCCCCCCGATGATATCGAAGTGCTCTACACGCCCCGGGAGTGTCGCACGCTGGTGCCAGCTGTCCCAGAAGAAGGGTGAGAGATCTCCTCCTCCTCCTCACACAGCGCTTCCTTGTCTATAGAGCTGCACAAACCCGTTATTGTATTGTTGGAGCTCTCCACGGAAATAATCGCTTCATGCAGCACTGCTTGTCGATTTGCAATGCTTAGAAGATGTGGGGCTAGTAAAACGTAGCGTGTTAAACCGACAGTCTGTCTTGTACCTGCTCCTGGTCTATCTGAAAGCCACATGTTTCCCTTTTCTCCAGATTTCCTGTCCCATATTTATGGCAGTGCTGTCAGCTTGAACCGATAGTTACGCGGCACAGTTTAACAATTGTTTGTGATTGTGTTTGTCTTTATAATTTGCTATATTTTCCAGTGATAATGACCCATACGTTAAGGACTGTGCAGGATCCTACACTGAGGACTGGGCAATTGTAAATAGAAAGTAAGTTGTTTTGCTGTTTTTTTATGACTGGAAGATATTTTCAAGTACAATATTAAGACAGTTGTGTTTATATATCTTTGTGTTGCAAGTTCTGAAGTGGAATCTTGTGTTTGCACCCTGTGATGTGTGTATTGTATTATTTAACAAAGGCATGTATCATGTGGTGCTGTTTGTGTTTAATGATGTCTAATTCGATGGCTGTCTCTTTGTCTTCTCTTCCTGATACATCTTGATTTGTACCATTAGGGTGAGTGCTCTAATAGCCTTGTGTGTGTGAGGGGAGATTGCTAGCTAATTGTAATTACATGTCATTCTGTAGGTATCAGGGAATCAACCCATTTCAAATAATTACCAAAGCTGAGGGAAGAGTGCCATCCTGTCCACGGACACTGTTGGTGTGCACGCTATCACAACAGCTAACAACCCGAGCAGTAGTTTACCCTGGGACTCGAGGACTTTTGTTACTGCTATATAGTTATAGATACCATAGATAGATATGTTTTTGGGAGCTTGTTTTTGGAAGTTTGTGGTGATTTAGGTTATCAGCCTTATTTAAAATGGATATGATTATCTGTTCATGCAAAGCCTTTCCTGTTTTTAAATAGATACCATAAGCTTGGGACAGGGTTTAACCCAAACGTGCTCGACAAACAGAAAGAGAGGCAAAAGGGCCTCCCAAAACAAATCTTCGAATCTGACGAAATGCCGGACAGCCAGAGTTACCAGGATGAGCAGGTACAGTCACTGCTGTTTGCAGCACCCTGTCCTTGTAGGGTACAAACCACAGAGAAAGAAAAGTTTAAATACATTTGCAAAGTTATGCATTTGTCATGCAAAGCAACGCTTATTTTGGGGGGGGGAGTGGACTAGAACAAATATATATTATTATTTTTTTTTTTAAATCTGATAATGATGGTTTTGTTCTAAACTAGCTGTTTTTAACCTATTTCTTTGTCAATTATATGCAACAGTAATTAATCTTCAGTTAATTTACGAAAAATGAAGCAGTGTTCAAGCCCACCGCAATGTGTTATCCACATTATTGGTAATTCTAGCCAACTATATATTAACAATTCAGGGATGGAAATAAGACTTCTGATGCATAGCAGTTTGACCCATTCCAGGTTTTGCTACAAGCTTGATTAGCCACAGTGTCTAGGAAAAAAGCTCAGGTGTGTCATTATTAAGCTCCTAGTAACACCAGGATTGGATGAAACTGCTGTGCAATGGGAGTCTTTGTTGTATCTCTGCAGTAACTGTTTTCCACGTGTGCATGCTTTTCAGGATGAGCTCAAAAGGAGGTCAATGTCTATTGATGACACCCCGCGCGGGAGCTGGGCCTGCAGTATCTTTGATCTCAAGAACTCGCTCCACGACCCGCTGCTTCCCAACCTGCTGGACCGAGCGCTGAACGAGGAGATCGATCGCCAGAACGAGGAGCAGAGAAAATCAAACCGGCACAGAGAACTGTTCGCTCTTCACCCGGCTCTGGAGGAGGTACTGTCTGGAGAAGAGAAACCAACGCTAGCTTTTCCCTGACAGCCCAGCAAAATGAGTTTTCTTCCCTTGTGCTTTTATGTGAACGAATGTAGTCTTAAGAGATGTGAGTGACAACACCGAAGGTTAAAGACTATGAAACGTGTGCTGAAGCAGCAGCGAGGAGTGCGGTACAGGGGGGACTTCTGTCTCGGAAAAGTGATTGCATTCGCCATTCGATTTACTGTCAAAGAAACATGAAATGGGCTTCATCTGGCTTTTGTTTTGTTTTTATAGGGTGTGATGGAAATACCCAGTAATAAAAACCTTGCTTTATCGATGCCTTCAGTGGTATCGTTGAACTTCACCAAATTCTATAGTGTGCACATTTACGAGAACACCCCATTGCTTCTGTAGTTTTGATTGGTTGTGCATATGAAATCAAGTTGAAGCACAGAGTGGTCTAACATTTTCACACGAGTGCCTATTGTTTCTATATCACTCATTACTGACTGTAAATTGAAATTCTCACACCCAGAGGTTTTCATGCAGGTAGGCATATAAAGGGTATAAACACGTGTGTGTGTGTGCATGCATGCATGATGTATGTATGTAATTCTAATGTTATGATTTCATTTAAGGACGAGCCTATCGAGCGACACAGCATTCCCGACGTCCCTAAAGAGCACTTTGGACAGAGGCTGCTTGTAAAATGTTTATCGTTGAAGTAAGTGCAAAGTATATTTTAAAGTAAAGTGTCTTGTTTAAAATGAATTAATATAAAGACATAAATAAATCATGTTAATTATTGACTTTTACCTTTAAAGGTTTGAAATAGAAATTGAGCCGATTTTCGCAAGCTTGGCCTTATATGATGTCAAAGAAAAGAAAAAGGTTTGTTGATGTACCAAGAAACAAGTCCAATAACTTTTCCCACCCCTTATATATTAGTTGAATTTGCTTTGTAATACATTGTGCACACCAGACAGAGGAACTGTTTTTTTTTCCCATAGAACCATTCTTAACCCTGCATTGCCCAGAAGGTTTTATGACACAACGCTACATAAAAGAGCCGGCATGTCATTTGTTATTTTTTTTAGTGTGTAAAAATGATTGTCAGCACCTGCCACTAGAGGGCAGTATTGTGTTTATAACTCTGTGTTGGTGCCCTTCTTTGTATCCCACTAAATATTTTGTTTTTCAGATTTCGGAAAATTTCTTCTTTGACTTGAACTCTGAACAGATGAAGTCGATGCTGCGCCCACATGTTCAGTGTGCTGCGATTTCTACCCTGGCCAGATCGGCCATCTTCTCCATTACGTACCCCTCCCAAGACGTCTTCCTGGTCATAAAGGTGAGATGGGCTGGATAGCACACGTCGCTCAGCTTTTAAAAGACTCTTTAGAGTTAAGCTGAATTCCACCTACAGTATAGCTGCCGATATGCAGGTACAGGGATGGAAATAAGACTCCAGTTGCATAGGAGATTCACCTAATCCAGGTTTTATTACAAGCTTGATTAGCTGTAGTATGTCTTATTAAACTGATCGTGAAACCAGAAATGGATCAAACTGCTATGCAGCAGGAGTCTTATTTCCAACCCTGTACTAGCTTTGACAGATTTTCTATGAGTCTTGATTTATTTTGAAGGCTGCTCTGAATCTCATTTCTAATGCACTTACCAGTATGTGGTGATCGCTGTGTAAAATAATCTGTATGAAATGTTCTCTCAGCTGGAGAAGGTGCTACAGCAAGGCGATGTCGGAGAGTGTGCGGAGTGGTGATCGCTGTGTAAGATAATCTGTATGAAATGTTCTCTCAGCTGGAGAAGGTGCTACAGCAAGGCGATGTCGGAGAGTGTGCAGAGTGGAGATCGCTGTGTAAGATAATCTGTATGAAATGTTCTCTCAGCTGGAGAAGGTGCTACAGCAAGGCGATGTCGGAGAGTGTGCGGAGTGGTGATCGCTGTGTTAGATAATCTGTATGAAATGTTCTCTCAGCTGGAGAAGGTGCTACAGCAAGGCGATGTCGGAGAGTGTGCGGAGCCTTACATGGTCTTCAAGGAGTCGGACACTGCCAAGGTGAGAGGAAACCTGGGAGAGGGTTCTTTTCAGGGCTGGAAGTAAGACTCCCATTGCAGAGCAGTTCAGTCCATTCCATGCTTTACTGTGGGGATATTTGTACACACTGGAGCTTGTAACCTAAACACTGCTGTGTCTAATTAATATCAAAGTAAAATCTGGAACGGGTTAAACTGCTATGCAATGGGAGTCTTATCGTCCTCCCTGTTAAATGATTATATGGACTTATCCATTGTATCAAGACTGCTTTTGAAAACAACACAAAGAGCTCTGTACTGTATTGCTGTGTTTGGTGTTGTATGGTAGAGCTCTGTACTGTATTGCTGTGACTCCCAGTTCATTGCTGTGTTTGGTGTTGTATGGTAGAGCTCTGTACTGTATTGCTGTGACTCCCAGTTCATTGCTGTGTTTGGTGTTGTATGGTAGAGCTCTGTACTGTATTGCTGTGACTCCCAGTTCATTGCTGTGTTTGGTGTTGTATGGTAGAGCTCTGTACTGTATTGCTGTGACTCCCAGTTCATTGCTGTGTTTGGTGTTGTATGGTAGAGCTCTGTACTGTATTGCTGTGACTCCCAGTTCATTGCTGTGTTTGGTGTTGTATGGTAGAGCTCTGTACTGTATTGCTGTGACTCCCAGTTCATTGCTGTGTTTGGT
Source organism: Acipenser ruthenus (assembly GCF_902713425.1). Lineage (NCBI taxonomy): Eukaryota > Metazoa > Chordata > Actinopteri > Acipenseriformes > Acipenseridae > Acipenser > Acipenser ruthenus. Next base: position 41,829,008 of record NC_081200.1, on the reverse strand, counting down.
GTTGTATGGTAGAGCTCTGTACTGTATTGCTGTGACTCCCAGTTCATTGCTGTGTTTGGTGTTGTATGGTAAAGAACAAGGAGAAGCTGGAGAAGCTGAGGGCCCAGTCGGAGCAGTTTTGCCAGAGGCTGGGCCGGTACCGAATGCCCTTTGCCTGGACAGCGATCCATCTGATGAACATTGTCAACAGCGCTGGGAGCCTGGAGAGAGACACCAACGAACTGGAAATCGGGGTGCCGGGTAAGAAAGCTGAAATATACAGAAACGCTTTAAAATAATGGCTGCAATTTCATGATGAATTCCGACTGAATAACACCTGAAGATCGTATTCACTTCCTCTGAGTTCTGAAGTAATTCATTTAAAATTCAGCCCTGTTAATTCGTGTGGATTTAATGTTAGCTGTGTTCATTCCATGTTCTTTTGTAACAAACGATGCTGATCACATGTATAAGGCATGTATTCCTGCAAGAATTAACACTGTTCGCAATCCCCTTGTAAGCGAGCAAGAGGGAATTAATTGGGAGTGGATCAAACTGCTATGCAATGGGAGTCTTATTGGAATACAGGGATGGAAATAAGAAATGTAACTGTCTAACTTCAAAACAGTCAAGGTAAAAATGATAAGACATGAAGTCCATACGTAGGCTCTGTACTGAGGAACCTTATCGTTTGTCTGCTTGACGACTTATAAGTTTTACATCATAATAAATGTTATGAGCTTGAACTACTGTATCGTTGAAGTGCTCTCTATATCACCCAAGGGATAGATAGTGGTGGCGTCCTGCTGTACGTTGAGAGCGCTGTGCAGTGGTAATGAAACTGTAATTCTCGAGACTGGGATGCGCATGTTGAGACAGGCTGTATTTGCACCTGTGATGTGTTGCAATGGGATAATCCTTTTCACAAATGCCACTGCTTGATTCCTTGTGCAGAGCGTAAAGGGTCGTGGTCCGAGAGAAGGAATTCCAGCGTCGTGGGCCGGCGGTCTCTCGAGAGAACCACAAGCGGGGACGAGACTTGCAACCTCACCAACTTCAGACCAGCCACTCTGACTGTGACCAACTTCTTTAAGCAGGTGCGCGAGGCAGGGCAAGAATACCTGGCACTCCACTAGCGTTAGTCATTTTCATACAGGGAGATATTTTAGTGCTTTGAAATAGACACACAGAGGAAATCGGAGCGTGCGTTCTGTAGGCATTGCTGTTGCTGCCCTGTAGAGACAGAGAGGTGGAATCGGAGCGTGCGTTCTGTAGATACTGCTGTTACTGCCCTTTGTTTTATACAGTTTGTAATGAAGGTGTGACGGTATTAATTGTGAGTAAATGTGCTGCTTTCTGAGCTGTTCTTGTTTTCAGGAAGGAGATCGTCTGAGTGACGAGGATCTGTATAAGTTTCTTGCTGACATGAGAAGACCTTCTTCAGTTTTAAGGAGGCTTCGACCTATTACAGGTAAAAGACCATTCACTGGATGCATCAGCAACCACTCCAAAATGGCTTTGACCAGTTAGAATGCAGTCCCCACGGCACATTGTTAGGGGAAAGCTTTCTGTGTGTGTGTTTTTTTTTTTTTTTTTTTTTACTAACTTGCAGTTTTATTATATTCTTGAATGTCATTTTTTTATGTTCACCCAAATTAAATATGAACCATCTTTCTTTCTCTCTCTTTCAGCTCAGTTAAAGATCGACATCTCACCAGCACCAGAAAATCCACACTACTGCCTAACCCCTGAGCTGCTGCAGGTTAAACCCTACCCTGACAGCAGAGTCAGACCCACCAGAGAAATACTAGAATTTCCAGCAAAGGACGTGTACGTCCCGAACACAACTTGCAGGTACCGTCCCCTTATTGCACTTCAGTACAGCATTACCAGGCAGGGCCCTCATGGGCACGTGACACACACAATAGATCATGTGTAAAGTATTGGAATCGAACCACTTCTCATGGTGATTTTGCAATCTGGACATGGTTTTGAAAGGTCAGAGCAGCGTTCCTTATCTCAAAGATTTGTTGACATTGTTGATCTGTGCAAGGTCATGTTGACATGGCGTGATGTTTAGGGGCGAGCTTGTCCCTTTCTCAAATAGATGTGCTTTATTTCCATCTCTCTCTTTGTAGAGAAGCTATACCACCTGTTGGAGTTGTTTGAATGTTCCTGAGGGGTTTCCCCGGGTATCCACGGCACAGTTAACTCTTGCTGTACAGGATGTATAGCTTTGCCGTTCTGCAGTCGCACTCAACAATGGCATTCTACTGCAGCAGAGACTTGTGTTACAGTTATACACTAGGGGTAGTGTTTGTAAAATGCAAGTTTTGTATTGCTGGATTTATGTATAATGGAAATAGGTCAGATCGTGTGGCCTTCTTCAGAAGAGCTGTTTTGTTTTTTTCGCCTTCATTCTTCAGTATAGTGATTTCCAGCACACAACACAGGTGTTTTTGGTTCATAAATATGCTTTAATGTAGAAAAGCAAACTCTTGTAAACACGCCAGTTACAGCATTTTGTAACAAATATGTACAGTACTTTATTGTATGTGGAAAATACTAAAGTAAGTCAATATGACTCAGTAATACAATGTTAGTGGTTGTGAATATGACTCAGTAATACAGTGTTAGTGGTTGTGAATATGACACTAATACAATGTTAGTGGTTGTGAATATGACTCAGTAATACAATGTTAGTGGTTGTGAATATGACTCAGTAATACAATGTTAGTGGTTGTGAATATGACTCAGTAATACAATGTTAGTGGTTGTGAATATGACTCAGTAATACAATGTTAGTGGTTGTGCTCTACAGGTTAAGGTGGCATGCATTCAGTGATATGCTATATGTTTTCATTTCATTTGCAAATTGTTGTATTTAAATAGATAAAATCAATCAAGTGTTTTTAAATATTCTACTAAAACATTTTACCTGTGAGGTTAGATAGTTTATAAAGACGGTTTTGTCCAAAAAATATATTGTTGGAAATTGGTAGTTTGGTTGCATAGATATTGTCTGGTAAATGAAATGTTGTTTTAGGTTAAATCAATGTTTGTTTATATACTATGCCTACATTTGTACCTAAAAATACCTAAACAAGGAACAGTCAGTTCTCTTGTACAAAACACATACCTGTGAGTAATTGTACGTGTATAGTGTGTGTGTGTGATATTCATTACAGTCAAATGTATAACAAAATATTATTTCAAACATAAACTACAAAAGAAAATATCTTAGATTTGCGCTTTCAGGTAATGTTGCTTTCATTTTGCAGAGGCCTTAGGTTTAAAATGTTGAAAAGTTTGCAGTATTAGACAAAGCCTCTGCTACCCCAGCACCCTCAAAGTGTTTATTACTGATGTATCTATTCAACTGTTAGCTCATGCAAACTGGCAAACTCGGTAATCATTTTCAATGCACGAAATAAATAGAGGCATAACTCCTAATCAAAGCTTTCCAGGTCTCTGGGGCGGATTTTGATTTTGGTGGACATGAGAGAGTAGGAGCTTCCTTTGCCTGGCTTCCAGTAGATCCCTCTCCTCCTGTCTAAGCGCCCCTTGGAGCGCGCACGGATGTACCTGCCGTTCAGATTGGTGTCTCCGCACGCGTTAAACCACCATCCGCCTGCCAGGAGGGAGAGGGAGAGGCATGAGGGGGGGGGGGGGGGGGCATCAGGGTTAGCTGGTATAACTTAGGCAAGGTGCTTGGTTATCATTCTTTACAAAAGAAAAATGAGTAAAACTCAGTGGAGAAGCAAGACAAAGTTGTTCTTGTATTGCAAAACTAGCCAAAAAATAAATAAATCAAATAGCTATAAACTGGAAATAATAAGACAACATTTCCCATGGGAAAAACACAGCAAAGTGTAATAAAGCATGGTGAAAGCATTGGAAAGAATTGTGAGGTTTGTTAAACCGTGGGGAAAGCATGGAGGGAAGTGCATAGCTACTGTGCTAAACTCTTGTAAGGGTGGTACCTGAGTAGTTCTCGGCGCAGTTGGAGTCCTCCTTGTTGTCGTTGTCTCTGTCCTTGGTGGAGAACCTCATCCCGGTGTGGTTGCTCATTGAGTCGGGGAGCTCCCCTGCGACCTGGCTCAGGTGGAGGGTGTAGTCCTGCTCCCTGCCTTCCAGAGTGAATGTGTACTCCATGAAGCGCTGCTCTTTCTTCCAGTCTGCCAGGTCAATGTGGAGAATGAAGGGCCTTTGCTGGGAGATTGAATAGATCTTCTCCAAGCCTAGCCAGAATTCTCCTGCAAAATACACACAACTTTGTATCTGTAATTGCACAATGGTTTTTTTTTCAAACCTTCCCCATCCTTTTTGCCACATTTTGTTTACCTAGAAGCATTAAAGCAGCAATGATTTTGGCAGTTTCTCAATTGCAGCACAATCATCATTTCTGGCAGCATTTTAACTCCGGCTTGCAAAGGCTCTCTCAGCTGTTTCCTGCTCAGCAGCTGTACAGTTCAGTAACTACTTCCAATGGGAAGTATTTGAAAAGAGATTAGACTGTAGATCGACGGGGCTGCACTGTAACGAATACATTGAAGCAGCACAGTAAATACATGTAAAGGGCAGCTTGTTTTGATTGCTTCAGCGATTTCACAGGGGGTCACTCTCTTAACCCTGTCATGCCCAGACCTTTTTTAATAGAGGAAAGCTACTTTTATTAATTTATGTACCTCGATTACATTTCTTGTACAAAACACAATAAAAAAAAATAAAAAAAACGTCCTGTCCTGTCCTACATAGGAAAGATTCTGGCTTGTGAGGCTGGATTTAAAAAATATGCGGGGTGGCTAAACATTGGAGCACATGTGATACAGGAATGGGCATCACAGGGTTAATCACAAGAGTCGGCACTGGGGGTCTGATATATTCTATATCTATAGATAATCATTTACTGTACATTTTAAAGGGGGTCGGTTTTGGACACATACATTGCATTGTGCTGAATAGGGAATTTGTAGTGTTCAACGGTCATAGGGTTATTAATAGCAACTTACTTTCAAGATCTCCAAATCCATGTTCATATTTCTCCCAAGGGTGGTCGAAGTCCACCGATCCGTCTGTTCTGTGCTGGATAACTGTCCAACCAGCTTCTGTGAAGACAGTTTATTTAGGACATGAGTTGTAGTTGAAACATTTTCCTTTCTAACTGTGATCCTCTAGAGTTTATCCTGCCCTACGGTACTCCAGCCCCAATGCAAACGCCAGGACGATTTGGAACTGGATCACACTTATGTACTAGTATTTTTTTAAGGCTTTTCTTTTTCTAGCTTCACTGGTAAATGTCCAGTGAACCGCAGATGCAATGCTTACCTTCTGTCATTTCGCAGTACACGTTGAATGGCTCCGACTGATTTGGTTTGATTGGATAAACGCCACTGGTCTTTACTCCTCTGTTGTAAATGTCACTGCAGTCAGCAGGGAGGCCTGTGGGAAAACCAAGTTCCTCTATAACTACTGTGTCCTGGATAGCAAGTGTCCGTTCATAAAGGAAGTGTCATTTTCTAAGAGCACTTGTCAAGTTTCAAACCGTCATGCAATCCTGCTCCACTCACCAGTGTTTTCTGAGGTTTTATTGGTTGTGTTGTTTGGCAGGTACTGCATCGTTCTGGGCTCGTCCCCCTGCTTGGAGGAAAATGACTTTTCTGCATTCTCGTAGAAGACACCATAGCCGAGCTGGAATTAGAAAGAGCATGTGGTGATGCACAAGAACAGTATTTAAACTGTGCTTTCATTACAATGCGGAAAATATCATTTCAGTGAGCACATTGATCAAACTTACAAGCCTTGGTAACTTTCCATCATTGATTTGCTAGCGGTGGATAGATTTTGAAATGGGGAAACGGGGGTTTTATCAGTAAAACAATAAAAATAAAAACCTTTTCTTCCAGGTCTTTGATTTGGTTCTTCTGATGGTCCAGCTGGTTGTGTTGTTCACCTACAACTTTGAGAAGGTCTTGGATATTTTTGTCTTGACTATCAATGACGTTCTAGAAAGAAAAGAAAGAAGTAATTCATGAAATGAGGTTTTAGGGATGCAGGTACGGAAGCCCTTGATTTTAATAAATAAACAAGACGGGCGTTGTTGAACAGGCTCTTGCTGTGTTGAAGCATGATTGCAAACGTTCATGTTGCAGCATCTAACTGTTCAGCACCACGCATTTCTGTTACTAAGCACGTACACTGAAACATACCACATTGTTTACAAAATCCACAAACTACTGTCTAACTAGCTTTTTTTAAATCCATGAATTTGGTCTTGTTTATGAATACGGAGATTGGTGTAAATCACCGTCTTGTAGCCGTACAGTGTGCTCGCTTCTGTAAGAACAGAAACGCGTGGCTTTGTAATGCTCTTACCTTGAGAGACGACATCTCTTTTAGCTCGGATGCTTGAGGCAGGCTGTGGGTGAGCCTGTTCAGTTTTTCCTCCAGTCCCCCCAGCTTGGTTTCCAGATGGCCGCGGTCGTTCTGGATCTCGTTTATTTTGGAGTATATTTGCAGCGACATGTTTTTGATCTCTTGGTTGTTGGCCTGCAGGATCGTAGTGGTTCTCTTGAGCTGTTCTTCCTCCACTTTGATTTCGTTGGTCTGGAGGGAGAGGTCGTAAAAGGACCTGTCGAAGATGTTGAGCTTGTTGAAGATCTCGTTGATCTGGCCCTTGGTCTTGTGAACAAAGTCTTTGAGCCCGTGCCCCAGCTGGAGCAGGCCGTTGGCTAAGATTCTGACGTCGTCCAGCATGGCGAACCTGGATCTCATTTCGGTAGGTGTGTGGCTGAACGTGAAGGCATCTTCCTTCTCTGCTTTGCTGGAAAATGTGCAGGAAAAGAATAAAAACAGCAGAAGATAATGGGACTTCATGTTTACAACACCCGTGCAGCGATGGTAATGACCTGCAGACTGCCTCCCTGGAACAAGGATGCCTGTCTTCCCAAAAGCCCTCCTATATATACTACAGAGTAGCTGTTCCTAGTGCACGGAGGAGTTGATCATTAAACAAGTTCGACTTGAACTAACATGCCCCTGAAAGCTCATAGGAGTAGCCAGTAGAGTAAACAAAGCACACAACTGGACAAATACAATGGAGTGGCTTGGGGGAGAGCCAGTAGGGGTCACATGTTTCTTTCCTCTCTTAAATTATTAAGTTGAAAATTGAGTTCTCTTATAGTACAGGGTAGTGATTCATCAAGTAAATGACTAGCTCGTCGTTTACTTACAGTCATTTTTTTTTTTTTTTGTTAAGTATACATAGTCTTTTTGTAATACCATTTAAGATAAATGGAATGTAGGGCACCTTTTTAAAGGGGGAACTGTATCAAAAACATTTATATTGTTTTTGGTGTTCTTACATCATGCAAAACTATACCATTTTTATTGAAGACATGGAAAAAGACTTCTAGTGTAAACAGTTGCCGTTGAATTTGTGATTTGTATTGTAATTTATATAGAGGTTCAGTGATTCCTGCTCTGAGCCTGGGCTGTATAGACTTAGAACAGATCTGGAAGAAACCAGCCAGCTGCATGTCTCCTGTACCTTCACCAGTGACTGACAAACCCTCACCTTCTCAGTAGTAAGGAGAACGTCCTGTTCCTTGCCAGGCTTGGACTGGAAAACACACTCTAGTGCAGGGATCTCTAACCCTGGTCCTGGAGAGCCCCAGTCCTGCAGGCTTTCTAGGTGTCTTCACATCATCAGTGGCTAAAGATCTGGAACATGTTAATCTTGATTAATTAAGACAGTAATTGGTTCAATTAAGTAACTGAGAGCTTGGTTGAAATGGAAACCAGAAGACCCTGCAGCTCTAGGCTAATTTGTATGCCGAGGTTGAATTTTGGTTGAAGTTTGAATCCCCTAACATCAGGAGGCTTGTCCCTTTAGCACAGTAATCAGCTCAGCCAGTTTTCATGTTTAACTTTATACCAGTTTCACAATTTGGATTTTATGTGTATTTCATTATCTCATCAGTTGCCAGTCTCTCTGACGCAATGTATACTTTTTGAGTTCATGAGCTATTTTCCTTGTGCGTCTGTAACAGCACCCTCATCTGTAACTTCAAACATCGACACAGGCTGGTTTCAACCGACCCCTTTAGCACTAGGCAAGGCTGTAAAACTGGCAGGAATGACCGTGAGATGTTTCAGAAACACAGTCACAGTGACCACATCTGAATGCTTCCCTCCAGCTCTCCAAGTAAATTGTAGTAACCATTTGTTCCTCCTTTGTAAACCCCACACAGATTAAAGTGCTAGGGTTGCATTTTTTTTTAATATTTCAGAGTGTACCGTTCGCTGAAGGTTAACGGTTGCTATGACGCCAGCGTTGCATCGTTATCAGTGTGTTACAGTGCACTCAACTTTGGAAACCCTTTACATTCCCTGTTGCTTTGACCATGCTTGTGGGGTTTTTTGAGTAGTTGGGCAAAGAAGTATGTTGACAGAAATATGCACGATTTGAACTAAAGGGGTATATTGAATGAAACGGTGCTGGACAAGCTTTTTAACCTTGCTTTTCTTAGTTTACTTCCCCAAGTTATTGATGCGGTGGGGTTCGTTCTGCTCGAAACATGAATGAGCAGGTTTTTGGGGGGTTCCCTGGCCTGTGAATGTATCTACACACCTCTGCATTCTGTAGACCTGTTACAATGTAGGTCAGTGTCCTGTCTCGGTCCAGTGGGAGGACAGTGATTTACACCTCCTCGCCAGACCCCAGCTACAGCCACCTGCTTCCACCTATCACAGCTCTCATAGCTGGTTAGTGGGTCTGTTTGATCCACCTATTCCACACAGGGTAAGCTGCAGCTGGATGGAGCATTTTACAGCATAATCCTGAGATTGATGCAGTCTACTGGAAGGTGGATTCCCCAGTACTGTAAAAGACTCTAATAAAATCCAGATGGGGATCAGCTCGACCCCAAAGCAAAGTGATAACTTTACACGACAAGCAACAATGTGAACATGGTGGTAAGATTGTTTAGAAGAGGTATAACAGGAAATAATGTCCGATTATTTAGAAGAGGTATAATGCAATTACATCATCGCTTAGGTAAAGGGAAATATTTCAAATGTTTGTGCATTTTTTTTTTTCTTTCAGGAACCTGCTATTTGTGTATCCCCAAAGTCTTAATTTTGCAAATCGCCAAGGTTCTGCAAGAAACATCACAGTAAAAGTGCAGTTTATGTGTGGTGAAGATCCTAGCAATGCCATGCCGGTAAGCAGAATATATTTAATATAGGCAGTGCAGTGATTAACAGACTAATGAGCTGGCAGTGATGATGTAGTCCATAACCAGTGATTGCATTATAACGAGGGAGTCCATGTCAAGTGTCACAATAAGGTTGGCTGTCCTGAAACCTTGTGAAAGTAATAACGGCTCAACCTGCAAAGTGCAGTTTCTGGAAGCGTTGCACATAGAAAGCTGAAGCAAAGTTCACTGGAAATGTCTTGATATGAGACCAGTGTGGAAGACAGCATGCCTGCTGACAGCAAAGAAACTGAACAAACTTAAACCGGACTTGCCTGCATGCAGCATTGCTAATACTGTGAGCTCTTTATCAAGGGTCTACAGGAAAGCATGCAAGCCAAGACAGTGATCATACTGTAAAAATGAGTGTCGTGTATAAAATGTCTGGCTTTCTTTTCTCCCAGGTAATATTTGGCAAATCCAGCTGTACTGAGTTTTGCAGAGAGGCCTATACTGCAGTGGTGTATCACAACAGGTAATGCTAATGTTTCTGCCCTGAAGCGCTTCCCATTTCAGGGGTCACAGTTCGATTATTAAGGAAGCACAGCAATTGATGACGGCTTTGACATTCTGGTTTGAATGTTTTAATTTAAAATTTACAAATATTTATTTGTCTGTAAGTATGCAAAGCTCATGAATTTACTGTACCCGGATCTAAAAACATCTTCAAATCTTCAAAGACTGGTACAATAGATGTTGTAAAATGTCTATTCTTTAAACTTGTTCAATAGTAAAACTCCTGAAGGGATTAACACTGCAATGGGAGTTCATCATTGTGTCAGCATGTGGTTACTGGTTACCTGAATGTATTTCTAGCACAGCTTCTCTGGATTTCCTCTGCTGTGGGAGCTGCTGTCCTTGAAACGTCTAGACGGCCAAATTAAACATCTGTTTTGTGCAACCTGGAATTGAACAGGTGCCCGTCCGTTTGGTATTTGTAATATTGTCTGCGCTGGCCAGGAGAACTAAAACAAAGCTAAGTTTGCCCTTTTTAAATTGACACACCCTGTAACAGGGCGTCCGTTATTTAAACAGCTTTTGCAGAAGGCGCATTCTAGACAAGTTGCATGAAAGACATACAGGGTTGGAATAAACGCCTGCCATAGCCCTGTCAGTTGTGTGTAGGGCCATCAGCAATGACCAACCCCTGTACTGTATATTTGTCATGAGTATTTTGTGTCTACATTCTCTGGATGAATCTCCAAGGTTTAAGATGGATGAGTGACTCCTTCACGCACTGCTTGTGAGAAGTGTTAAAACTGGTTGAAATGCCTTCATTGCAGAAGGCCTGTCTGCGTGGGTCCGCTGTTTGCCTATGTTTAAAATAAGAGCAAGTCTCTATTCACTCTTTAGATCCCCGGATTTCTACGATGAAATAAAGATCAAACTCCCCACCACCTTGACGGACCATCACCACGTGCTCTTCACTTTCTACCATGTGAGCTGCCAGCAGAAACAGAGCACTCCTCTGGAGACTGCAGTGGGATACACGGTGAGAACCAATCTAACACAAAGAGCACAGAGCAGCAGAACCAGAGCACTCCTCTGGAAACACGGTGAGACCCAATCTAACACACAGAGCAGCAGAAACAGAGCACTCCTCTGGAAACACGTGAGACCCAATCTAACACAAAGAGCACAGAGCAGCAGAAACAGCACTCCTCTGGAAACACAGTGAGACCCAATCTAACACAAAGAGCACAGAGCAGCATGACTGAGCCTTGCACCAAGCGCAAAGCTTGTTCTGCTTTGTATTTTCCTAAATGCATCTTTATATATATATATATATATATGTGTGTCTGTTTTCTTTCTTCAGTGGATACCAATGCTTCAGAACGGGCGCATAAGAACAGGACAGTTCTGTCTTCCAGTGTCGTTGGAGAAGCCGCCACAGTCCTACTCGGTCCTCTCTCCAGATGTAAGTTTCTGTTTTTGTTTGATTGTTTGTTTGTTTTTTAAATATATGAATTGCGTGGATCTGTGCAGTTTTTTTTTCTGTGTGTGTATGCCTTTTGAAATGTTAAATATGTTTGTTTGTTTATTTTTTTTTTTACAGGTGCCGCTTCCTGGAATGAAATGGGTCGATAACCACAAAGGTGTTTTTAATGTGGAAGTTGTGTCAGTTTCAAGTATTCACACCCAGGTACTGACAGCACAACTAATATTCATGAGTGCGTGCGGGGGTGTGTGTGTGTGTGTGTGTGTGCGGGTGCGTGTGTGTGCTTGCGGGTGCGTGTGTGTGCTTGCGGGTGTGTGTGAGTGCGTGCTGGTCTGTGTTTGTGAGTGCGTGCTGGTGTGTGTTTGTGAGTGCGTGCTGGTGTGTGTTTGTGAGTGCGTGCGGGTGTGTGATTTGCGTGGGTGTGTGTGAGTGCGTTCGGGGACGTGCGGGTGTGTGTGTGTGTGAGTGCGTTCGGGGACGTGCGGGTGTGTGTGTGTGTGTGAGTGCGTTCGGGGACATGCGGGTGTGTGGGTGTGTGTGAGTGCGTTCGGGGACGTGTGGGTGTGTGTGAGTGCGTTCGGGGACGTGCGGGTGTGTGGGTGTGTGCGAGTGCGTTCGGGGACCTGTGGGTGTGTGTGAGTGCGTTCGGGGACCTGCGGGTGTGTGGGTGTGTGCGAGTGCGTTCGGGGACCTGCGGGTGTGTGGGTGTGTGTGAGTGCGTTCGGGGACGTGCGGGTGTGTGGGTGTGTGTGGGTGTGTGTGAGTGCGTTCGGGGACGTGCGGGTGTGTGGGTGTGTGGGTGTGTGCGAGTGCGTTCGGGGACGTGCTGGTGTGTGGGTGTGTGTGAGTGCGTTCGGGGACCTGCGGGTGTGTGGGTGTGTGTGAGTGCGTTCGGGGACGTGCGGGCGTGTGGGTGTATGTGAGTGCGTTCGGGGACGTGCTGGTGTGTGGGTGTGTGTGAGTGCGTTCGGGGACCTGCGGGCGTGTGGGTGTATGTGAGTGCGTTCGGGGACGTGCGGGCGTGTGGGTGTATGTGAGTGCGTTCGGGGACCTGCGGGTGTGTTAAGTGTACACGGTACCACATGTAGTGTTCTACTTTTACTATATTCTGTAAAAAATAATAATAAACAGGGTTTAAAAAAAGCTATAAGCCAGCTAGCTGACTTCTTCTGTTTGTGATTGTTTTGTTGTAGCAGCATGTACTATAGCCTACTTCACATTCTATTTGCTTTGAGTAATGTACCATTAATAGAAACCTTGCTGTTAAAAAAATAAAAATAAAACATTGACCCTCTGTGGGTACATCTTGTACAGCAATTGGCAAAACACACTTTGAAGAACAAAAACAACAAAGCTGTTAGCTCATCTTGCCCTCAGAATGTAAAAGAGTTTATTTAAAAACCTAATTTCTTATTGGAGTTAATCATAGTTCATACCGCTGTTGTTTGTTGTGAGAAAAGGTCACAATTGTGTCATCTTGACTTCTTCTGAAATACTACATGCTGGCCTTTGGGGAAATCCCTTCTATTGCTGCTTCAGGCAAGCAGCAAGTACCACAGTATGAGTGAGAGGGCTTGCATTGTTCGTTTTGGTTTGCTGCCCCATATACTGCAATGTGGAAGATTCACATAGTCAACCCAGGGGTGGCCAAAACTGGCCCTTCCAGTCCTGCTCCTTTTTACAACCCTGTTCTGAATTGTTTAATTGAACCAATTAAACCTCCATCCAGACCGTGAAGCAGCTCATTGTCTCATTTTACCTGTTAAACCTGGATTGAAACAGCCCTCTGGATCGTGATTGACTGGACACCCTGTCCTAACCGATTCCCTGATCGCTGTGTGGCCCTCCAGGACCGTGATTGACTGGACACCCTGTCCTAACCATTTCCCTGAGCACTGTGTGGTGCTCCAGGACCGTGATTGACTGGACACCCTGTCCTAACCGATTCCCTAAGCGCTGTCTGGTGCTCCAGGACCGTGACTGGACACCCTGTCCTAACCGATTCCCTGAGCGCTGTGTGGTGCTCCAGGAGCGTGACTGGACACCCTGTCCTAACCGATTCCCTGAGCGCTTTGTGGCCCTCCAGGACCGTGATTGACTGGACACCCTGTCCTAACCGAATCCCTGAGCGCTGTGTGGCGCCCCAGGACTGTGATTGACTGGACACCCTGTCCTGACCGATGTATGGTACATTTGCTCCCGCCCATGCCCAAAGCCTCCTCTAACCTGTCCCTTTCTTGCATGCTAGGATCAATACCTGGACAAGTTCTTTGCTCTGGTCCATGCCCTGGATGAACACTCGTTCCCGGTTCGAATAGGAGACGTCAGAATAATGGAGAACAACCTGGAAACTGAACTGAAGACCAGCATTGCTGCGTTGAGCTCTTCCCAGCTGGAGCCAGTTGTTCGATTCCTGCACCCACTGCTGGATAAGCTGATTCTGCTGGTTGTCAGACCTCCTGTGATTGCAGGGCAAATAGGTAAACACACACAACTAGTGAGAGGCACGACACATTTCAGGGATGGAAATAAGACTCCTGTTGCATAGCGGTTTCACCCATTCCAGGTTTTAGATACGTGCTTGATCAGCCCCAGTATATAGGTGACAAGCTCAGGTGTGTCTGATTTAGTAAAACCAGGAATGGATCAAATTGCTATGCAGTGCGGGGTCTTGTTTCCATCCCTGTGTTGGTGGACCTGGTGACTGCATCAGATCTTATCAGCCATCAGGTGTTCAAAAAGAAGTTAAATGCGTACAGTAATAGCTTGGTTTTATAACACAGTTTGGTTATGGAACAACCATCTGTGTTGATTTATATGTAAGGAAGGACTCTCAACAGAGGAAGAGCAAGATTGGCTAGTAATGATTAATAAATGCATGAATACATACATAAATAAACAGCGGGCTGCGGAAAAAAAAATAGAGCCAAATACTTCCACTTGGTGCTGCATTATATTTGAAAAGCGTAATGCCACATTTTATCAGTCGGTCCTAAATGCCTACATTCCCCCCGTGTAACCCAACTTTTAAAATAAATATTCCTTTAATTGCAGTTAATCTGGGTCAGGCTGCCTTTGAAGTCATGGCTTCGGTTGTGAACAGACTGCATAAATATGTGGACAGCAGCCAGGATCAACATGGGAGGAACAGCCTCTTGTCTTCCTACATTTATTATGTTTTTCGCCTGCCGAACACGGACCCCAGTTCTGCATCGCCAGGTAGGACCTGCTTTTGCTTTAGCTGCTGTTTGTCTTTCAAAATGAACGTCAAACTGAAGCAGCAGTGGGTGAAAGAAAAGGACTTTTCGTTTTGTGTGTCATTCACATCCTTGCCGTTATCTCAGCCGGTGGAATATAGAACTCTCTCATTTATTTTGACTTGCTCGTTAACTACAGCAGCAGTGTAGATGCAGTACAGGATCCCCACATTGAGAACGTGACCCAGGAATACTGCTGTGGGATTCACTGGACACCAGCATGTAACGGTCATGGACTTTCTGAACGCACGCACTCAGTTTGGTCATTGACCTGAAATGGTACAGGAGTCATTAAACACCAGTTTATTTATCGAAATGCAGTCCTGTTAATGGCAAATCCCACTGATTGTGGACGCAGTGAGGCTGTGTGGTTTCAAAGGGGGGGGGGGGTATTTCATGTTACTTATTAGAACATAAGAAAGGTTTGGGAACGAGAAAAGGCCATTCGGCTCATCAAGGCTCATCCCTTTGGTAGCACACCATTCTCCCCTACTGTGGGAACTTATTTAAAAGCACAGAATCGTGTCTTTTTCTTTTTGTCTTTTTTTTTTTTTTCTGTTCCCGGTGTTTTATACCCTACTACTTCAGCTGCTCGGCTATTCCGTACGTTTTTTTTATTAAAAAAAAAAAAAAGTTCTTCCCAAGTCTTTATATACTGTTGCTGCCTTAACAAATCAGTTTGCATTTTACACCCACTGTACTGCACTGCACTGCACTGTACGTCACAGTTTCATTTTTAGTTGTGTCTATTCCTCAGTCAGTTGTGTTGAAATGCAGTTCAATAATCGTAAACTCAATTGAAGTGGTATCAGTTATTGCAACGCTAGGAGCAGGAGGTGCCCTTGGTAAAGTGAGAGCGCGGGTACCGTGAGAGCGCGGGTACCGTGCAGCTGGGCTGCAGGGTGTCATGAAAAGCAGCATGCAGAGTTCCAAGGACCGCTCTTCACTCCTGAGCTAGGCTGCTGGGAAGAGACTCGTGGGAATAGTGCAGATTTACCCCTGACTTGGAACAGGAAAACATGTCAATGAAGATACAGGATGTCCAAGCTCACTTTAATAAAAAAGAAATAAAGGTCTGGCACATTATACCACGTTGTAACTGACTGCAACTAGATGTTATAACTGATTTCATTTAACCCTAAATACATCACCTTGAGCAGCCTATTGATTTTGCTAGATAATGTAACAATAATGTTAGTTTTTTTTTTATACTCAAACCATTTTTTATAGAAATTGAAATTTATAATAGAGGGACTCTCCTGCAATTAACGCGACTTATAAATAATCTTAACTGGTTATAATTAGGGGTGTAATAAAGTTGAGTTTGTTTCTCACGCACTGTGTTGTGTCAGGGTCTCACACAAACACTGCAGGAGAATAGAGATGAAAAGCTGATATTCACACGTTTTCATCTGTTTATGTAGAGTCTGTTTTAACATTGAGAATTCTTTGTCATTGACATTCTGAGTGCGAGCCCTCCACTCGCAGCGAGATTAGAAGTGAAGACAGGACGGGGTTTACAAATAGTCTTAACATGAGGACCACCACGTGTGTATCGGGATGCACGTGTTACTGCGACTGGCGTGCGGGAGCGTGACGTTAGTGTGTCCTTGCACCCTAGTGATGATGCTGTTGTGTATTGTGTGTCTGATAGGCCCTGGTGCTTTAGGAGGCTCGGTTCATTATGCCACCATGGCTCGCTCAGCAGTAAGGCCTGCCAGCCTGAACCTGAACCGCTCTCGAAGTCTCAGTAACAGCAACCCAGACATCTCGGGGACCCCCACATCGCCAGACGACGAAGTAAGGGCCATCATCGGAAGCAAAGTAAGTTCATTCTCCTTGCTGGCCAATTGTAGACTTTTGAATCAGGGGCATCTCCTCGTATTATTATTATTATTATTATTATTATTTTAACAAATAGTCTTGGATTTTTTTTCTACTGTTTCATTTTTAAATCGGAGCCGGTGCTGTGTTTGGGGTTTGTCTCGGAACGACCCGTGTGCAATGCAGTTGAACTCTCTTAACCTTTGGAAAGGCAGGTGCTGGATTTGATTTGAAGGGGCTTCAGTGTGTGCTGTGAAGAGATAACACATGCACGGCACGCTGTTTGATCTTTGCTGTGCAATTTTAAAAGGTTTGGTCTGAACCAGTAAAAACTGGGACACTCATGTTTGTCACGTGATTTCCTAAACTCTGTTACCTAATGATGCCTTCAACAAAAAAATACTTTTAAAGCATGATTAGCACAGGACTCAGTTTCACACTGCCGGTCCGAGGGCACCTGTTTATGTAGTGATTTTCAGTCCTGTGCGAATTGGGCTCAATACTTTAATGGTCAAAACTTACACATCTTAAGAATACTGAAAAGGCACTGCAGAACTTTAGATTTTTTTTTTCTTTAAATACTAGTTCTTTTATTTTCATTTTCCGTTTCTTTTAAATCTGTGTAATGGTTTTAACAAAATAAAAACAAGTAACAACTTTAAGTGTCGTACTGGACGTTTTTCTAATCCCTGAAGGTAGATCCCATCAGTGCCATGATAACCTGAATTAAAACACTGATCTTTTCTGCAAGATTCTCGATTTTAACCTTCCTCTCGTTCCTCTCCTCTCCCGCCTGCCTTCCCTGCCTGCTCAGGGTTTAGACCGATCCAATTCCTGGGTAAACACTGGCGCGTCGAAGGCTGTTCCCTGGGGAACCAGCCCCAGTTCCAGCCCTGATTCCATGCAGGTGGTGATCTTTGCAAATGTCCACCCCCACTCCTTGCCAGCAAGGCCTTGCTCATTTTCCCATTCTTTCTATCTTTTTATTTTAATTCAGTAAAATGCATGCATGCTGTTCTTACTAACATCATTGACTGTCTTTTTTTTTTTTTTTGTAATGTAGCAATCTGCATGAATCTTTTGTCCACAAAGCATGACGGAGAATGGATTGCAGTTGCACGTTAAGCGTGCATGAATACACCGGAATACCTTTTTCCTCCTGCGTTCTTTTAATAGCAGTCTTTAAGGTGTGGTGACGTACTGTAGTGTGCTTTATCGGTTTTGTCTCATTTAATTGCCCACGTATGAGCTGGTTTGGTTACGTATTATTATTATTATTATTATTATTATTATTATTATGATGATTATTATTACTATTTTTAAGTGGCATGTCGGTGTGTCTCTTTTGTGTCCTGTCTTTGTGCAGAATGTGATACTGGGTAGATATCTTTTCAGTTTTTGATCGCGTGTGCTGCGTTGTGATTGTATTGTGAACTTTGTTTTTCAAGACATTGTAATGGAATAAGACATAATTTAGATCATAAAACAAATCAAAGTCTTTTCCAGTTAGCAGCTGCTTTATTCCCATTCCAATTCTGCCTTTTCACTCACTACCGGCATGCTGTAGATAGGAGGGGGGCTTCATGAATGATTGATGCCAGTGACAGCCGTTTGTCTGAATGATTGATTCAAGGGGAAGCAAGCTATCTCGTCCAATCTGTGTAACGTTGGCATATCTGAGTATTTGAGGTGGTGCTCTTGCATCCTTCTCTAATGAACTGATGCATTTGATCCATTGGTTTACTGTGTGTTTGGAATACGAGATGTATCGAGGTCACAGTTTCCATTTCTTTTGTTTGCTGTATAATAGAAAGAATTCTGCATACATGCTTCTGGTACTTGTTTGTTTCACGCGCTGTTTTCTCACCATTCATTCATCTCCACTCCGTAGGGCATGGATCGGAGTTGCAATCGCATGTCAACGCACAATGAGACTGCAAGCTTCTTGCAGACATTAACAGGACGATTACCGACTAAAAAGGTAGAACATGGCGGGCAAGGAAACACACACGCAGTGATGTCACTAAACAGGCAAAGAAACACATACAGTGATGTCACTAAACAGGGCATGGACGCACCCAGTGCAGTGATGTCATTAAACAGGGCACAGAAAGACCCAGTGCAGTGATGTCATTAAACAGGGCACGGACACACCCAGTGCAGTGATGTCACTAAACAGGGCACGGACACACCCAGTGCAGTGATGTCATTAACCCTTTCAGACACAATCCCCAAAGAGCAGCGGAAAGTTTGCATCATTTACATGTATTTATTTACTTACTTATTTGCTTATTGTGAAAGGACACTGGTACACGTATGTTCTGCTTGGAGCTATTGAGTTTAAATTACAAATAATCACTTGACAAAGGCATGTTAAACATACCGAAACGTTGGGAAGTTGGCTCTTTGAGCTAAAACTTAATTATATATATATATATATATATATATATATATATATATATATATATATATATATATATATATATATATATATATATATATATATATACACACGCACACACACACACAGTGAATTGAAGTTCACAAAGGAATCCCTCCATGTTTGAAGATGTTAACTCTCCTTTTTGCTGGTATTGAGACAGTGTGCTTGAACCAGCCAGCTTGTAGTGCAGTGTACACACACACACAAACAAACACACATTATATATACACATACACACAAACATACACACACACATGCTTTTTATTTATTTACCACAGCTTTCTAAATGTAAAGATTCATGTTATCCTGCCTGGAGGGCTTGAAAAAATGGAACAATCTGTTAGAATAATTTGACTCATTCCTGTGTTAGAATGCCATGGGTCTTGGTTGATTCTTCTGACATTACGTAAATCTTTTAGATAAATAAACCCGCTATCCCATTAAATGACCTATTAAACAAAGGAGAGAAACTCTCTTCTGTATGCTAGAATGTGGGTTCAATTCCAGATGTCATGTATGCATTAGTTCCATTTGCATGTTATCTTTAATATATATATTATACGAACAAACACAACATGTTTCACACAGGTTATATTTAAGGTTAGAAACTCAGTCGCTCTGCTGCACCCAGTACTGGGTTTCAGAACTACCCCTCAATGAAGTCTATTATTATTAACATTGAGATGATTCAGTATCCAGGAGTTTGAGCAGCCCCTGTTAAACATATTGTCTCTTCCATTCCAGCTGCATGAACAGCTCTTAACAGTCAACCTGCAGACTCACAGGTGAGGCTCATTCAAGGGTGATCAGTTCATTCAGAGCACATTTAGCAGGGAGGCTGACTGTTCAAACTCCTGGCTCCTGTTGATTTCAGTAATACACCTGAACAAGGGGAGTTCTGAACCCAGGACTGGCTGCAGGACGAATGGAACTTTCTATCCCTGAATATTTGTGTCTGGCATTTGATTGCTGTTTATGCTGAATGCAGTGGTGTGCTGTGCTCTCGGTGGCTGATTGCTCTCTCTCTGTCTCTCTCTCTGTCTCTGTCTCTCCCTCTCCCTCTCTGTCTCTCCCTCTCTGTCTCTGTCGCGCTCTCTCCCTCTCCCTCTCTGTCTCTCTCTCTCTCTCTCCCTGTCTCTCCCTCTCTGTCTGTCTCTCTCTCTGTCTCTGTCTCTCTCTCTCTCTCTCTCTCTCTCTCTCCCTCTCTCTCTCTCTCTCTCTCGTTGGTTCTCTAGCTGTTCCACGAGGAGCTGGCCCTGCAGTGGGTTGTGAGCAGTGGCACTGTGCGGGAAGGGGCTCTCCAGCAGGGCTGGTTTTTCTTTGAACTGATGGTAAGAAAAAACTGAGAATAAATGCAAATGAACCCTGTTAAATTAACAGTTAACAGCGTTAACAGGATCTGGTACAGGATCTGTGTTGAAATTTCAGAGCCTTTGTCCTTCCCTTATAACAGTTTACCATAGTAAAAGCATAGCAAAGTATAGTAAAGCACAGTGAAAGCATGGTAAAGCATAGGTAAGCACATTTATATATTACTATTTTAGTAAGGGGGGGCGATGCGGTTTATACAGTGATTCCCTTTTAAATGTCACAGAAGCAGTGGCGTGGTCCAGGATCACATTTAATCTGTAATAGGAATCTCAATATTTCCATCCCTGATGTTGAAGTTGTGAGGTGCAATGGCTTTGATAGGATTTTGTGAAAATTGAAGTAGTGCTGCTTGAACCCACTTTTAATACAGCTTGTGTTCTTAATAAAAGGCAATTTTTTAAATACTCATTTTCTGATCTTTTGCAGGTGAAAAGTATTATACATCATTTATACTTTACTGACCGACTGGATTCCCCGAGGAGAAACCGCTTTCCAGAGCGCTTTATGGATGACATCACAGCCTTGGTGAGCACCATCGCGGGCGACATCGTCTCCAGGTTTCAAAAGGTAACAAGTGCTCCTTTCGCCCTCGTAGAAAGTGTGAGCTGTGCTGCAGGTCAGCTCCGTAAGTCATGCTCAGGTATTTATTTGTTTTTCTTGTCCTGTTCACAGGATCTGGAGCTTGTTGAGAGACTCAATACCAGCCTTGCTTTCTTTCTTAACGACTTGCTGTCCGTGATGGACAGAGGCTTTGTCTTCAGTCTTGTAAAGACATACTGGAAGCAGGTAATCTTACACGACCACCCTCCGCAATGTACTTCAGCATTTTCAGTACAACCTTTATCAATTAGGATACACTCGGGCCACAGTACAAGAAGTATAGAGATATGCAGGTCACAATACGATAAGGATCAATACATGTTGTTGTCCATATGGGCGACTTTATAAGTGTAACAAATTCCAATGATCACAAATGATGGACACTTTTTGTTCAGACACACAAGAACAATTTGGTGGACTACAAGTACCTGTGCAGTGCTTTCATGTATCTCTATTACGATGTGATGCACAATTGATTATTAGATTCTTAATATCAGTTGTAAAGACTTTGGGAGCGTTGGGTTATGGGCTGTACTTTTTAGCATACCTAACGTGGTTCAGTTCATTCACTGTAATTGGTGCTGCATTGACACTGCGTTCTGGTTTGTTTTTGAAGGTTTCCACGAAGCTGTATGCTCTGCAGAGTCCTACAGTGCTGGTCTCCCTAAGGCTGGATTTCCTTCGTATTGTCTGCAGTCATGAACACTACGTCACGCTGAACCTGCCATGCAGTTTACTGACCCCTCCGGCCTCGCCCTCCCCGTCTGTGTCTTCAGCAACGTCGCAGGTATGCTGCTTGCTGCCTTCCACGCTTTACTTAGAAGGAAGTAACCCCATTGTGGTCTGATCTAGCCCTGGTAAAGTGAACAGTCATGTGACAGGTCATGCTGTCCAGCTCCTGAGCTGACACTTCGTTCTTTTTAGGTGCCACACCCTGTACTGTAGGGTTATATTAATAAGGCATTTCCAATGGGAACCCTGTACTGTAGGGTTATATTAATAAGGCATTTCCAGTGGGAACCCTGTACTGTAGGGTTATATTAATAAGGCATTTCCAATGGGAACCCTGTACTGTAGGGTTACATTAATAAGGCATTTCCAATGGGAACCCTGTACTGTAGGGTTATATTAATAAGGCATTTCCAATGGGAACCCTGTACTGTAGGGTTATATTAATAAGGCATTTCCAATGGGAACCCTGTACTGTAGGGTTATATTAATAAGGCATTTCCAATGGGAACCCTGTACTGTAGGGTTATATTAATAAGGCATTTCCAATGGGAACCCTGTACTGTAGGGTTATATTAATAAGGCATTTCCAATGGGAACCCTGTACTGTAGAGTTATATTAATAAGGCATTTCCAATGGGAACCCTGTACTGTAGGGTTATATTAATAAGGCATTTCCAGTGGGAACCCTGTACTGTAGGGTTATATTAATAAGGCATTTCCAATGGGAACCCTGTACTGTAGGGTTATATTAATAAGGCATTTCCAATGGGAAGCCTGTACTGTAGAGTTATATTAATAAGGCATTTCCAATGGGAACCCTGTACTGTAGGGTTATATTAATAAGGCATTTCCAATGGGAACCCTGTACTGTAGGGTTATATTAATAAGGCATTTCCAATGGGAACCCTGTACTGTAGGGTTATATTAATAAGGCATTTCCAATGGGAACCCTGTACTGTAGGGTTATATTAATACGGCATTTCCAATGGGAACCCTGTACTGTAGGGTTATATTAATAAGGCATTTCCAATGGGAACCCTGTACTGTAGGGTTATATTAATAAGGCATTTCCAATGGGAACCCTGTACTGTAGGGTTATATTAATAAGGCATTTCCAATGGGAACCCTGTACTGTAGGGTTATATTAATAAGGCATTTCCAATGGGAACCCTGTACTGTAGGGTTATATTAATAAGGCATTTCCAATGGGAACCCTGTACTGTAGGGTTATATTAATAAGGCATTTCCAATGGGAACCCTGTACTGTAGGGTTATATTAATAAGGCATTTCCAATGGGAACCCTGTACTGTAGGGTTATATTAATAAGGCATTTCCAATGGGAACCCTGTACTGTAGGGTTATATTAATAAGGCATTTCCAATGGGAAGCCTAACAGTGCCCAGTCATTCCTTGCTGTGTGATGAATGAGTCTTATCAATAATAGCCACTATCTCAATATTGTGGTTTTTTTTTTGATTTCCCGATGAATGCCTTTGTATAATTGAATTCTTAAGCCGTGTTTTGTTGATGTATTTATTAAAACATTTTTCTTGCAGAGTTCTGGGTTTTCTACAAGCGTGCAAGATCAGAAGATTGCCAACATGTTTGAGCTGTCGGTTCCGTTCCGTCAGCAGCACTACCTGGCAGGGCTGGTGCTGACCGAATTAGCCCTCATTCTGGACCCAGACGCGGACGGGTTTGTTTTGAACACGCCATTATCTTGGTTCATTTAGCCATGGAAATGAGACTCCTATTGCATAGCAATGTCACCCATTCCAGGTTTTAATATGTGCTTGATTAATTGTATAGGTCACAAGCTCAGGTGTGTCTTATTAAACTCTTAATAAAGCCAGGAATGGATGCAATGGGAGTCTTATTTCCATCCCTGTGTGATGTTTATCCCAGGTGTCCTAGATGCTTGCACCTGCTTTAGATCAGATTCCTGACCGTGTCAGAATGTAGCTTGTGGATTTCAGGTATAATGTTACTTGTTTTATATTGTCAGGTTTTCTGGACTGCATAAGAAAGTGATAAGCGTGGTTCACAACCTGCTCTCCAGTCACGACTCGGATCCCCGCTACACGGACCCTGACGTGAAGGCCCGTGTGGCGATGCTCTACCTGCCACTCATAGGCATCGTCATGGAAACGGTGCCCCAGCTGTATGACTTCACAGGTAAACCTGGGTGTTGCCTTAGATCTTGGGGCTCTTTGTGTTTCTTACAGTATGTGCTACCGGAGAGATCGGCCTCTCTGTAAAAAGAGAAATACCTGCCAATTTCCAAGTTCAGGTAAAGCCGATAAAATTGTAGCTTGTTTGGTTTGAGAACTACACTTCCCAGAGCGCACTGGCAAGGAAGAATGTGAAGAGTGTGTGCATGAAAGTGCTTCCCACCTTATTAACCAGCTCCACTAGTGTTGTGTGCCTTGAATTTCTGTTCCCTCTGGAAGGTGTTTCATATGCTAATCCAGTTGCCACAGTTACAGAGGGGGCAGACATTACAGATTCGCCGCCCTAGTGGTCATTTAGAATAAAACACCAACTCAGGACATATTTGCTGGAATGGTTGGCAAGCACAGTAAATAATAATCTAAGCCTGAAACAGCAGTGAGGAATGACGGAGAACACGCGTAATGGGATGTTAAACGGGCAAGACGTGAAACACCAGGAAAGCGTTGCTGGTGTGAAGTGTCCCTTTTAAACTGTGCTTACTGTTCCATCAGAGTCTCAGAACCAGCGTGGAAAGCCAGGCAGTGCAGCTGCGGATGAGCATGACAGCGAGGGGGCCAGCATGATCAGCCAGACTGTCGCCATGGCAATAGCAGGAACGTCTGTTCCACAGCTCACCCGGCCCAGCAGCTTCCTCCTGAACCCCTCGGTACAGAAACAGCACCGGCTGCTGCTCGAATATTAACTAGCACTCCCAGATGATATGCACTCGCTTGCAGAGACATCAGCACCTGGGTTGACTGTGAAATAACTTTTTTATATTGCCATCTTTAATTTGGTTATCATTCATTATGAATTTGTTGCCATTTATTTAAAAAAAAATTAGATAATAATAATAATCATAATAATAATAATAATAACAACATATACAATCAACTTCCCAACGTTTCAGTATGTTTAACATACCTTTGTCAAGGGAAAGTGTGTTTGAAATATATAGAACTAGAATAATAATTTACAAAATGATTGTTACTACAAAATAACAACACATTTGATGTTCAGATATTATTCTCATATATCTATGAAACTCTGTTGAAATTCATTCAATGAATGAATTTGCTGCCATTTTTTGTGTTACCTGCAATTAACGAGTGCTAATATATAGTAAAATCAATCGAATGTGAGTCTTCGTAATAAACGTGCTATTCTCCTCTTCTCTGCACTATATAATGTGTGTCGAACGCAGTGTTTCATTTCCTGTTTCAGGCTGGGAGGCAGTTTGCAGTGTTTTCAGCCGAGTCGAGCCGCAGCCTCCTGATCTGTCTGCTGTGGGTGCTGAAGAACGCAGATGAACTTGTTCTGCAGAAGTGGTTCACAGACCTGTCCGTCATGCAGCTCAACCGCTTGCTGGATCTGCTGCACCTCTGCGTCTCCTGCTTTGAATACAAGGTACACACAGCTGGGGGCGGGTTTGTTGTTTTTAAAAAAGCCCTGCAGATTTTGTTTTAAAGGCTGAGATTAAAAAAAAGATTGTTATCTCGCAGGGTAAAAAATCATTTGAAAGAATGAACAGTTTGACGTTTAAGAAGTCGAAAGATATGAAGGCAAAGCTGGAAGAAGCCATCCTGGGAAGTATCGGGGCAAGGCAGGAAATGGTCCGTCGAAGCAGAGGACAGCTAGGTACAAAAGAGCTGACCCCAACCCTGACCCCAACCCTGACTCTAACCCTAACCCGCTGTCCAGCCCCAGTATGCTGGTCTCGAGTAAATCTTGACTTGTATTCTGCAGAGAGAAGTCCATCTGGCAGTGCCTTTGGAAGCCAGGAAAACCTCCGGTGGAGAAAGGATATGACACACTGGCGTCAGACCAGTGAAAGAATGGACAAGTACGCTTGCATTTTTGTTAAAAGTTTGACATACTAAATTACATTCTTTCTGCAAATCACTAGTAACAGGTAACATCTTGCTATATAAGATACTGGGAGACATGATTTTCAAGTCGTTTCCTCCAGTCTCCAGTTCATTTTACAAAACTTTACTGAAAACTACTGTGTGATATGCAAAGCTTCATCACTTGTCGTGTTTTTTTTTGGTTGTTTTTTTACTGTCACATATTAAACTGTGTTTCATTCCTGCAGTCTCTTCATGGCAGAGTGCCTTTCCTCCTCTCCTGTTTTCTTAACCCATTCCTATAATTGTGTTTTCACATGTGCTGTATGTTTAGGAGCCAGAAAGCAGTCAGGTACTGTAACGCTGGTGTGTGTGTGTGTGTGTGTGTGTGTGTGTGTGTGTGTGTGTGTGGGGGGGGGGTGTTTGTGCGCCGCTGGCTTTTACTTTTCTGCTTTCCCCCAAATTGCAAACCCTTTACTGGTGCCTGGGTTGTCATTTGAGTTGTGTGCGTGTGTGTGTGAAACTGATTTACACACAGTGCTTGCTTTATATATAATATATAACCCTATTTTAAAACCATTGTAATTTTTTTAAAATGTATTTTTATTTATTAGTACTAAAATTGTTCCGTACACTAATCTGCTGATTTCAGCAAATGCATTCTGGGACCTATAGGTTTCCTTATTTTTTTTGGACGTGTGATTTTAAAGTGAAAACACATGACATGAAAAAGCCTTTTAAAAAGACATTTTGTCAAAACGTTTGTCTAATTTACGTACTTTTTATTATTATTATTATTATTATTATTATTATTTTAAGTATGACTGTTATTAACCCAGATAAAGATGTTCTATTCCATTTATTTCATTTGAACTCTGCTCATTCCTGTTGTGTTTTCTGTCTGTAGTGCAGCTGGGGCATTCTGATGGTAGCAGAATACAAGACTGTACAACAAAGCTGTTCATTTTGCCCATCTGCAAAGCACATGTTTCTGTTATTACTGTTGTCCAGCTGAACTGGTTGAAAGGCTTGTTTTGATTGATTCTCACGTCTCTGCTTCGTTGTGCATGTGGCTGTGAATATTGCTGCTGCTTTGCTTTTTGTTTTTTCCCTAAAGTCTGAAACCTGATCTGTGCTGGTTTAAATAAACATACAATGCAACATTTGTAGTCAATTGAGTTCTTGAAATGCAAATATTGAAATATAATACGACCACGGATGGAAATCCCATTGCATAGCAGTTTGATATATTCCAGATTTTTCTTTTGAGACAAATTAGATCCAGTATACAGGTTACAGTCTCTGGTGTGTGTAGTTATTTATCCCCACAGTAGAGCATGGAATGGATCGAGCCGCTATGCGGTGGGAGTCTCCATTTCTGATGTATGTTTTATTTTTTAAACTAAGCACTTCAGTTATGATAAAACTAACCACAAACCAGATATGAAATCTTTTTTATATATATATGATATTTTTCATTACAGATCCAGAGCAGAGTTGGACCATGAAGCACTTATCGATGGGAATCTTGCTACGGAAGCTAATCTAATCATTTTGGATACTCTGGAGATAATTGTGCAGGTATGTGTGAACCCATTGCCTGCTAACGTAACCCTTTCAGTCCTGCATTGTTTTTGTCGAGATGAAGAATGTGAAGTTAAATACATTCATTCAAAAAGCAGCAGGCTTGCCCTCACTTGTATAACAATAGAGCTGATATATAATATTCTTCTTGCTTGCTTTTTGTCACCGCAGCACAAAAATCTTGTCGCTTCTCGACGTTTCTTTCCACCTCACAGGTGCTAAGATAAGGTGGGACCTTAAGGTCCTGCCAGGGCTGAAAGGGTTAAAATCATAATGTGGTTGCTTAACAGAAAGGAACTATGTCTATCAGTGAAGAGAAGTTCTCCGTTAAGTTTGATTTCTAGTTTCTTGTGTGATTGCAACATTGAGTGATTGGCAGTGAACGCAGTGGATAAGAGCACAGTGCAGTCTGGGCTCAGTGCTCTCCGTTTTCTCTCTGACAGACTGTATCCCTGGCCGAATCCAAGGAGAGTATTCTGGGGGGGGTGCTGAAGGTGTTGCTGCACAGCATGGCCTGTAATCAGAGTGCGCTGTACCTGCAGCACTGCTTTGCTACACAGAGGGCCCTGGTTTCCAAGGTGAGGCACCCGAGAACAACAACGTTTTCAAGTGTTCAGTAAAGCAGATTATTTGTAAAGCAACCACACGCCGAGTATGTCACTTTAATAGGGCAGCAGTGTGGAGTAGTGGTTAGGGCTCTGGACTCTTGACCGGAGGGTCGTGGGTTCAATCCCCGGTGAGGACACTGCTGCTGTACCCTTGAGCAAGGTACTTTACCTAGATTGCTCCAGTAAAAACCCAACTGTATAAATGGGTAATTGTATGTAAAAAATAATGTGATATCTTGTAACAGTTGTAAGTCACTCCGCGTCTGCTAAGAAATAAATAATAATAATAAAATAATAATAATAATATATAGAGAGTATATAGAGTATTGCATCACATTTAAAATGATCCCTTGAAAATCATTTATTGATTTATTTTCTCTGCCACGACTGTATAGTGAAGAATAATTTCTGAAAAATATATTTCTATCTATATAACTATTTATCTATCTACCTACCTATATACAGTATGCATATATGTGTGTGTGTGTGTATATAAAGACTTTCTTTATTGATGTTAATGTCGAGGACTACGGGAGCAGGCAGTGCATGTTGTGTTCTTCACTCTTGCAGTTTCCGGAGCTGCTGTTTGAGGAGGAGACGGAGCAGTGTGCGGATCTGTGCCTCAGACTCCTGCGGAACTGCAGCAGCAGGGTCAGCACAATCCGTGCCCATGCCAGCGCCTCCCTGTACCTGCTGATGAGACAGAACTTCGAGATGGGCAACGTGAGTGCATATAAACACATGGTGCTTTTAATCTGAGCTCATGCCAGCACCTCCCTGTACCTGCTGATGAGACACACCTTCGAGATGGGCAACGTGAGTGCATATTAACACATGGTGCTTTTAATCTGAGCCCATGCCAGCACCTCCCTGTACCTGCTGATGAGACACAACTTCGAGATGGGCAACGTGAGTGCATATTAACACATGGTGCTTTTAATCTGAGCCCATGCCAACGCCTCCCTGTGCCTGCAGATGAGACAGAACTTCGAGATGGGCAACGTGAGTGCATATTAACACATGGTGCTTTTAATCTGAGCCCATGCCAGCGCCTCCCTGTACCTGCTGATGAGACACAACTTCGAGATGGGCAACGTGAGTGCATATTAACACATGGTGCTTTTAATCTGAGCCCATGCCAGCGCCTCCCTGTGCCTGCTGATGAGACACAACTTCCAGATCGGCAAAAAAAACCAAAAAACTTTGGTCTTTTTTATTAAGTCTATGTTAAGGATGTTTTTTTCTTTGTCGGTTGCAGAATTTCGCCAGAGTGAAGATGCAGGTGACGATGTCCTTGTCCTGTCTCGTTGGGACCTCGCAGAACTTCAATGATGAGTTCTTGAGGAGATCTCTAAAGACAATCCTGACGTACGCAGAGGAGGACTTGGAGCTGAGGGAGACCACCTTCTCTGATCAGGTTCATTATCTGCATCTTAAAAGAACACACCTTTTTATTCAGAAGAACATGACAAGTTTGAGAACGAGAAACGGCGAACATGGTTATAATAGACAGTCAGGTGTTGATACCTGCAGCAGTATTAACGTGAATCACTGCTGACCAGAACAGGATATAAAGGCATACGCACTGTAAAAAACTGTTTGTCAAATGGCCTAGGGTTACAAACGCCTGGTTGGTGTGTTTGTGTTTCAGGTCCAGGATCTCGTCTTTAATCTTCACATGATCCTGTCTGACACAGTGAAGATGAAGGAGCACCAGGAAGACCCAGAGATGCTGATTGACCTCATGTACAGGTATTGAGCGATTTTTAATTGATTTTCATTTCAATAGGGGACTGGACGGCCTGCCAGTTAACAGAAGTTGCCACATGGATGAAAACATGACACTTGCTGCTGCTTTTTTTTTTTTTCCTCCCAAGTATTTGATGATTATTTGTATTAACAGGGATGTAAATTAGACTCCTATTGCATAGCAGTTTCACCCATTCAAGGGTGCCGTATCAAACCCCAAGTCTCCGTGGTGTGCCGCGCGGTGCCTGAAACCAAGTTCCAAGGCACAAAGTGGCTTTGTGTTCCCTCTGCTTTATTAAACTCATAGTAAAACCCAGAATGGATCAAAGTGCTGTGCAATGGGAGTCTTATTCCCATCCCTGTGTTAATGTTGAATGAGTGCATCCTTGTTTTAAATGTTGCAGGATCGCTAAAGGATACCAGACCTCCCCGGACCTGCGACTGACCTGGCTGCAGAACATGGCTGGGAAGCACTCTGAGAGGAACAACCATGCTGAAGCGGCGCAGTGCCTGGGGCACTCGGCCGCGCTGGTCGCAGAGTACCTGAGCATGCTGGAGGATCGCAAGTACCTGCCTGTGGGCTGCGTCACCTTCCAGGTAGGAAGAGCATGCCTCCTCTTGTTCTTAACATGCATAACATACATACATACATACATACATACATTTCAAATCTTCGTTATTTTTTTATATTTCCATTATTATTTTGTGATCTCTTAGTTATTCCAAGAACTGAGTTTGATTGCTGAGCCTGACAGTATTTATTAATTCTAAGCTCAGAACATCTCTTTGATTTGGCCCTTCGCTATCGAGCAGTTTCAAGCTCTTAAGGCTTGCTATTTATTTCTGTAAAGAGCCCTGGGATGCATGCATGTGAAGGACGCTGTATAAATGAAGCTGTTTTTCAAATCTGCTCAAGGCCAGTTAAAGGCATCATGTTTAGAGAAAAATGTTGCCTCTGTATAAGAATTAGAGATACCGTAAAATCGAAAATGACATTAGAATGGCACACAGAGCTCTTTAATGCAAACATATTGATTGCTTAGAACAGACATGGGACTGAGTGACTTTTCAAACTGTTCCTCAGTGCGATGCAGAGCGAGGTCATGGGACTGAGTGACTTTTCAAACTGTTCCTCGGTGCGATACAGAGCGAGGTCATGGGGACTGAGTGACTTTTCAAAGTGTTCCTCAGTGCGATACAGAGCGAGGTCATGGGGACTGAGTGACTTTTCAAAGTGTTCAGTGCGATGCAGAGTGAGGTCATGGGACTGAGTGACTTCTCAAAGTGTTCCTCGGTGCGATGCAGAGCGAGGTCATGCTTGTGGTTCTGTGTTTCTCTCAGAACATCTCTTCAAATGTGTTGGAGGAGTCTGCGGTGTCTGATGACGTGGTCTCCCCGGATGAAGAGGGAATCTGCTCTGGGAAGTACTTCACTGAGGCGGGGCTGGTGGGGCTGCTGGAACAGGCTGCCGCTTCCTTCTCACTGGTGAGAGCTTTGAAATGGCATGGCTCCATCTGCAGGGCCTCAGGGGTTGTGTAGCGACGGGACGCAACTTCACTTTATCCCAAAAGGGATGCTGTAACAATGCAAGTATTTATGCAAGCCTGTATTACTCCTAAAAGCAAATCTGTTCTGTTTTTTTTTAACACAACTTAATAAAGAGAAGTGTAAAATCCAAACCTTTTATTTCTATTAAAAGCCGTTTGATATCCATTTGTTGAAAGTAGCACAGCTCTTAACTGTGACTCCTCTTTATTGCTCATGTGTTCCTCTAGGCAGGAATGTACGAGTCTGTGAATGAAGTTTATAAAGTGTTGATTCCAGTCCATGAGGCAAACAGGGATGCCAAGAAGCTCGCCACAATTCATGGTAAACTCCAGGAAGCGTTCAGCAAAATCGTTCATCAGGTAAAGGGGGCTTTTATATTTCCACTGATCATACGATGCTTTGAGCAGTAGCTGCAGAGCAAGTAAGAGGATTTTTCTCTGTTTAATTGCGAATGTTGGTCAGTGAAGAAGCTGTGATATTGTGGGTGTTTCACTGTGCTTTACGGGGTTTAGTGGTTTTGATCTTCAGTCAAATAAGTCAGGTTCATAAAACAATCGCAACAAAATACTACTGTGCTAGTTTTCTACCTGCAAGACCCTACATTGTTTCTAAAAATGCTTTCATACTTTCATAAAAATCATTTTAATTTGCTGTGTGAATGTGTTACTTAGTGAGATGCACGTACAATGCACCCTTTTTAATACGTATAGTCCAACACAGTAAAGGAATGCAATCCTCAATGAGCGATTACCAGCATCAAACAAAGGGGATCTTTATCTAAAGGACTTACTATATTTGAACAAAAACAAAGGACCACTGTCTTCTGTAAATCCATGAACAGACCGCAGTGGTCAGCCTGATCAGTGCTGCTTTGACGTGATTTTGTATTTTTTGTTACACAGAGTACTGGCTGGGAGGTAGGTTGAGTCCTCGTTCTGCTTCCCCACATGTGCTAGCTGTGGGTGTTCTGTTGCTGTCTGCTGTGAATCCAATCCATTAACCTCTGAGTTACTGTTCATTAGTACTGTCGTGAAGCAAAACAACGTGTTTAGCGTGACAGTTTGGCAGGCCGTGCATGGATACCCACATCTTTGCTCTAATGAGGTGCCTTGGTGATTTGAACCACTCCCCATGGTGGTTACTTGTGTTTGAGCCGACTCACAGTGTCGCCTCTCGCCAGCACCAGCATCACAAGTGTTGTGTGTCTCACATGTTCTCATGCATTTCATCATTCTCAACCACAGGGTTCGATTTAAGTGCCATTTTACTCTTCAGTTTTCTTTTGTTTGCTTTTATTATAAATACATATGTGTGTAAGTAACTGTGGTCTAAATTTCACAAGCAAAAAAAGGGTGGCCTAGGTCCTTTGGAAGTCGAATCATAACCAGGACCGCACTGGAAATCAATGCTATTTTGTTTCTTATTTGCCAGTTTGTTTTTAAACTAAATCGACCCCTGAACTGTGTTTGTGTACGCACACTGTTTGTCCGTCTCCTGTATTAACCTCTCGGATGTGTTTGTTTGTCGTGGTTTTTATTGCATGGTAAATAAACAAGGCCCGTACTTGCATTCCCTCCTGTTTCTCTGCATTTCTGCACATGCCTGTGTTGTTCTGGTGAAACCTGTCACCTTGTCCTCTGCTATGCTTTTGTCTGCCTGCTCCTCTTAGTGATGAAAGCACGCTTCTTTTTTGAAAGTATATTTTGTTTTCTTGGTTTTGATTTTAAACCAGTGTTTGTATTTGTTTGCTATAATTGCTGCGTTGTTGTTGTTTTTTGGAAGTCCCCTGACCTGATTAAAATGCTTTCTGTTTTCTCCTCTTATTGCCCTGGTTGCTGACCCCCTCCTTCCCACTTTTATTATTGTCTGTTGTGGTAAGTTCCTACCTTCAGGGCTTTTCTGTTACTTAGGGGAACCTACTGTATAGCATTGCAATGACATCTTTGAAGGACTGAGTTAACTAATTCATTGTTTTTGCTGTTTTAATTGAACAAATTGAATGCAAAACAAAAATATGTGATAAAGGCCCCTCCAAAGGTTTCCACTGACAACACCAGGAGTGGCTGGCTGGTTAGGGTTAGCTGGCTCAGTCCTGATGCTTTTTGTACATGTGCACTACCCTCCTTTTCACATTCACACCTGCTGCGTATTTGATATATTTTACCATGCAGAACTATTAGAAAACTGTTATCCAAGATGTTGACTGTTGTCTGTTTGCACCTTCACTCTCTTCTAGATACCAGTTCAGAGCTGCCACCTTGACCACCCTTTATCTGTTCTGTCTCTGGGGAGTTTGGGGCTTTCCTGTTTACTGTGCATATGTATTATTCATGTGTGTGCTATTTTTAAAAGGGTATTTGATTTACACACAGTTCAGTCTTAAGATCCTGGAGGGAGTGAACGTTTGCGGTCGTGCAGTTGAAATGTTCTCTGTCGTTTACAGCTCTCGTTGGTATTGTCTTCTCATGCCATTTACTGTATGTCTGCTGTAGAGCTGGTGGCCTTTGTTACTAGTCCTTGTTGTCTTTGTTACTTTGTCATATTTCTCTGTGCTTTACTGTACACCTGTTGCCAGTGCTGCTGCTGTACTTGTCTGTATCTGTTGGGTCTTGGCTAATTCAGTTTTTATTTGTTTGTTGGTAATACTCCGATCACTTCCATGGCTCAGTTTTCCACATCCAAAGGACACAAACGTTAGTGTTCCTGATTCTGCCAAAATTAAAAAAAAAAAAAAAAAAAAAAAAAAAGTTTTTTGCAGCTTTTTATCAAACTATTAAGTCAGATTTATTAAACATAAGGCATAGTGGTGTGCTGTTAGGCTCCCATTGCATGGCAGTTTGATCCATTCCTAGTTTTACTAGGAGTTTAATAAAACACACACCTGAGCTTGTTACCTGTACACTGTGGCTAATCAAGCCAGTAGTAAAACCTGGAATAGGTTTAAGCTGCTATGCAATAGGAGTCTTATTTCCATCCCTGTGCTGCGGAAGTGGAATTATTTCAGTTGTGAGATTTGCGTGTTAGTTCACAGGGCTTCATAGGTGAAAGGGGTTTGCTTTGAGACTAGCTGTCTGCACCAGGCTTGCACTTCACTTTGGTAAAGGCGTTGTAAAGGGTGATGGTTATTTAGGGGGTATCTAAGAGGAGTTTCCACAGCCTGAACCCTATTGGTTCTCATAGTGCTTTGAGGTCTGGGAGCAGGCTGAGCGAGTGCACAGGGCTCCTGGAGGGAAATGCAACGTATTTTAAATCCTTCTGAGCCACCCGTGTCTCGCTGAGCTTCCCCTGTTTGACTGGTGTCTTGATGCTTTGTTAGTGTGTGTTTATACCACACGTATCTCTAACTTGAGGGTAGTGCGTATATAAAGTCTCTTACTCGTGTGTTCTTTCTATATATATATATATTTTTTGATTTCAGTATGAATTGAACATTGATCCCCTGAACAATCTTTGCAGTGTTTTAACCCACCTATGTAATTGAAACCGTTCTGTTTGGATGCAGTGTTTAACACCTAAAGACAATCGTACAAACAGAATGTTATTTTATTTAATCTCCTGTAGCAAGGTAATCCTCAGCAACATATTCATAAACAAAGAGTCTGAGTGTCATTTACACGGCTCTTGCAGAAATACTGCTTGCTTTTGAAATCACTCATTTGGACAGATGCTTAGAATATCAATAGAAACTTTCTGTGAACTCTTGTAACCCACAAAAAGACGAGGAGCTGGTTTGTGAGTTGCATAATTGTGCCTTTATCAATTTAAATAGGTCGTGTACATTGCTAAAGCCTTTATCTATTTAAGTAGGTTGTGTACATTGCTAAACTATGAGCTAACCCTGTGACCTGTAAGATAAATCTCAGATTTCCTGTTCCACAGTATCCTCCCGGTCAGTGTGATTATATGTACTTTATTTAGCTGTGCAAACATTTACAAATGTGTACTGGAGCTATCGACCAATTAGATTGTACTGTGTTCTATGTGAACGAAGGTATCTTATAGTTTCCTAACCTTGACAGAGTTAATACACAATTGCTGGTAAACTATATATATATATATATATATATATATATATATATATATATATATATATAATTAATAAATATTTATATAATTTAAAATGAATGGTTTTCTTTCTTGAACTTTTTCTCACAGCAGATACTTAAAAATGACACTGCATTAATATATCAATCATTATTGTAATTTTGAACCCTATAAAAACAGAGCATCTATATGAAATATATCTCTTTGTTTTAAAGGATGGTAAGAGAATGTTCGGTACCTATTTCCGTGTCGGATTTTACGGATCCAAATTTGGAGACTTGGATGAGCAAGAGTTTGTTTACAAAGAGCCGTCAATCACGAAGCTGGCAGAGATTTCCCACCGATTAGAGGTAAGCGGAATGCACGCTCTGTATGGAAACCGGTCTCGTTGCTCCTGTCGTTCCTGATGTGTTCATTTACCCTGGGCTTGCTTCTTAACATTTTCAGGGATTTTACGGTGAGAGATTTGGAGAGGACATGGTGGAAGTCATAAAAGATTCGAATCCGGTCGACAAATGCAAACTGGATCAAAACAAGGTAGTGTGGGATTGTTCTGTGTGTCGGATTGTTTTCAGTGTTTGCCTGCTTGACTTGGCTTCCTCCAGTTTTGCCAAACCTGTCCGTTGTCTCATTTTAAACGTGCTATGCTGTCCAGTATATGAGGCAGTGGATTCGATGTAGAATGAAAGCGTTGAGCAGCTAAGCAATGCAATAGCCGCAGCTCCAGCCCCAAGCGGCTCCACTTCACTCAGTCCTGACTGTGTTCACATGCGTGTCTCAGGACCGCTGTTTGCACTTGGTTTGATTTGTTCCTTTCTTTCAGGCATACATCCAGATTACGTACGTGGAGCCTTACTTTGATAGCTACGAGATGAAGGATAGGATCACGTATTATGATAAGAATTACAACCTGCGTCGCTTCATGTACTGCACCCCGTTCACACTCGACGGCAGGGCTCACGGTGACCTCCACGAACAGTACAAGCGCAAGACGTTCCTGACCACGTCCCACGCGTTCCCCTACATCAAAACCAGGATAAACGTCATGCACAAGGAAGAGGTAACCCTGAACACTTTCAGCTCCAAACGAAACAAGACTCACCTGCCATTCCACTGTGTCTGAGGTCTGGGGCCCCCTCTGGTCAAGCTGATTCTGCGTGGCGGTCTGCAAGGTGTTTGAATTGTCCTGGAGGTGGAACCTGACCGTTCCTCAGTACTGCCTCTGAATTCCTGAAGTGAGCGTGTGGGTGGAAATCCGCTGTGAAGTCTGTTCTTCAGTAGCGTCCTTGTCACTTTTGTTAACTGTTCCTTGTAAAAAAAAATATGATTAACTGCTACAGCAGTCTTTGATGCGTCTTACACACCTACTGTATTTTCAGCCCTCTGTGACATTTGTTTTTAATGTTGTGCTTATACAACAGAAGACTAATGAAGGGATCATCCTGCATGCTGTTGGTTCTTTGGAACCAAACCCTTTGTAATGCATTGAAGTTAGGAGTAATGAGCTTTTTTCATCTTCTCCCAGGTCATTTCCACGCCCATTGAAGTTGCCATTGAGGATATGCAGAAGAAAACCCAGGAACTTGCATTCGCGACACACCAAGAACCAGCCGATCCCAAGATGCTTCAGATGGTACTGCAGGGCTCTGTGGGGACGACTGTCAACCAGGTCATTATTTATTAGAAAGCTTTGTGTGATTTTAAAGACATTGGAATCAGGTATGGAAAAACATGAAACAATATGCAAGGTGGCCCGTAACGTTTCTGTTGTGGAGTGTTTCCACTGTGAAGTGGCATCAGAGTCCATTACAGATGCAAATGCATTATATATCAGAGGTTCCCTAGACTGTGTATCTCACACCACGAATAATACAACACAGGGATGTGTATTCCAGGTTTTACTAGGAGCCTGATTAGCCCCAGTGTAGAGGTAACAAGCTCAGGTGTGTCGTATTAAACTTGTAGTAAAACTAGGAATGGATCAAACTGCTATGCAATGGGAGACTTGTTTCCATCCCTGCAATAGGCCATGTTCTAAAAGACACCAAGTATTTAGCTGCGGTGTTGCAAGTAACTGCCATTTACAGTAACCTGAGGTGCTTCTTTTCATACCAGAAACCCTTAGTGTGTGTTTCCTGTAATGCCACTGATTTAGAGCTGCACTGTACTCTTCATGTTCTGTATGGACTGAGTCACAGCTCTGTGCAATTTCTCTTCTCCTGAAATGCTTTCGTGAAAAACAATAGAAATTCTATCTTGGTTACAATGGGTGTCACTTGAAATCCTTCTCTTTGTGTTTTAAGGGTCCTTTGGAAGTGGCACAAGTGTTCCTGTCAGAAATACCCAGCGATCCCAAACTGTTCAGACATCATAACAAACTACGATTGTGCTTCAAGGATTTCACTAAAAAGTTAGATTTGTCTTCTTTTTGCCTTGTTTAAATACGGTTACAAATGTTGTTTATTTTTTTATTTTAAAGATTAAAAAGTACAATGATTTCCCATTGCTATTTATAACTATTCAACAATCAATAGAGCTACATTTATAAGTACTAAAGTAGACTTCAAATCAATGACAAACTTTTTCATTAGAAGGGACTTCCTCAAGGTCTTTCTACTTTCCAAAACACATATTCAAACAAATTACATTTCACATCCATAGTGCAATGGAAAGTGTTGATTGATGACTTCTTCAATATTTAAGCTTTTCTTTCCTGTGCCCCGCAATGTCAATTCCTTCCTTGCAGATTAAATAAGAGTTATTATTATTAATGGTAGTTCCACCCATATTTGGTTTCCTTCGCATTGAGCATTTCAGTTGATTCTCATCATTTTACACAAACGGAAAGGCTGCTGCTGTTTATGCTGTAATTTGGCACAACAAAAAAAATGTATTCGTAGTTCAAAATTAGAGATGCAGCCTAGTTTTGTTACAAGCTTATAGTTATACAATTTTGTTTTTTTGCACTATTAGGTGTGAAGATGCGCTGCGTAAGAACAAGAGTCTCATTGGGCTGGATCAGAAGGAGTATCAGCGAGAACTGGAGCGGAACTACCATCGACTCAAAGAGGCGCTCCAGCCTTTGATAAGCAGGAAGATTCCCCAGCTCTACAAGCCCATCTTACAAGTCAGTTCACACAGGTATGCCAGTCAAGCCACCAGGGCACATCCTGGAAGAGCCACAGTACCACGCAGGCCGGTTAACTGGGCGCTTCAGGAATCACGCCTGTGCGCAGGTAAAAAATAAGAGTTGCACATGCCTATTTTAATGTGGTGCAGATATAGCGTCTGCAATACAATGTTTTACACTGGCAGGGGATGCAAGTCTCAGCCCTGCATTTCTCTAACTGTAATTCTGGTCAGGCAGCTTGGTAACACTCCTGCATACATTAGCTCTGCAAATTTATCACAGTCCTGATGTAGCCATCCCATGTAGCCAGAGGCTGCTTATGAAAGATAACATGGAGGCTGTGTGGTCCAGTGGTTAAAGAAAAGGGCTTGTAACCAGAAGGTCCCCGGTTCAAATCTCACCTCAGTCACGGACTCATTGTGTGACCCTGAGCAAGTCACTTAACCTCCTTGTGCTCCGTCTTTCGGGTGAGATGTAATTGTAAGAGACTCTGTAGCTGTATAGTTCACACACCCTAGTCTCTGTAAGTTGCCTTGGATAAAGGCGTTTGCTAAATAAACAAATAATAATAATAATGGTGATTTTGTGATGTTGACTAAGGTGGAGACTGCTACCCTGCTTTCACTTGAACCCTGGGCTGAGAGGATAGTGCAGGAGCCCTGCTGTATATGGATTAGATGGACTTCTACCTCGATATGAAAATGTAATTCACACTGCAGTTTTTTTCTTTTTTATAGGGATTCTTTCAGCAGGCTGAGTCTCCGGAAACTGGATATTTGAAAGAACCCAGAACGTATTTATTCCTTTGTAAATATAAAGGTTTGTTCAATCACCAGTATTCAAGCCAGTCGGTGTAATTCTGGTACTTCTTCAAAACTGCAGAAAACCACTCACTGCGTTTTTGAACTGAAAGTGGATGTGAAGGGTCAAACTTGTATTATTGCCTGAAGTGTGCACATTATAAATGTTGTGTCCAAATGCCTTTCACTTCAGCCTATATACAACTTTTAAGGTTTTATTATTTAATCAAAGAACCAAGCACCTCTATTTATCAAAAAGTTTTGTTTTAGTTTTTTTTTTTTTTTTTATGATTTAGGAAGATGTTTTAAACGTTGTTTTATTACTTTAAAATATTTTACTACATAATAAATATTTTGATGTCGCTAATGGCTGGTTGTATTTGTTGTTTAATTTCTGAAACCCATGTATCTGTTCTTATATGGAAAGAAGAAACCGGGACAGTCTAACACAAACACATATGAGTTTTATTGAACTATTTACAAACAGGTCAAACAAGTGAGAAAGTACTTGAGGTGCATGCTTAAATTAATCAATATACACAGTTTGGTATCAGAATTTGGCCTATGGGACATACCACTGTTACATTAAGACTACAGAAAAAAAACTTAAAGCAGATCTTTATTATAGAAACTGTTTTAGCTCAATATATAATATCTTCATATAAAATGTTAACTCTTATACAATATTTTGCCCAACATAACCTTTCATTAACATTTACGGTTAAAAAAAACAAATCCTGTATGTAACAATAAAATGCACTACATTATAAACATTTTAAAACAATGTATGGTTCAGGTGAAACATTGTACTGTTTATTGACTTTTTAGAAAATGTAGCGTGCAAACAAAATCCAGATTAAAAAGGAACAATTACTGTACAAGGAAACAGAATAGAAAAGACTAACACAATAGAACAATTTGTATAGCTTAATACATTTTCTATTAAATGTGTATTTTTGTGTAAAAGACAGAGAGAATTTTATTTTACACAATTGTGCTTTACAATATATAAACTGAAGTAGAGACAAGAGGGGAGGGGAGCAGTTTGTAGATGGTCCCATAAATAAACAGGGCCATTTTTAAACAACTTTTTTATAGAACAAAAGATAAGGGGTGGAGGTGGAACATGAGGCTGGTGAGCATGAACTCAAAAATTCTGTCTCTTCAACAAGCCTCACTTCACAGTCATCAAAAAGCATCCACTTCCCCTCATAGTCCAACAGATTGCACAGGACTGGATCGGGGGCCTGGCTGCTAGGTGCTTTACATTCATTACTGCCGTTTCCATTCGCAAAGGCGCATTCCTTCCCATTTGTAGACAGACTGTCCGAATGATCGTTTGCAGAGCTTCGCTCACATTTTCCATTATCTGTTAGAGCACCGACTGTCTTTTCAGGGTTCACTGCTTTGCTGCTGGCCAGATCAAAGTTTGAAATGCTTCTCTGACCTCCAAGGAGCCCAACCCCTTCTGAAGACTTCTTGACATTGACTTTCTGTGCCGTGCTGTGCGATTTCCCACTCACGCTAAACGAGACTTCGCCGTCATCGTAGTCCTGTGGATCACAAGACCTGGCCGTCTCTTCATCCAGGGGCTCTGGTTTAAGGGAGTCCACTCCACTCTCCTCTTTGAGGTCCGTTCTTTGTATTTCTACGCTGCCAAGATCCATCATTTTAACA
This sequence comes from Acipenser ruthenus, assembly GCF_902713425.1. Taxonomy (NCBI): domain Eukaryota; kingdom Metazoa; phylum Chordata; class Actinopteri; order Acipenseriformes; family Acipenseridae; genus Acipenser; species Acipenser ruthenus. The sequence goes on along the minus strand of NC_081200.1, from coordinate 41,788,407 downwards.
TAGGTTGTGTAATGGCCGCTGCTGATGGTGACTCCGTTGTGCATCACTACAGCAAATAATTCATAGTGCTCCTTGGACGGCTTTGTGCACCACTCCTCCAGCGACAGCTTGAGCGGCGTCTGTAGAGGAGTGTTCACCTTAGACGGTCCGGCATAGGGATCAAACCTAAAGAAAGATACAAACAAGTGTTAACTCCACTGTCTTACATTGGTCATGAAGTGTTATTTATATGTATGGAATGAAACCACTCAGGAACTAGAACTGCTTCAGCTAGAAGATTTGTACTGTGTCAGACTGGGGTCCTACTTGCTTGCGGGTCACTTCAACTGAATACTAAGTTTCTTTGTCTAAACTGAAATACAAAGCTTTCATTTAATGATGAGCTCAGGTAAAATGCCTCAAGATGCTTGATGTTTCAACGCACCTTTGAAATGTGTGTTACACAATGTAATCCAAGCCCTAGCGCTAAACAGGAATAAAATGGCAAATGAAAAGAATACTACAATGTTATTACCATGATACAGATAAAAAAAAAAAAAACCTTTAAAAAAAAAAAGAACACCACCTTTTAGTTCTGTATAAAAGTGGTTCAGAGAGCAACTGCTACAGCTGTTGGCCTTTTTATTTGAAGAAGTCCTAGATCTGAAAGCACTCAAACTCCTTGAACTATTTAGAATAATAGTAGCATACTCAGAACTATTAGCAGCAAAGCACTTCAGATGAATGGTTACAACTTCTGGAGTTTTGTCAAATAAAAGGCTCCTTTCAGCTTCTGTATAGTGATGGCACGTTTCGCAGAAGTATTTGTCTTCCCCGACAATCCTCTCTACCGATGCAAACTGAGATATTGCCCACTTCAGGGTCTTTAATTCCATCTTGGGTTCAGGAGAGACTGAGAAGAAAAGGAAACAAGGTGGGATGTAAAAACCAGAGGCTTAGCCAGCACTGGACATTACATGGAGTAACTGAAGAGCTACTGTACGTACTCTCTGAACTATCTTCAACTCTACAAGGTTCATCCTCTTGTACCGGTACACTGATGTCTTGGAAATCCTCTCTCCTTTCGGTGTAACATTCGCACTCCAGGCATCGGGTTCGGAGCACCAACTGACCCTGAAACAACCTCTCCATCAGATCAAAACAGCACTGAGCTGCAAGACAAGAAGAAAAGAGAAGGTGAACATGGAACTGGAGAACATCTGAAGTAAACATCTTAAAGCGATCCCAGATAGAAGACACCTGAATATTAAACACACGTTAAAGGACAACAGAGTACATCTACATGTCCTTTATTTTTTATTTGGCCAATGGAACAAATGTTCTTATTTATTTTGTTACTGATTTAGACATTGAAATGTATTTTTTGTACAACTAAGTCGCCCTATATAAGAAATAAATAATAAGAGGTCACAAAATGATGCTACTATCACACTTTAATATCCCGGTTTCGTATTTTATCTTTGACTGTATTTTCACACTGCATGTACCTTAAACTGGGTTTTTGTACCTTACATTTAAAAATATTAATAATAAAAAAAAGAAAAAAAAAAAAAAAGTAAATTGGAAGTAGAAAACCCTGCCCAGTTTTTATATAACCCTGTAAAGCAGCAGCAACAACAGGGCGGGTGCACAGAGAGGCTTATAAATATATAGCCACCTATTACTCAAAATATGGAGTTACTTCACTATTTTAACTCCACTGACCTCATTTCTAAATCTAGTACTTCAGTTTGATTTTGCAGCTACAAGCATGTTTTGATAGATCACATGAGCACACGTGTGAGAAAATTCCCTACTGACCTGCAGAACTGCTCTTTTCTTTTTCTTCCATGGTTTTATTAACCTGTTTATTCGAAGCACAGTTTTCTTCATTTTCTCCGTTTTCAACTTTCACTGAGTCTACAGGATTCTTGAGTTCCTCAGCCACTTTCTCCTGCCCTTTATGTCCGGAATGTGTGCTCAGCTTTCCCACACTGCGAAACTTAGAGAAGATACTGGGCTGTTTGTTTGAAGACTTCAGCCAGCCAAGTTTATGATGTTTCTTTTTCTTCGCACCTCTGGCAATATCGTTTTCATTCTTCCCATCAGGATCATTCCCGTTGTCTATTCCTTCCTTCTCAGTCTCTATCCCGCTATCACTTGAAGACTTCCTTTTTGATCGTGTGAAGTGTTTTTTTTCTTCCACCGGCTTCTGTGTTCTGAGAGGTTTTGGCTTCTTTTTAAGATTGCCAGCCTCCGTGTCGCTTTTCCTCTTCCCATTCGCCTGTTTCTCGTCATCCTTCTCCAAACCTTCCTCCTCTGCGCTGCTGGCAGGTGGTGCGCTGCACTCCCCCCGAATGCCCTGCTGGGAGTCCTCTTCACCTCCGTCACCTGGCTTCTCCACCTGACTCTTGTGCTCTTTCTTTAAGGTTTCACAAGCCTCCTGGATGTAACTCAGGATACACTGCAGCACCTCCTGGGCGTCATGCTGTAGATATCCTTCATACATGGGGTTGAGCAGCCTGTCAAATGCATTTAAACACAGTATTAAATAAAGACCCATCCCTTCTTGCTTTTTTTTTTTTTTTTTTTAAATAGCTAAAAAGGAAATAATAATAATAATAATAATAATAATAATAATAATAATAGCAAAGTTGCCTCAAACTAAGTCTCCTGGAACCAAGTTTCAAGCCAATGTTCCTCAGCTTAAGAGATAAATGCACTCTACATCTTCGTTAAATTAGTGCAAGTGAAGTGTGTGCACACCAGTACAGGAGGACTGACACTACAACACAACCCGCAATAGAGGAGTGTAACTGGAACCAGTTTCTAATAATCCAACAGATGATATCTGCACTAATAGGTATCCAGATGCAGTGTCTTTACCGAAGTGTGTTCAGCAATCTCCTTGGTGGCGTGGCAAGATCCCCATCGGTGTGTTTCTCTGGATTGAGCAGATAGCTGGACTGAAGTTGATCCAATGACACCACCAGGCTATGAAAACTGACCAGCAGCTCAATATTCACCGGTAAATCCTCTTGAACATTTTCCTACAACAAAACACATGCCATTTTTAATAAAACGACAGCAATCTGCCAACCATTACAGAATGTTACAAGAAAATACTATATAAAAAAAGTAAAACTTCTTAAAAACTTACCCTCTCCACCTTTTTCACCTCATCGTCCTTTTGCTTGTCTTTCTTCTTTAAGATCAAATTGTACAAGTTCTTAATTCCAGTTTTAAAACCAGGACAGTAGTACAATACCTAGAAACACATTTTATAAGAATGTCCTTTAAAAAATAGTTGAAAATCAACTCGCAACTTCTACTCCTAGTAACAGTCTTATATTTAACTATAACATCATGTGAGAGTAATAAGAGTCAGCTTGGTATAAAACCATTACTCAAATAAGTTCAAAGTAAACCAAATGCATATATTAGAAAGCATTTTGATACAATTATAAAGTTACCTGTAGAATGCTATTAAGATAGCAGGTGTTGCCAAGGTTATTTAAACCCACAAAAGGTACCAGGCTTTCCCTTTTCTCATAGAGAAGAGGGGATGTGGGCGGGGGTGCAGGTACAACCTGGTCACAACTGAAGAAAAGTCAAATGTTAAAGATATAACAATTGTTGTAAACTCTAAAAAAAAAAAAAAAAAAAATGTGTACAACATTTTATGTGCTGGGGCTCCAAATTGTTAAAAAAATGTAACACATGATTAAGCTAGAGACACATGTAGAAATGAGAGTTTAGTGGATTTTCTGTTTTTTTAATTAATTTGATTAGTGGTGCCTAGATGCAAAACCATTTTTAAAAGAGTAGGATGGAAATAAGACTCCCATTCCATAGCAGTTCGATCCATTCCTGGTTTTACAAGACACACGAGCTAAGTACCTATACAGTGTGGCTTATCAAGCTCGTAGTAAAACCTGGCATGGGTGAAACTGCTAAGCAATCAGAGTCGTATTTTCATATTTAACTGAAATGTGGAAGCCGCCAACCTTTCTGCCACAACCGGTTCTGGAGCAGTCTGTTCCTCTTCCTGTGTCTCAGAGAAATCTAACGCCCTTTTAGTTTCTTTTTTATGGAAGAACTTAAGAGACAGTCGGTTCTTCTTGAGAGGGCTGCCCTTTGCTGCTCCGTTTTCATTGTGTACAAGGCCAGGCATCGTGTTGCTGCTTTCCACAGTATCAGCACAAGGACACGGTGTTATTACATACGCTACAAATAACACAACCAAATATACAAGTTAGTCATCATTTAGCGAAAGGGTCACAAAAAGAACATGTGTAAATTAAATATTTTCAAAAATGACAGTAAAACTCTGATCAAAGTGTCTATATGATATTCCACAAAGTTCCAAACAATAGGACCAGAAGGAAAAGCAAGGGAGTTCAGCTTCACGCAGCTTGAAAAATCCTTGCTGTAAAGTGTGCAACGATTTAAAAAAAATAAATAATAACATTAACTAAAAGTTACAATACTAAGGTGCAGAAAGTGCTGTAGGTACCGCACCTCGCACAGACACCACGCCCCCTAAACTAGTCAAACTATTACATATTGTATACAAAACACGGCGGTATTCAACTTAAGAACACACATCAGCTTATAGTTCAGTAAACAGAATTCCCATCCTTAAACTAGGAGGCTGTGTGGTCCAGTGGTTAAAGAAAAGGGCTTGTGACCAGGAGGTCCCCGGTTCAAATCCCGCCTCAGCCACTGACTCTGACTCATTGTGTGACCCTGAGCAAGTCACTGAACCTCCTTGTGCTCTGTCTTTCGGGTGAGACGTAGTTGTAAGTGACTCTGCAGCTGATGCATAGTTCACACACCCTAGTCTCTGTAAGCCGCCTTGGATAAATGCATCTGCTAAATAAACAAATAATAATAAACTGCTGGTAAAGTTTTTTTTTTCATGTTATCCGTACTCTGATTAATATAATGTTAATAGATAAAAGTGCAGGTACAAGCTATAGACGCTTGCATCATTATTCCTATGACTATTAAACTACAACGGTGGGTGTGAATTTCCTTTAGAAACCCATCAGATCTTACAGTAAAGATAAAACACTCAGTCCCGCCACACGCCACCCTTGCTGTGAATACACGTGTGCTGACGATTTGTAAAACAAAAACCAAAAGCAAATAACGACTAAACATCACTTTACTGTAATGCAATTTATATTTTTATTATTATTATTTACGCACATCACATAAAAGGGTTTCTTTTTTTCATTTTCTTACGAAAAAATCTCCTAGACTTGACGCTGGTCGTTGTAAGTGTACTAGTGTAGTGACGCAGCCATCAATGCAGAACAACAACAACCTGCTACTCCCCGCTTCCGCGGCACTCCTTCCAACTAGAGAAGAAAAACGCAACCTCTACATTAGTTTTTTCTTTACAACTGCCATTTAATAAGGTATTCGTTAACAACAGACTTTAAACGACATTTTATTTTGGAGTTATTTCCTTTTCACCAGCGCGAATCACTCAGAATAAAAAGAGTGAGCACGCCATAGGAAAAGCGGACTACAACTACTTTTCAAATAAACTTAAAGGGCTAATAATTAACTTACTCACCGTCATGAAAACGCTACCCATGCTTTATTTGTAAAGTATTATTTTTATTATTTCCCACAGATTTAATCCTAGCAACCGGCACAGAACTTGGCGCTTTTTCCCGCAACAAGACCCCGCCCGCGCGCTTGCTTTTTTTTTTTTTTTTTTTAGGTAGTCAAAAATAATGCCTGTAGAAAAATAAATCGGTCGTTTGAAAATGCATCTCGGTAACGAAAAGCGTATTAAAACGTGATTTGTGTTATTTGAATTGAAAACACGTGTGCCTTGTTTTACTTTTATGAAGGCAATTGTGTGGTTTCCCCCAAACCGGACCACGTGATTACTTCAGCATTTTGAAAGCGGCGGGCGACATATAGTTATATTGAGATATGTGTTGTGTTTTTATTATTTTGGGGGAAACTTTAGTAGTTATTACCTAATGCACTCATAACATACCGTTTCTAAAAAAAAAGATAAAGCCAATACACTTTAGTTTGGAAATGGAAGCAACATGTACAGTTTTAAATTATGTACAACATTTGACTAATTAACAAGAGTCGCCCCAAATGTATTTTGTGTTAATAATTCATTTGTACAGGGATGACAGTAAGACTCCCACTCCATAGCAGTTCGATCCAGTCCTGCTTTTAGTACTATAGGTTTAAGACACACATGAGCTCGTTACCTATACCCTGGGGCTAATCAAACCGACCCGTGATATCAAGCGGATCCTGCCTGTGTAATTAGTCATTAACAATGCGAAATTCAAAAACAGCCGCTGCACAGAATAATGATCAAAGTAAACGGGGTGCATTCACCTGGTTTAACGAGCTCTGCCCCTCGTAGTCTTTGTAAAACAATAACAAATGCCTCCTCGCTTGGCTTCTTTCTTCCACAAACTTAACGTCTTTGAAATGTACCTGTTTGGCACAGAGACACGCCCCCGGTGGACCTCGTTCATCACGATACGGGACACCTTCCAGTACCCCTCGCGATGTGAGAGGCTGAGCCGTACTGTACTGGTTACAGGAGGTGGGATTTGTGTGAGATCAGAGAAGCACGAATGAAAGATGTGTGGTGCTATTGAGACAGCGATGGGTAGCGAAGCTGCCTGTCTTACACCGGCCGTTGTGTCGTGTGCTTTTGTAAAAAGGCTGCAGTCTCACAATAAAGACGTCAAACTTCACAGAAACACATCGATTCATAAAAGCTAATTTAATCTTGTATTTGTTTTCTGTGTGCCATTTATTTTGATTGTACTGTCCATCCCCTCTGTTACTGCTACAGGGAATGTGTCTTCTGTTTGTGTGGAGAGGCTGGGTACCAGCGCTCCCTCACATCCTCAGGGTCATTTGGAACAACGAGTGGTATTAATGAGTCTAGGTAAGTACATCAATACAAATGTTTGTTTATTATTGTCTTTGTCAGGTGTGCAGTTTTCCCGTTTAAAACAATGTGAGTACCCTATATTTTAATCCTCAAACAAGCACTTTTCACTGTTTATATTCCATCACATTGTGTCCAAAGAATTCATATTGACTCCCAAAAGCACTTCTGCAGGTCATTTGAAAAGGGCTGCTTCAATCTCTGGATAACTGTATTAATTAAACTTCCCACTAGGTGGCAGTATATCTTTCAATGCTTTTTTTAAAATTTCAGATCTATTCACTTCACTGCTCCTTATTCAGCTCGCTATGAATAGCTACTGCTGATACTGTCATTACGAAGCGTGCCTAGGAAAAGTGACCATATGTGCCTGCACCTTATTAGAAACACTTTCTTTATGTTCTGGATCACAGTGTAGAGTACTACTGTTAAATAATCTCAATTTCCGTCATACTACAATCCACGACCGCTCCAATGAACAGAAACAGCGTTACACGCTAACTCCAACCCCATCACCAATCCCCAACCCCAACCCCAACCCCATTCCCATCTCCCAACCCCCAACCCCCAACCCCCATCCCCAACCCCCATCCCCAACCCCCAACCCCAACCCCATTCCCATCTCCCAACCCCCAACCCCCAACCCCATCCTCCAACCCCAACCCCAACCCCCATCCCCAACCCCCAACCCCAACCCCATTCCCATCTCCCAACCCCCATCTCCCAACCCCAACCCCAACCCCAACCCCCATCCCCAACCCCCATCTCCCAACCCCATCCCCCAACCCCAACACCAACCCCCATCCCCAACCCCCAACCCCCAACCCCCAACCCCAACCCCCATCCCCAACCCCCAACCCCATCCTCCAACCCCAACCCCAACCCCAACCCCAACCCCCAACCCCAACCCCTAACCTCCATCCCCAACCCCATTCCCATCTCCCAACCCCCAACCCCATCCTCCAACCCCAACCCCCATCCCCAACCCTCAACCCTTCCACAGCTTTTAGGTGCAGAGCTATTTCATTGGATTATTTCACAGTGTTCTCTGTTCATCAGATCTATTCCATGATTATTGCAGAGTCGTGCATTATTGGTCATGTCCTAATGTAATTAACAACCTCTTCGTTCTCTAAAACAAAACTGCGATTGTTAATATTTGCCCCCATCCTTACATCACATGTCAACATGTGAGTCACAAGTAAACAACAGCTCCTTTATTCATTTGTAAATGATACTTTAAAGGCGTAGCGACTGCCCTGTAAAATAATATAGACAACAGATTATATTGTACAGTAACAATCATTGTGGTGTATTGCTAGTGCTAGTGAGGTAGAAGGGAATGTATTTGTTAAACTCAACATCACAAGGAGGCAGTCATTTAAACTATCTCAGCACACCAGTAGTGTACAAGCACACAGCTTCAACACATGCTCTACATGCTGACCGCTTTAATGGGGAAACTGGAAAGCAGGAAGTCTGTTGCAGATTAAAAGCGAGAAGCAAACCTTTATCCCACATTGAATATGTTTCTGATGAAAGACGACAAAACTCTGGGAAAGGGGTGAGCAGTGTTTACATTGCAGACCATTCAGTGACTTCCAGTACGTCATATCAAATCAGCATATTGAATTCATTAAACTTACTCGAATTGCACCAGAAAACATGCTTCTATTGGAAACAGTTACTTCATAAGGAATCCAGGGATTTCGAGTCGAGATTAAAACCTTAGCCACTAATTTAAACTGTCTTAAGACACTGCTGTAAAGAGCACAGTTTACCCTCTTCTGCTGCAGCCTAGCTCTGGCAGTGTGAAGCAGGGGGGTGTGTCCACAGGGCCAGCTACAACAGTGCTCATGTTATAAACTACTTAGACATTTCTCGAAAAACAACTGCATCCCACTCCCAGATGATATCTGTGGAAACAGCAGAGCGCAGAAAGAGGTTTGCAGGACTCTCTTACAGCAGACTGGAGAGGAGGCGAGGGAAGGCAACATTGAAGGTAAGATAACAGAAGTGAAACATTCTCCTTGGTGTTGAAATGCTTGTGAATACTGCACTGTACAGAAAAGGAAACACTATTGTATTGAAGCTCAGAAGAGAATACATTACAGTGGCTTCCAGCAAGCATACTCATTCTCAACTGCTCCTCGGTTTAATCCAGTCTTTATTTTCTATCTTTTTTCATTTGCCGCAAGGCTGTTATTCTCTTATTCTTGTGCTTGACCGGGGGCTTTTGAATTATTAACACGGGGAGCGCTTGTGTTAAACATTAAGAGTTGGCATGTTCATTTGTAACCCTGTTATTTGCACTGGGATGCCCAGAGCTCTGGGGTTAACCTCGCTTGCTATTGATTTGCCCTGGAGTCACATTAGAAATGTATTGTTTTGAGCCGGTCCTTATTGTTCTGAACCATGCATTGTTAATCACAGGCTGTGACAGAGTTTCCCATATGGACCAGGCATGTGTGCCTGTATAAGAGATAGTCACCCTTAGTATGTCGATCCCACCCTGTCCGGACCAATGAAACTGACTGTGGGATAACACTGTTTCTATTCAGCATGCGTTGCATTTAATATAAACCTACATGCAGCGGATCAAGTAAGTGTATAGTTTTCGTACAGCAGGCAAAGTTTAAGCTCATGCTTTAGTATTCCTGTTTAATGGTTTACCTCATAATGTAAAGGCAAAATGCTTGTCTGCTTTAATTTCTGCTAAAAATACAAATCCCTCCTGGTAATAAATACATTGATCTGTAATGGGACTTTGCAGACCCATTCAAATTTGCAGGTTGGTTCCTGTGGTGGTAAAAGTTTCAGTTATGGTTACATGATTTTAAATAAGGACACTAAGCCAAGTTTACCCTTGCTACTGTCCACGAGAGAACGGATGCAAAACGTATCCGTGTTTTTAATTCTGACGTTACAGCACATGCCCCCCCCCCCCCCCAACACGCGGACACGGTGGTCTCTCTGAAGCGAAGGGCAGCTCTGTTGCTTGTGACACAATTGAAGCTGTTCAGATTAAGGGACATCTTTAGACTTTACAACTCCGTGTCGCAGCTCTAGAAGCGTGCAGAGTTTGAAACTTGACACACCATTAAGCCCTGTGTTTCACTGCCAGATGTTCACTAGCTGGTTGGGTTAAGTATTAACTGCTGCGTCAGTGGAGTATTAGGCTGCGTTTGGGGCAGATCACTCTGTGTCAACTGAATAGTTCAACTTTGGCTGCAATCAAATCGTAACACACACAAAAATATTTTGTTTAACAGAATAACAGGACAGTACGTGAAGCCCACACAGCATGATCATCAAACACAATTTCAGATCAAATCAGCAGGTAAATGATGATGTTTGAAAAGCATTAGAATCATAATGAATCACAGAATGGAAGTTATAGAAAGTCTGCGAGAGTTATGTATGTGATTGTATATACTGTAGGACGTGGATGTTTGTGCAGCATGTTTTCAGATCTGTCTTCATTATGCATGTGTTCTGTTAAAGGCGTCTGAGCTGCACTCCAGCTATAAAGGCGGTGTGGAGGTTGGAGGCCAGCCTGTTTCAGACAGATATTTTGAATTCCCTTCTGGCTATGGCAGCCACACGGGCAGCGCAGAGGTTCAGTCCCAGGATAAAAGCAGCCAGCAGGAGAGAGATTACAGCATTGCACTAGGCATCGCCCTCCTGTATCTCTCTGCTACTCTTGCCTGCTTCACTGGCATTGTTTACTGATTAACAAAGTGCACAGGAAGTTTGTTTACTTGGGGAGGCTGTGATGAAGTGCAATAACATACTCAGATGAATCGTTCTGATCTTTGAAACTGATGACATTTGCATAATACGAGGAGCCCAGCACTCAAGGGATATCATCATACCAGTTTATTAGAAGCACATTTGTTGTTCTTAAAAGCTGTACATTTACAAATAGAAGCTGACAGCATGCCTAACCTGAAGCTGACTGCAGTCTGTGTGATCAGTCTGGTTAATGTGCTTCAGACTGTATCGCCTTTATTTCCCTTGATAGAAGCTGGTCTTTTTTGTTCTGTGCTGCCATTGCATTGGGAAAGGGTGTTTGTTTAACACGATTCTGCATGCTGTCAAGTGCATGCTTGATTTTTTCATGCTCGTTACAATTCTTCCATCATGCTAGATCTAACTGCTCTCGTTCTTTAGTGCAGACGAGATAATTGCAGGTTAGTCTGATGTGATGGTAGCACTGGAGGTGCCCCGAACAGAAGGTGCAAATGCAAAGTGCGCTTTCCGTCCCAGATTGTGCACACCGCAGGGTAGCTTGGCAATCAGAAAGCGACAGAGGACCGGATTGTGTGGGTGCAACAGGAGTAATCTGCAGTCGCTCCTTTGCATGGTCTCTCTGGAGTATTCCTTCCTGTTATCGTTGGCTTTTGTTTCCAGGAAAGGAATGCCTGTGAATATTTTGGACCAGGCGACGTAAAAACATGATGGATGAGATCATGTTTTCGTGTGCGTCCAGTTTGATGTCAAGCTTTGATTTGTGCTTAATTTACTGAGCAGTGGCAATCCATTTTATACTCATAAAAAGATTGGAATTCCTGCTTACCAATGTAATGCTAATCCCAGAATAATAACAGATTGATTATTCCAACACAGCTCTGCTGGAGACCTTCGGGGCACAGGCAGCGGGGTGTCCCCTACGAGCCGTTATTCACGATTCCAGACGACTGCTGTTTTCTATAGAAATCCTGATCTGCAATTGTCTCGTTTAATTCCCCTTTGGTCGGTATGTGTGCCATCGAGGAGCATGACTGTCACTGCCAAGACTGCATTAGCTTGCCATTGCTGTAGCTCTGCTGAGCAACACCTAACGAGCGGGGGGGGTCAGCTGGTATGCAGTGTGCCCTGCACACTTATTAGCAGCATGTCTGAGCTCCCAGGTGGGCTAATTGGTGCTGTCTGGGCATTCGAATTCAGTGGCACTCATGAGGAACCGTATTAGCACTCTGTAAGGACAACATCAATGTACTCATGATCATTTTGACCTTTGTATATTCAATTATTATTTTTTTCAAGGTAGGATTGCAGAATCTGTTAGTATACAGTAATGGACCATTACTACAGAGACAGTAGACTGCTTTACTGATCCAGATGACATGCAGACAGCAGATCTTGTGTTCCTGTTTCCTATACAATAACAATTCAGTTTGTGTGATCAAATCATACTGTGTGTGTATAAAAAAAGCACAATTTACAGAGGCATCCCAGTATACATCTGATACAATCTAGTAAGCAGAACAAAACATGTCTCTGCCATGACCTGCACGCCCAGCAATTCATTCATACACTGGTTTTTCTTTAGCATATTAAAAACAAGAAATCCCAACTGGAAGAAGAACCATTTTACCTTCTCTGAGTTACATTTTGTTCCTAGTGGTTAAAAAAAAAAAAGCCTTGGCTTCAGCCTCGTAATGCATGTGGTCTTTCACTTTCTTCATACCTTACCTCCCAGGAGAAGTATCACAGCGTGTGCACATGCCTGAGTGTAATGCAGCACAGACTCCAGCTGCATGCATCCTAGTCCAGTACATTGCAAATACACATCGATTAGTATAGGATTCGAGGAAATCACTCGAGAGCCGCTTTCATTACAGCATGCAATTGAAAGCTTTTTATTGACAATGTGCAAGAAATTCATGTAAAGGTGTAGAATGAAAATCCCAATATAATATACTGTAGAAAGTGCTGTGGAATAACATCATCTGTTATTTGATTAGTAAGTGAGGCATGATGGAACTGAGGTTGCATGAGTGGACCAAGACTCTTTTTCTTTTTAAAACACCCCATTAGGGCATCCTTTATTTAATTATCAATAGTTTAATTGTAACTGATCACCAAACAGAAATACAGAGGTGTATTGTGAGCAGACACCCCAGTTCAGTACAGTATGTGGGTTTAAAACTCCTTCAAAATGATGCATTTTAATGAAAGTCAGCAGACCATGCTTTGTGAGTGGGTTCTAACAAACGTCTGTTTCTCCCTAGCGGAATTTCAATGCAAACAAGCGCATTTTAAACCCTGCATTGCTGTGAAGGCACGAAGCAAACTGTAAGTATAGTGTTCAGCACAGAGGCCTTTTGATAAGGGAGGTCAAGGGTAGGGTACGACCCTGGGCCAGTGTGTACTCTGCTTGCATGGCTTTAACCCTTCACCCGCTGTTCATGATGTAGCCGGCAGTCCAGAAGCAAACAGCAGCAGTAAAACTGATCAAATCTAAATACATATTGTTCCACGCTTGCTCGGGATTTAATTGCATAAGCTTTTCATTTCCCCCAGACACATTTTCCCAGGGATAAGAGTGAAGATGAGCTGGGCTCGTAGCGGTTGACTATTCATCAGGAGATTTGAAATGGGTCAGTATGTTTGACTCGGCTCGCTCTGCCTCCCTGTATTTCTATATTAAACAGGCTCACTATTTTTCTTGGTGCTGTGGTGTTAAAGTCGGGTCTGCGGGTTCATTGAGCACACTCAGCGTTTTCTGCACCATGTTTTCTTCAACAGTTACACTTCATCCAAGCAAATTGCTTTCTGCAGCCACCCAGGCTGAGAATTAACAGCTGTGGAAACTGATGGGGTTTTTAATGATTTTTCTAATTGGGAATAATGTAGAGTCTACCTTAACAACCTGATTCTAAACCTTATCATTAAGGACTGGGCACTTCATTCGTGATGCAAAACCCCTCCTATACTTTATACATATCTGCATATAGGGGATATAGAGTGCCCTGCATACATCTCGCTGCACTGCAGTACTAAGGGTTAGGGGGTACATCGCCTTTTGTCTTTTGCTGTGATGATCAAGGCTATTTAAATCTCCACTTACTGTACACCTGAAGAAGAGACCTTTGAGGTCTTGCAAGCTCTGGGTTTTTATATCGTAGTCAATCTAATAGACAGTCGCGGATCTTTGCATCAAGTTCTGTTCAGTGCTGTGATTGGTTGCATATTGTGAGTGCCTCAAATCACAACACAGCAGCTTCCAGCTTGAAGCCACTATGTACTGTTCTTCTACTGTGTGCAACCCTGCTGGATTCAATCAGGGAAAGGGTCCTGGGGCTTTACTCGGAAAACTCTGCTCAGGGGAGTTCTTTTGGACTAGATTCCTAACAGGATCTCAAAAGCCTATTCAACTGAATCACTCATCCACTAATAAAAATAACAGGCAGCACATTTTATGAACTCAAATAGACTGTATTTTTATAGCAGATTGCCGATTGTGATTGGGTGTTGTAAGGGTTCGGTACAGCTACCACACTCTGCTGTTTGATTATCCACTTCAATGCAATAATAATTGATGCAATGCTTTGTTTTCTATAAGGCAAGGCTTCCTATTATTCATGTCCCAATTGTGCTGAGTAAGTGAAACACAGTGATTCTGTCTGAACGCTGAGGGACTCCAGGGACAAGCCGTCACTCAGAGCTGGAGATTACTGTTCATCTATTAAACAGGGCAGTTCATTAACCCAATGAGCCATCCAGCTTTTAGAGGACATTTGCTGTTGATTCCTCTAAGAAAAATAGACTGTTGATTCCTCAAAGAAAAATAGAAAAATATTGTTATTGCTGTTTAAACTAGAAAAGATAATCCCTTTTTATGATAGTAAGAAATCATAGAGAATTCTGCATGGGGTTTGTGTTTATGGTTATTTAATTGTTTTATACTCATTATAAAATGAGAATTTCATCAACTGACCGCTGATTGAACTGTTAAATCACTTTCCAGGGATATAGTGCAATCAATAATTGGTGCACTCTGAAAAGAAGATTTTCTTCCCCCAGTGCTCTCAGAATTAATGCTGTATAGGAACATTGCTTCCAACGAGTGGGGATGACATCATGTGGGTCACCAGGGTATACAGCTGGTCATTGCTGGAATCCAGCAGGGATGTCATGTCTATGTGGTTTGAATGGCTGTTGAACATCCAGCAGAGATATCGTGTCTATGTGGTTTGAATGGCTGTGGAACATCCAGCAGGGATGTCATGTCTATGTGGTTTGAATGGCTGTGGAACATCCAGCAGAGATATCGTGTCTATGTGGTTTGAATGGCTGTGGAACATCCAGTAGGGATGTCATGTCTATGTGGTTTGAATGGCTGTGGAACATCCAGAAGGGATGTCATGTCTATGACTGTTTACGGGAGTTCTATTGTTAAGGCAACGCATTGTTTTCAGACATTAGAAATATTCAGCTTGTCTTTATCTTATTGTCCTTTGATTGTAATTTAAGCACAGCTCAAGACTCTATAGTGTTAATGCAATGCTGCTGGGGTGAGGAGCTTCTTCACAGCTCAAGACTCTATAGTGTTAATGCAATGCTGCTGGGGTGAAGAGCTTCTTCACAGCTCAAGACTGCTGGGGTGAGGAGCTTCTTCACAGCTCAAGGCTCTATAGTGTTAATGTCATGCTGCTGGGGTGAGGAGCTTCTTCACAGCTCAAGGCTCTATAGTGTTAATGTCGTGCTGCTGGGGTGAGGAGCTTCTTCACAGCTCAAGGCTCTATAGTGTTAATGTCATGCTGCTGGGGTGAGGAGCTTCTTCACAGCTCAAGACTCTATAGTGTTAACGTCATGCTGCTGGGGAGAGGAGCTTCTTCACAGCTCAAGACTCTATAGTGTTAATGTCATGCTGCTGGGGCGAGGAGCTTCTTCACAGCTCTAGACTCTATAGTGTTAATGTCGTGCTGCTGGGGTGAGGCGCTTCTTCACAGCTCTAGACTCTATAGTGTTAATGTCATGCTGCTGGGGTGAGGAGCTTCTTCACAGCTCTAGACTCTATAGTGTTAATGTCATGCTGCTGGGGTGAGGAGCTTCTTCACAGCTCTAGACTCTATAGTGTTAATGTCATGCTGCTGGGGTGAGGAGCTTCTTCACAGCTCTAGACTCTATAGTGTTAATGTCGTGCTGCTGGGGTGAGGAGCTTCTTCACAGCTCTAGACTCTATAGTGTTAATGTCGTGCTGCTGGGGTGAGGCGCTTCTTCACAGCTCTAGACTCTATAGTGTTAATGTCATGCTGCTGGGGCGAGGAGCTTCTTCACAGCTCTAGACTCTATAGTGTTAATGTCGTGCTGCTGGGGTGAGGCGCTTCTTCACAGCTCTAGACTCTATAGTGTTAATGTCATGCTGCTGGGGTGAGGAGCTTCTTCACAGCTCTAGACTCTATAGTGTTAATGTCATGCTGCTGGGGTGAGGAGCTTCTTCACAGCTCTAGACTCTATAGTGTTAATGTCATGCTGCTGGGGTGAGGAGCTTCTTCACAGCTCTAGACTCTATAGTGTTAACGTCATGCTGCTGGGGCGAGGAGCTTCTTCACAGCTCTAGACTCTATAGTGTTAATGTCGTGCTGCTGGGGTGAGGAGCTTCTTCACAGCTCTAGACTCTATAGTGTTAATGTCATGCTGCTGGGGTGAGGAGCTTCTTCACAGCTCAAGACTCTATAGTGTTAATGTCATGCTGCTGGGGTGAGGAGCTTCTTCACAGCTCTAGACTCTATAGTGTTAATGTCATGCTGCTGGGGTGAGAGCTTCTTCACAGCTCATTCATTGGAGTGCATTTCAAACCCCTTCCACAGCAACTGCCAATTCAAACAAGCATATGCAACACAAGCACATCTTTTTAAGGGCTTCTGTCAGATGAAGGACATGCAGAGTCTGTGGGATGATGTGGATTTCAGTTCCCATCACAGGGTAATATTTCACTGCAAGTCCACCCCCGCGAGAAGGGAAAGCGTTTATAATCTTTACTTCATACTAATAACTCATTTCATTCTAAAAACAACCAGGGACTGGCAGTGAAAACAGTGTGAGGTTTATTTCTTTACGTGATCGGGTTTCACAAAATAAGCCAAAAATCATGTTTTTACATTTCTGCTGTGAAATGTTCTCAGGTGTCAGCGATTTTTGCATATTTTAACACATTTCCTTCTGGTTTCTTTTTTATTTTTTAGCTGAGAAAGAATGGTTGTGAGCAGAGTCTCTGAAATATGAAATTCAGGTGTGCATTTCTTAATTGGTTTGGGGAATGTAATTCAATGTTACTATGGAAAATAATGAGATTGAATTGGCAAGGGAGAAAAAAGGATTTCATCAGTGAAAAATAGTTCTGCAGATTGTACCTAGTAAGCCTTTACATTTTTTTTCCAGTATCCACTTTTTGATTCTTTAGAAACTACATCAACTAGAAAGATCTCCACTCTGAAACGATAACTCTCAAGCTGAGGGAACATGAAGCCACTTTGTGTCTTGGAACTTGGTTTCATGCTATTGCGTGGCACACCAGGGGAGACTTGGGCTTTGAAACAGCAAAGCTGCCTCAAACTAGATCTCCTGGAACCAGGTTTCAAGCCATTGTTCATGAAGAAGTGGCTTCATGTTCCCTCAACTTTACAGCATTATTTTGACAGAGAAGGGACTCAACAGGAGTCTCGATTTCCCCAAGTCTGTTTCACATCTGATTTTAATTTGACAAAATAAGCTTGTTCATTCAAAGGGAAATTTACAGCTGCATTCTTTTGGTCCTTCACAAAAATCCCTCCCTGTGTGTTTAATGACTGCAGTGTATTGCATTGGGTTGTTGTGTTTAATGACTGCAGTGTATCGCATTGGGTTGTTGTGTTTAATGACTGCAGTGTATTGCATTGGGTTGTTGTGTTTAATGACTGCAGTGTATCGCATTGGGTTGTTGTGTTTAATGACTGCAGTGTATCACATTGGGTTGTTGTGTTTAATGACTGCAGTGTATCGCATTGGGTTGTTGTGTTTAATGACTGCAGTGTATTGCATTGGGTTGTTGTGTTTAATGACTGCAGTGTATTGCATTGGGTTGTTGTGTTTAATGACTGCAGTGTATCGCATTGGGTTGTTGTGTTTAATGACTGCAGTGTATTGCATTGGGTTGTTGTGTTTAATGACTGCAGTGTATTGCATTGGGTTGTTGTGTTTAATGACTGCAGTGTATTGCATTGGGTTGTTGTGTTTAATGACTGCAGTGTATCGCATTGGGTTGTTGTGTTTAATGACTGCAGTGTATTGCATTGGGTTGTTGTGTTTAATGACTGCAGTGTATTGCATTGGGTTGTTGTGTTTAATGACTGCAGTGTATCGCATTGGGTTGTTGTGTTTAATGACTGCAGTGTATTGCATTGGGTTGTTGTGTTTAATGACTGCAGTGTATTGCATTGGGTTGTTGTGTTTAATGACTGCAGTGTATTGCATTGGGTTGTTGTGTTTAATGACTGCAGTGTATTGCATTGGGTTGTTGTGTTTAATGACTGCAGTGTATCGCATTGGGTTGTTGTGTTTAATGACTGCAGTGTATTGCATTGGGTTGTTGTGTTTAATGACTGCAGTGTATTGCATTGGGTTGTTGTGTTTAATGACTGCAGTGTATCGCATTGGGTTGTTGTGTTTAATGACTGCAGTGTATTGCATTGGTTTGTTGTGTTTAATGACTGCAGTGTATCGCATTGGGTTGTTGTTTGCTGCGTTGCTGAAATAACTTCCTATCTCGTTCTTGTGGTCGTCTCTCTGGTTTCAGATTCAGAACTGTGTAAGTGCTGATTTTGGTGTATAAACACTGCTGTGTATTTTTATATCCCTTTTTATTTTCATTTTTAGAAATTTTAAAACAGCTTGTGTGAACTCTGTGGATTTTGAGATGTTGCCCTGCCAAAACTTTGAAAAAAAGCATTCATGCATTATGAAATAGATACACAGATATGAAACGCAACGTGGTACAATTATACGCGCAGTGACTGGAGGGGGTATGGTATACAGTAGTGCCGTATATCACACACCTATACAAATAACAAATATATTAATCACATCATTTCACTCCCTTTATTGTTTTAGTTGTTCTCCGAAGGGGCAAAACAAATATAGGAATAATTCCTCTGAAGCGTAAAGCTGCAGTATGATGTCATTTGAGCTGTATGAACACCTCAACACCGTACCGGTGATTCAGTATCACCTCCCCCATTCCGAGTGCAGGCGGACGTTAAAACTCTACTTTAACATAAATGTATACTGTTTTCTGAGTCCCTTCATTTATGATTGGATGCTTGTCGCGGTATATCCACCGGTATATAACAGCAGCACAGAAATGTGTGTTAAACTACCAAATCTTGTAATTTACTATCAAAGTAAAAATAGGAAGAAAAGTCCAAAAATACCACTTTCATCAACCTTCAACAAAACACTCATTCTATGTTTTGGCTATATATACCGGATGTACAGTATATATAATAAACTAAGCCCATGGTATTCAAAACTCCCTGCAATACAATTCCAGTGTTCCCACATTCTAGGAATGCCACTTATTGCATTGGACTTTAAAACAAATTCCAAAAGTTGTGGTTTGTAAGCTTTGCCAGATGTAGAGCGTAGCATTCAAGTCTATACAAAGCAAGCTCGGAGAACTATCCAGAAGATACTGTATTTGCAGATCGCTATCTCCCACAGAAGCAGGGGACTCCTCGACTGGATAGTTGAACCACAATCTCGTTCCGAAACATACCGGCTCCAGACAGTCTTATCAGGCGTCTGACTGCTTTCTTTTTCAGGATCTCTTTAAAAGTGTGTTGATCTTCGCGTCTGTTGTGTGCGCACGCTTGCAGCTGCATTCTTGCATTTTACTGTGTGTTTGTTTTCTTAGTGATAGTTTCCAGACAGTGGCCTGCAGTATATTTTATAACGAGCAGTGTGTCAACCCACGGCTGCAAAGTCATTTTATAAGGAGCTGGCATTTGTGAGCATTGCTGGTTTGAAAACCACACTCAGTGTTGCAGAGAGGTGTCTTGTTCCAGGCAGGGAAAGGCTATTGTGACTCATGTCAGTAGCAATTAAGCAGCTTTGATTATCATTTGACAAAGCGCACATTTGAACTAGCCCCTCGAGGGAGCAGCTGTGATACAGACACCACGGCTCACAGATCATGTCAACATTCAGGGACCCAGCATAGCAGAGACACAGTCACAGTTTATCATTCACTATTGACCATGGTGCAATGGGTTTGTAGCGATTGGGTCGGTCAAGTTGCTAAATGGCTCAGATCTGTATTTTTTTTTAATTATGTTCCAAACTGTAAGTGCACCATTTGCAGAAGGGAAGTCACACACAGTGTCTGGTCAATCACTCAAACACTTGGGTTTTTCCCATACTTGGCTTACAGTAAACTCTGTGCCATGGGTGCCTTAACCCAAAACTGGGGGTGGGGGCATGGTCCTCAGAGTGATGTTGAAATTGGGGTTCACCCAAAAATGAAATGTGTGAATGTGTTAGACTGCCAGGCAGCAGAGGCTTTCATCCTCAATCAGGAGCTATGAATTTCAAACAGAGCAGATTACTGGAGATTAGACACACATGGAAATATGTGTGCGTCATCGTATACTGTACAGGGAGAGCTAAAAACAAACTAAATCAAGTAGACAATGCTTGTGCAGAAAATGTATTGCACAACCAGTTTCATTTCAGAATATATAAAGGTGGGCAGAAAGACTTCAGGACATTAACATTGCTTGTTTTTATGTTACTTTGGCCAGTAATGGAAAGCTAGAACTGGTGCCAGTTGCCCTGTAGAGTGGCCAGGTCCCTGTTCTTTACTGATTCTGTCTCAATCTTTTTGGAAAAATAAATCAAGTTTTAGTGCCTTAATATATGTAACTAAGTTCTTACTGTAATCTAAAACACACTTGATCAATAAAACTCCACAAGGGGTTTCCAGCCCCTTGACGGACAGAATTTCCAGTCATGCTCAGATTTCGTCTTTAGGATTCCTTTAGTAATGTTCAAAGCACGTTCCAAACTACTGTACTGGCTGGGCTGTGGAGGGGATGCAATCATTCTCTGCTGTTTCTAAGGGAGTTGATTTGTTGTCTGTGGAAATCAGAGAGTGGGAGCTACAGCTAATGCATGTGGAATTCCTGAGTTGTATGGAAAACTTATAAGAGGCCTCAGCTTCTGGGATCTTGCTTGCTTTAGTTAGTGCTGTACAAGCAAAGCCACTAGTCACCTGACCAATTCAGATGGAAAAAAAAACAAAACAACAGAGTCCCATTACTGCACTATCTTAGGTTCAAGGAAGGAAGAGGACATGTGCTTGAGGAGCAATAGCAGATGTTGGAGTCTGCAGGTAAGAGGAATGCTTTTGCAGGGAATTTTAAACTGGACTGCTGGGATTAGGATTCCTCAGGGTTTTGTACGAGGCTTGTAATGAAGAGGCCAGTCCTGCTGCTGCAGTGCAGGAGACAGTGACAGGCGATCTGCAAGCGGAGGGAAGGGAAGGATCGCACACTCCTGTTGTGTTTTGGTGCCGATTGCTGCGGTTGGAGCTGTGCAGAATTTGGGTTTTATTAAGATTGATTTTCAGCTGTTCAGAGATTTCAAACTGTACCAGGATGTACTTTCTAGCTGCGTAGACTGCAGCATTGTTGCATTAGGAAGGATGTGTGCTGTGCTTGTGAAGTGAATTGTGCTGCAGCATGTACAGTATTGAGCTTCTGGTAAATGGGACTCATACCATTCTTTGTGTGAGCTGTCACTGTGTGAACCACACCAGTAATGCGTCTTTTGTGCAGTATAAATGTATTGGGTGTGATAAGGAGTTATCAGAATGGATTGCACTGTTTACTAAGCAGAGGCAGCTTACAAAGCAATAGCCTTGGTAGTAATCAATACAAATATAGACATTTCTATAGCCTGATATTTATTTGTGAAATGTTGACTTTCATTATAACATCCGTTGTAAAACATTTATCGATGCATTATCCCACACTCTCTGTAACACCCTTTACGTTATCTCATTTATTCTCAGCCAGAGATAGTTTTACTTTGTGTATGTGTTTGCCTTTTAGCTGCCTAATTGAAGTTATTTATAACATTTTAAAATGCTCTTATCCTGAACAACCACAAATCTAGCCCTGTGATATCTCTGGGGCTCTACGTTTTCGGTTTTTATTTTTCATCAAGTGACGCCCCCTTTTTCTGAGCCAACTCCATTCAATTAAAAGTGTTGACACTATGTAACACAATTTTTGTTCCTGGGTATTAAGTGTTATTTCCTAATTGCTTATGCCTCAAAAGTATAGAAAATGGCTATTATTCCCCACAAACTTTGCTTTTGTGACCAGGACAGTGATATTTTGAAATTTACCTATTTCCAATGAGAAAACGGGCAAATTTGTGTCTTTTCGTTCACAAAGTCAGAAAAAAACAACATATGAATCCAAATTAACATGTATTTATAGTAAATACATATAGTAAATACAAAAATGACTACAAAAGATTTAGAAGTGAGTAGTTTTTCGAGATTTACGATTATACTGTAAATCACTTTCACGAATCAGCCCCCAAATGTAGTCTCCCATCATGTTCTCGTTATACTGTCCTTGGTAGCGGCGTTCAAAGTCCAGTATATCCTGGTGGAAGCACTCGCCTTGCTCCTCCGAGTACGCTCCCATGTTCTCCTTGAATTTATCAAGATGAGCATCAAGGATATGGACTTTGAGGGACATCCTACAGCCCATTGTGCCGTAGTTCTTCACCAGAGTCTCAACCAGCTCCACATAGTTTTCGGCCTTGTGATTGCCCAGGAAGCCCCGAACCACTGCGACAAAGCTGTTCCAAGTCGCTTTCTCCTTACTAGTGAGCTTCTTGGGGAATTCATTGCACTCCAGGAACTTCTTTATCTGTGGTCCGACGAAGACACCGGCTTTGACCTTTGCCTCAGACAGCTTAGGGAAGAAGTCTTGAAGGTACTTGAAGGCTGCCGACTCCTTATCTAGAGCTCTGACAAATTGTTTCATAAGGCCCAATTTGATGTGCAGTGGTGGCATCAGCACCTTCCGGGGGTCCACTAGTGGCTCTCACTTGACGTTGTTCCTCCCCACAGAGAACTCGGTCCGCTGTGGCCAGTCCCGCCTGTGGTAGTGTGCCTTGGTGTCCCTGCTGTCCCAAAGGCAAAGATAGCAGGGAAACTTGGTAAAACCGCCTTGGAGACCCATCAGGAATGCCACCATTTTGAAGTCTCCTATGACCTTGATGCCATCTCAGAAAAATGCAGATGTGCATCCACTTAGGCAGCTGGAACTAAACTGAACTGGTGGGCTTAAGGCCCCTGTATTTATACTACTATTTATATTACTGGAAAGTTCTAGAAAGTTCTAGAAGTTACTCCAAGTTTACTCAGCACTGAATCTATCTGGAATGTTCTGGAAAATAGGTAAATTTCAAAATATCACTGTCCTGGTCACAAAAGCAAAGTTTGTGGGGAATAATAGCCATTTTCTATACTTTTGAGGCATAAGCAATTAGGAAATAACACTTACTACCCAGGAACCAAAAAAAATAAAAAATTGTTACACGGTGTTGTGAAACAAGTTAACTTCAGTGTTCTCTCCCATAACTTGATTGAGACGATAATTCAGTTTCATTGATAATGTAAAAAAGGCAGTTCCTTATTTTGAATTCAAACCGAACACAAAAAGCAAGCTCAGTTAAATTGCTTTTCCCTGATTTAAAATCTCTCTTTGGAAAAATGTTATAACCTGTTTTGCAAATAATCGTTTCCTATAAAAAACATGGAGCTGCCTTTTTTTTTTGTTTGCTTTACTTTATCAATGAAACAGAATCATCGTCTCAATCAAGTCACGGGAGGAAACACTAAAGTGAACCCTTGTTTCACAATCAACACTTTCCAAGAGTTTAACTGAACAGAGTCAGCTCAGAAAAAGAGTCATCACGTGATCAAAAATAAAAAAACGAAAACAAAGAGCCCTAGATATCTCACACTGCCCAGGCCTGGCTAACCCTAGATATCTCACACTGCCCAGGCCTAGCTAACCCTAGATATCTCACACTGCCCAGGTCTGACTAACCCTAGATATCTCACACTGCCCAGGCCTGGCTAACCCTAGATATCTCACACTGCCCAGGCCTAGCTAACCCTAGATATCTCACACTGCCCAGGTCTGGCTAACCCTAGATATCTCACACTGCCCAGGTCTGACTAACCCTAGATATCTCACACTGCCCAGGCCTAGCTAACCCTAGATATCTCACACTGCCCAGGCCTGGCTAACCCTAGATATCTCACACTGCCCAGGTCTGACTAACCCTAGATATCTCACACTGCCCAGGCCTAGCTAACCCTAGATATCTCACACTGCCCAGGCCTAGCTAACCCTAGATATCTCACACTGCCCAGGTCTGACTAACCCTAGATATCTCACACTGCCCAGGCCTAGCTAACCCTAGATATCTCACACTGCCCAGGTCTGACTAACCCTAGATATCTCACAATGCCCAGGTCTGGCTAACCCTAGATATCTCACACTGCCCAGGTCTGGCTAACCCTAGATATCTCACACTGCCCAGGTCTGACTAACCCTAGATATCTCACACTGCCCAGGCCTAGCTAACCCTAGATATCTCACACTGCCCAGGTCTGGCTAACCCTAGATATCTCACACTGCCCAGGTCTGGCTAACCCTAGATATCTCACACTGCCCAGGTCTGGCTAACCCTAGATACCTCACACTGCCCAGGTCTGACTAACCCTAGATATCTCACAGTGCCCAGGCCTGGCTAACCCTAGATATCTCACAGTGCCCTGAATTTACCTGTGCCCAGGTACTGAGCCCCTGCAAGCTGCAGTGACAGCACTGTACCTAGAACAAGAACAGTACGTCTGGGACATGCGTTTCTGGAATTCAAAGAAGCAGGACACATGAAGTACCGGCACCACGGGCTTCCATTGCTTGCTTTGTTTGCAATACAAATGATATAATCAAACTCCCATGTGTTATGGTTCATGTCAGGCTCTGATGCACTCCGGCAGATCAGTAGTTCACATGAGAGGCGGACAATCTTTGGAGCACATGGACCTCTGATGAATAGCTGCAGTATGTGCATGAATATGTATTCGCAATTCAAAATGTTTGCAAAAGGATATGATCTTTAAAACGTCACGGGGACGGGGCAGAGAGTATGCCAGCAATGTAAATGTGTGTTTGCACAGCAGAGTCAATGCAGGTGGATTTCTGTTTCTGTAACTTGTATGTAAACATAAAATCCCAGTCATAATCTTTCAGCATACTTAATTATAATTTTTTTTTTTTTTGTTGGTCTTTTAGAAATCAGCTATGCAGACAACGTTCTGGCATCTCTGTGGAATAATCCTGAATAAATCATTTCTAATAAATAAAAGTAATTCATAAACGTTAAAGGTTTTCACGTTGTGGGTGCCAGTAAAAGGTGATTTGTTTTGCGATGAACTATAAGATTGTGTATCCTAACACATATGTTCTAACACGGGCCCGGCTGCAGGTCTTCTGTGTAGAAAGTTAGAAACCGGTGCTGCCGTGATCCACGAATTCCTGGACCCCACAGGGGAGTGTACTGTAGAGAGAGTGCGCCCCTGCCTCAGGGACCATCTGTCTAGGATCCTGCATACACTCTCCATTTAAAACCACTGCCATTAATCTCTTCTTGATATTCAATGGAGGAGACTTTGCAGTATGCTGTGTTATCTGTTAAGTATCAGTATATTTGTTGGGTCAAAAATGAGCTTGGGGGAAAAAAAAGGCATTTCTCAGCTTCCTCTTGGCGTTAGATGAGAAGTAGGATCACAGTGTATCCAAATCTACTTCTACTGCTACACTACCACTACTACTAATAATAATAATTATTATAACAACAACAACAGGCACTAGGAATGCCTGATTACAAAATGTGATGAAAAACTATGAGACATTTGAATTGCTTTACAGCACGACATGAATCTTTCCACTGATGATGTGTCAGTCTACTGTAGGTTAACCAGAGCATACTCTAAATATGACAAGCATGAGCAGATGCTTTCCCAAAAGTTCAAAGGGGACCCCAAACATTTTCTTCCTCAGCGTCTGACGGATAGTGTAATCATTACCGGCGTATCAGGCACTTTGTCATATTAGTTCATTAGCGTTCTCGTTAAACTGATGTGCAGATTGAAGCTCTGGATCAGCAGATCATGACGGGCTTCCCTTCATTAACTCACACCTGAGCCTCGCTCCTGTGCTGCAGCTGCTAATGAAACTCTACATGCTTATTCCATCAAGACAGCTAATTGTTCAAACGCCTTGGCAATGAACGTCAATGACGGTGAATGAGCCCTCATGCATCAATCAGGATTCATTCTCTGCACTATATTACCATTCCAGACGTCAGATCAGAGTGATTTTAATTGAGATTTGAAACCCAAATTAAAAAAATAATGATGAGAGATGATATACTGTATGTAAGTGATGTTGCCACGGTTTAGAAAATCCCCCTACAGGTCAGCCTACAGCAGTCCCGCTGCACAGAGCTCTCTGAAGCCCCACGTTTGCAGCCTGCTTTGGAAAGCCAGTGAAAACTGGGATTACAGATTGTACTGCAGCTTACTGGATCAGTCAGCAAGCTACGTGCAAAATCCCCTTCAAGGGTCTGCACTTTTTTCTGTTGCAGTTTTTTATTTTTTTATTTATATAATTTATTTTAATTTCTTAGCAGACGCCCTTATCCAGGGCGACTTACAACTGTTTCAAGATATCACATTATTTTTACATACAATTCCCCATTTATACAGTTGGGTTTTTACTGGAGCAATCGAGGTAAAGTACCTTGCTCAAGGGTACAGCAGCAGTGTCCCCGACCGGGGATTGAACCCGCGACCCTCCGGTCAAGAGTCCAGAGCCCTAACCACTACTCTACACTGCTGCCCTGTTGTGTCCGTACTCTGTACAAACTAATTAGGAAATGATGAATGAAGAGTTATTTACAGACCCAGATGCTGTGATGTTTTTATTCATGGAGGTGATCTGTGTCTCCCTGGATGCGGTATGTCAGCTGTTGCTTTTCTCTTGTGTTTGGAACAGTAATCCGTCCAGCATGCAGCACAAACTCTTGCTTATGCTTAGTGGTTCCAAACGCCACCCTGATTTCCGATTAATTCATGCTTTATATTAGTTATTCTATAATATTTTTGTTTTCTTTTTCTTTTAAGGTTGCTCGTATTTGACCACTAGATTTGACTCCCATGACACTGAGAATACCAAACTATGGACAAGAAAACAGGTAAGATTTTAACCTGGATTATGACAAGCTCATTGTTCCCAGCACTGTGGTTATTTTAAGATCTGGGTGTAACTTAAAGCAGAAGACGATTTCAGAGAGCAGTCATTTTCCTAAGCGTTTGGCCATGCACAACTTCATATCAGCCTGGCTTCATTAACATTTTTTTTCCTACATTCGGAGGATTTGGCATCTGGTCTCCTGTATAGCCACATCCTATGTTTCATGTCTCACTCTTTTGTTTTGATCATAACTCACATGGGCACTAAATGGTAAAGAATGTGCACATTGAGTAAGAAGATCTGTACCAATTAGTGCTTTCACTCAAAACACCTGTGAATCTGCAGATCAGCCCACAGTCATCAGTCATCATTACTCATTTGTTACATAGCTCTTAAATAAGCAGTTTAAATAAGATTTGGGATTGTTCATTCATTTGGCATTGCAGAGTAGAAAGGGTTAAATAAGCTTTGGATTTCCTTGACCAATCTCATGCATTAAAAATGTAATGGACTGATTTAAACTCAGGCTTCCCTAATAAACGTGTGTGCGTTTTCAGCAACTGGCCTTTCATCTAAACCATCTGAGTGCGGAGACCAGCGGAAGCAGCTCCCCTACTCTGTCGAGACTCCATATGGCTTCCACTTGGACCTGGATTTCCTGAAGTATGTCGACGACATCGAGAAAGGCAACACCATCAGGAGGGTTCACATTCAAAGGAGGACCAAAGCCCCGAAGTTCAGCACCCTGCCCAGGAACTTCAGCCTCCCGGATAACAGCTCCAGATTCCTTCCCAGGGAAAGCTGGACTTCCACTTGCTCTCTCGTGCCCAGAAGCACATCCAGGGATGTGGAGGTCCAGCAGATCTTCGAGTTCCATGCAGCTGACCATGTTTCTGCAGGAGTTTCTCCAAGAGCCCCGGGTGTCACGAGCAGATCAGAGAGAGCTGCCGCAGGGGATGCCAGGACCAGGGCTTTTGATGAGCAGCCGCTGGGCTTTAGGGTTAGACCGCAGTTGTTGAGGGCTTCAAGCATGCCTGTTACTGTCCTGCAGAGAAAGAACTCTGAGAATTCAGAAGATCAAACCGAGCTGCTTCCCGGACACAGCCCCAGAGACAATGGCTCATCCGAAAATGTGTTTTGTTCAAACGATGGCTCCTCCACCCAGGACACAGCCAAGAACTGTGAAGCTGTCTTGACTTCAGAGGTGAGCAATCTCCGGCAGCAACTCGCAGCTGCTTTGCAAAGGATCAAAGTGCTGGAAGAGCAGGTGAAAACAATTCCTGAGCTAACAGAACAGGTGTCAACACTGACAGAAGAGAAAGGCAATCTCATTCTACAGCTCAACCGTCAGTATGCGGTTTCAGTGCAAGGATTTCCCCAGACTACTGGCCGTGAAAACACAGAACACGAAAAACATAGTTTGCATTCACTTACAAGCAACAGTACAGCCAAAAAGCAAATTACATCTTCCACAGATGTGTTAGCATCTGCAACCCCATCAACTACAAAGGCAAGTGAAGATCTCAGTCATTCTCAGCAGCAGAAAATAAGCACTGCTCACAAAGAACTAGCCAGCACGCCAATGGGATCTTCATTACAAGACGTGGCTGTCTGTGTCACGGAAGGAGGGGCAGGTTCAGCAGCTCAGAAGACAAACAGTGATACAGAAGCTCTCATCAGTATAGCACTGAGGACAAAACTCACGGTTCTAGAGAAGCAGTTAAGTGACACAACTAAAGAGCTTGAGAAAGCAAACACTCTCCTGAAGCAGAAAGTGGAAGCGCTTATGCTTGAGCAACAGTCAGAGCAGGAAAACTCCAGTCCCCAGCTGAAAGGAGCTGAGGTGGGGGAGCAGACTGAAGAAGTAGTGAAGAACAAGCAGTCTGATTATGTTCAGCGCTGCAATGCCTCAGTGAACACAGAAGCCAGCTCGGAAGTAAAGACGTTCTCTGACAAAGGCACCACCACAGACATGCAGATTCCAACCAGGTCGGCAGAATGTGGCGCTGGTGCAACCATTACTGAGACACCAAAGAAAGATCTGAGAAGCTCGAGCGTTCAAACTGACTCTTTGGAAGTCAGGAGCGTCGGAGTGGTAGCATCTGTCCAGACTGGGGAGAAATCAATAGCAGCTACAGTCAGTGCTTGTGACAAAGCCATTGAAACCGATCAACCATTGATCCAGAAACTTGTCACTTGCAAACCTGTTGAAAAAGACACACAAGTAGCAGACCTGGAAAAGGAGAGTGAATGCGTGAAACAATGTGCCTCTAACAGAGAGTCTGACCTCGCGTCTGTTGTGGGTGACTGTAAATCTAAGGAAGGGTGCGTCAGGGAAGTGGCACAGGATTGCAAGAAAGAAGGCAAGGGTGACCGTGAAGAACCAATGCCATCTTCCTCAATGCAGGCCACCATAGGACACTATGTCACAAAGATCCAACAGCTTTTGCACGAGCAGTGGGCGGTTTTGGAGAACGGCTACCCAGAGCTTACCAGCACACTAAAGCAGCCAGCTTCAAAGATCAGTTCAATCCAGGAGCAGCTGGTCAGCTCTCTCAACACACTGTCCTCCATGTACTCTTCACAAGCAGAGAAAGAGGCGACCAATGGAAGCAGTGCTCAGCAAGCAGGTACATCTGACTTCCTAGTTTCTTAACCCCTCTGATGTGGGATAACAGTCGTGAGCTAACACAGAATTGGGTGTGCTGTGCTGCATAGATAACATTGACTAACCAAGTGCTTTGCATGGCTGATGAAGATGAATGGCTGAGTATGGGGTGCTTACCTGTGTACGAAAGTTAATTTAAGGGGTTAAATATTAAGGTTTTATATTATTGCACACATGTTCTCTGTTTAGCTGTCAGCAAAATAGGCTTGAGATCACAATGCCTAGCAAGCATATCTAAAGGAATGTGAGATAGCTAAAGGATAAACCACTGGACCATATCTAGGCAAATAGATGGTTAATTACAGAAACTGTCAACCGTGATCTCAGGAAATAGTGAAGGGCTGTAAAATGAGTTGTAAGCTGGAAAAATGAGTTTAGGTCGATGTAACTGCATAAAATAAACTGCTTGTGTTTTTGTTCTGTATGCTGGAGTCCTGTAAACCACCGAGCTGGGATTAAATAAAAGTGTTTCAAGTTTGCTGCTAGGCTGCAATATTTTATTCCCGGGAAGTAGAAGAATTATAGATTGAGATAATTGAATTAACAAGACACATAAACCCCACACTTGCCTTGGCATCTTTTGGTGGCTGCACTGCACATTCAACAGAAGACCTGTTAGGAAAACAAGCACTGATCAGCTACGTTTTCAAAACTATTTCACACAGCATTGAACCTGACTACAGTTGTTTTGCATCATATACATTTTCAGGGTTTTCTCGACACGGCAACCCTTTCAAAGGTTAGTTATGAAGTATGTTCAGACATGAAAATAGAAATGAGCACTCAACGCTGGAACCTCGGCAAGTATTTAGAAAGCTTTAGCTTGCCAGTACAGACCTTGGGTGCTGCTGCGTATTTTCTGGGCTGTTTCGAAGCATATACATTTTTTCAGAGATATAAAATCACAAAACATGAAGCTATTTATAATGTTTATAGGATTTTATTCCTCTCTGAAAATGTCCCTTTATGGTTTTTTTATCATTAAACTTTCTTATGTTCTTGTGCTTTTGAGGCAGAAACACTTGGATCCCTTAAGACCCAACCTGACAAAGTTCTGAGATTAATCATCTACTAGGACCCGGGCGAACGCCGATGGGCTGAATTGCGTCCTCTCGTTCGTAAACTTTCTCAGGTCCTTATGTCCCTGCAGTACGTATTCCATTGTCTTTTCTGGAAGAGACATTATAGTCTCATACACACTAATGGCTGGTTTCACAGACCATGATTCACACAGCTCTGAACTACCTAATGTTACATTAATGCCGTCAGCTGTGACACACTGCATAATGGTTGTTTTGACTAAGAAAAACGTTTGTCTTTCAAAACTCCCGACGATGGCCATGGATTACCCTATGTGAGCTTCTAGGTGGCATGTTTAATGCACGAAGTGACACGAGAGAAGCCCACATTTTCACATTTAGTATTAAATATTTCGAGGGAACAAATGGTTGCAAAGATGCTTGCTCTTCTTTTATTCTACAGTTGTCGTTGTTGGTTGACTAAATATTAATATTCCAAAAATATTTCCCATGACCTTATGCAGAACAGAAGCAGCAACACATGAACCAAGTGTCCCATTACTCATAACAGTAATGGAGTGCTTGGTATTTCTATTGGATTACACAAAAAGAATAACTTGCATTCCTATCAATGGCACACAAACAATATGAACCATATTGCAGTCCCCAGCTGCAGATTGATTATGCATTCAAATCATATTCTGGGGTCAGGTTTTCATATTGCTGACTTTTCCAGGGCACCACTTTGAATACTGTACCGTACCCCACTGCAGTGTTTTATTGATACGGTAGTATTTTACAGCAAGGTGTCTAGACATGATTACAATAACAATACACTTTATTTATAACAGGGCTGCACTGGCCTTGGTAAGTTTGCACAGGTTACAGTTCCATACCTGACTACACTTCCAATGCTTCGCTGCTTTCCGAAAAACACGATGGTCTTAAAACATCAGAAAGTAACTTGGTTATTTTCAAACCTAATCTAAAAAAATGAAGACTTGAACAAATTGAAATGTGAATATGTTGATACCCCTCGTGATCTAAACTGACTGAACTAATCCTGTGCGATGAAATATACCAAAACCCTTCTTAAAGTATCTCTCTTGAATAGGTTATTAAGCCAGCACCATCCTAAAAACCATTTAAACCCATCTTAAGTGATTCAGCAAGCTTTATGAGTGGCAGCCATTGTGCGTTCTGCTTAAGAGGGAACTGAGCCTGCAGAATTAACCAAGCCGCGAGAAGCTTGTGAAGATCAGCACATGCTAATGCTCTATATAATAAGTACAGTCAAATCTATACATCAGCTCTGCAGCTAATCCAAAAGAGATGATAGAGGCAAAGGCAGGCACATTGCTCAGGTCCCTGCTGCAGTCTAGTGATTCTGTGGAGAGCATCTGCTCACATCTTTACTCGAAGAAGACTGACAGAACTGAGGCAAATGTGGGCAAGACGGACTCTCAAAAAAAAAAAAATTGGGGTAATAATTGGCGGTGTCCAGTTTAGACATCTCAAAGTCCAGGATGCTTCTCAAAGCTGACGGAAGGGGTTTGGTTTCCAGGAGTGATGGGTCGACCAATCGTACCTGACAAAGGATCAGTACCAGGCACCCAACCAATTATATTGGTCTTCAAGAGAAACGCGACTGGATTTGAGTGACCGCTGAGTTCCAGGATGCAGAAAGTCATGCAGGCCAAAGGAAGGCCACACACAGTTGAGTTCCTGTATCTCGCATTTTTATCATGCATCGTTTTAAACAGTTACTAGATACAAATGATTGAAATGGGATTTTTGTACCTGTGTAGGTGGATGGGACATGATTTTGGAGGAAGTACAGTATTCTTCCATGGTACTGCTAACAGAGCGTCTTCAAGGTGTTCAAATGCATGACTATTCTTAAACCATTAACACCTCTGATGGCTACAGGAGAGCTGGGGTTGAAAATCTATGAATGGATCCAGAAAGTCAGTTTCTCTTGTGACACTGCCGAGCGGCAGCAACCACGCTTCTAGTAGCATTTCCTGTCTTGATCTCCGTGACACAGACTGACCTGTGAACGAGAGAGGAAGCGCATATCTATATATATATTATACAACAGAACACATACCAGGGATGCCACTAAATCACAAATCAAACAGTCATATGTCTATTTATGTATACGTTTTAAACCCAGCTCAGTCTAAGCCTTATTCCTGTGCGAGTGAGGATTCACAGGCAGTAGGTTTGTCTGTTGTCTTTTTTTCTGTGCATGTTATGCTATCTGTCATCTGTAGCAAAAAAGCTTCACTGTTGATTGCCCCCGGAGGACACAGCCCTGACAGTCTATGGAAGCAAGCTGAATGATGAAGTGTAACAATATGCTGCTGTGTTGCTGCAGGGAGCCCCCCAGCTACAGCTCTCAAATCCATCATGAAGAAGAAGGACTGCAGCGTCAGCGCAGGGAAGAGCGCAGCGAAGAAGAATCTCAAGTTTGTTGGCATCAATGGGGGGTAAGCGGGTCGGTTATTCCGGTTTTTCTAAATATTTAACCAGGGTGGCATAGTAACATTTTCAGCTCAACAACAGCCTTTCACCCACTCACACGCACACACTCAAAGTGTATTCTCAAATAAATGAAGGTATAAGTGCAGCCATCCTTATTGCTTCAGGGTCA
Organism: Acipenser ruthenus; assembly: GCF_902713425.1. Classification (NCBI taxonomy): domain Eukaryota; kingdom Metazoa; phylum Chordata; class Actinopteri; order Acipenseriformes; family Acipenseridae; genus Acipenser; species Acipenser ruthenus. The sequence continues at coordinate 41,755,013 of NC_081200.1, read as the reverse complement.
GGGCTATTCTCACTGGCAGCTGTGTGCTGTTCCTGTAAACCTTTGAGCTCCCAGATCACCTACTGTACAGTAATGGAGCAGAAGTAATATACAATAAGCAACCAGATACTGTATGGGACTCTCAAAGGGCTAGACAGCAGCAATATGTCATGCATGGTCTAGATGTCTTTGTTCAGTTGCAATGAAAATAAGGATGGTAAACACATCCATATCTATAAAAAAAACTCAGTCGTAAGACATGTAGCAATGCACAAAAGAAACTCTTGGAAGAATAATAATTTGTGTCCAGCTATGAAACGACTTCGAGCGAGGAGTCGAGCGGCGAGGACAGCGGGCAGGATGGCAGCTCAGCACCCGGTGACAGGGCCAGCGAGAGGTCAGCCGCGGGGGTCATGGAAACACGGATTGCTGCTGAGGAGGCCAGCGGTCTCAGCTGCTTTCAAGACAGCCAGGCTGAGGAGGCTGACAGGTACAGTAAATGCTCTCTGGGAAAGGCTTATCACAGTCATTCTTCACGGAAATGCTGCAGTGTTCCCTGTCTGCTTTTCCCATTGTTATACTTTGCATTTACCATAGTTTACCCTGGTTTGTTCTGTTTTTTAATATGCTTTACCATACCTCTCTGGGTTTTACAATGCCTACCAATGCCTTACCACACTCTAGTGCTTTATTACACTTTGCTGTGCTTTTGCTATGGGTAACTTTTCTAAGAGCTCTTTGATATTGTGAAAGAGGAAACTTACAATAAGGGCTACACTTTAAATCAGATTGCAAACACGCTTGGATTGGTTTATAGAGCAAATATTACACCACTCAGTTATTAAACTGTATTAAATAGGATGGAATTACAAGGTCATTACAAAGCACTGTGTAATTATTAACACTTAAACCTTTACTACTACGGGTATGGCTGTGGCTGTGCAAAATGAACGTGTTACCTACAAATCAATGCACTTATTAATCTAGTAGCACACAGTAACTCTTGTATCAATGCACTTATTAATCTAGTAGCACACAGTAACTCTTGTGTCAATGCAGTTATTAATCTAGTAGCACACAGTAACTCTTGTGTCAATGCAGTTATTAATCTAGTAGCACACAGTAACTCTTGTATCAATGCAGTTATTAATCTAGTAGCACACAGTAACTCTTGTATCAATGCAGTTATTAATCTAGTAGCACACAGTAACTCTTGTATCAATGCAGTTATTAATCTAGTAGCACACAGTAACTCTTGTATCAATGCAGTTATTAATCTAGTAGCACACAGTAACTCTTGTATCAATGCAGTTATTAATCTAGTAGCACAAAGTAACTCTTGTATCAATGTAGTTATTAATCTAGTAGCACAAAGTAACACATGCTGCTCTGTGGGATGCCATGCAAATTGACATTAAAATGCACTTCATTTACACACAAGGAAGTGAATCTATAGACAGACAGATAACTAGATAACTGGCTTCTTTTTCCTTAATTTAAGGGAAACAGTACAAGAGAATTTTCTGGCTGCCTGTCATTACCTGAAAGATCACCTCACAGAGACTGAGTTCCCCAACAAGGAGATGGTAAATGTTCTTTAATAACCCTTTCCTGTGCATTTTACATAGCAGTTACTTAGTAAATACATATGTACTTAGTGTAAAGTGCATTGTAACCATGCACAATAACAGCATAACTGTGGAAGTACACATGTATTTATTAAGTAACTAATATGTAAATACACAGGAATTAGAGACACAATGTAAAGTGCTGTGCTCATAACCCTCTGCTAGTCATATAACTGATGTTGTTGTGGATGCATGGTGTTACATTGACAGCACATGTACTGTATGTAGATATATAGTTTTCTGGAGGAACAATGGTTAATGGTGTAAGATGGAGAATGACTCCAGAAAGCATGCAATGAAATCTGAAGCAGTGTGCTCCCCCAATCCCTAGCAGCGTGGCGTGAGGAGATTTCTTGGATGCAGTTCTCATTTTTTCCATGGGCTGTGCAGTAAATCAGCGCTCTCCCCTGCTCTCCAGAGGCAGTGCCTGCGCGTGGTGTACCAGGAGTGGTTCAGAGTCTCCAGTCAGAAAGCCTCCTCGGCCGACAGCGTGGCTGGGTACCTCAGGGAGCTGCAAGCAATGACCCCGGAGCTGATGGGTTTCATTGTGAACCTGGCAGACAGGAATGGAAACACTGCTCTCCATTACAGCGTGTCCCACTCCAACTTCCACATTGTCAAGCTGCTGCTGGGTACAGGTAATGAGGAGACTGCATGGGGGGGTGGCAACTTGAACCTGCCCATTCTAATGAATAGTGGAGCAGTGGAAAATAATCATTGAACAAGAACGCTGCTGGGGCTCCCCTCAGAAAAGCTGAACTTGGTACATTTGCTCTCGCTGTGTCTCTGCCTCTCTCGGTGTTTGCAGTTCTGTGTAAGCAACAGCAAGACGACTTACAAATATTTTTATGGTAAAAAAAAATGATATATATTTATAGTCAATGTATTGTGATGAGCACTGGGGAAAGGAAAAAGGGTTATTGAAATAGAACAGGGTGCCGATACTGAAAAAAACAATTAACTACAAGTAACAAAACAAAACAAATAACCTGATTTGCTTACAACTTGAACCTGACCATTAAAATGCTTACTATAGTAGAGGGAGAAAAAGGTAGTGGTTTTACCATTATAACTCAATACATTTGCACTGTCATTTTGTTTATGATGATTTTACCATGTTTTTAATAATTTATAATGCTTTTACAATAGTTTACTGCACTTTCCTATGCTTTTACTGTAGAACTCTTAGAAGGATAGAGTATATTACAGTATAATTATGTGCACTTCAGTGCAAAACTGTAACATTACATTCCAGTAATTAATGTATTGTTAAGTTTATGCTGATGTTTAGTATTAGGACTAATACTTATGAACATGTATTATCCTTAGACACCATAAATAGTGAAATACTGCTAGCAGTAAAATACACATACTGTACAGCGCACTGTCCACATGGCCTAATCATAAACTGAGTCTGGGAATTATTGAACCCTGAGATCATCTGAAAGCACCGTATTTATTGCATTGCAAGTACTGCACCTAGGGAAACTCATTCAGGATTACAGTGTAATCTGTGTTAGTGCAGTGTAATCTGTGTCAGTGCAGTGTAATCTGTGATCGTGCAGTGTAATCTGTGTTTGTGCAGTGTAAATGCAGTGTAATCTGTGCAGTGTAACACAGTCAGTATCTTTAACCCGGTTCTCATTCAGGGGGGTGCAAAGTGGACCATCAGAACAAGGCTGGCTACACTGCGATCATGCTGGCTTCACTCACAGCCACAGAGTCCCAGGAGGAGATGGAGGTGGCCTTGCAGCTTCTGAGACAGGGAGACATCAACACCAGAGCCAGCCAGGTACAGCACAGCACAGTACCTGCACTCCTAATCTACTGGGAGCAGGACTCTGAGACTTGCCATCTATGGTATATATACGCTAAAAGACTACATAACTTGCAGAGAGGTTCTGGGAGTTTTAGTTATCCTGACCGGTAGCAGTAAACGGTGGGCTGTCAGAGTGAGTTTAGGAAACTACCAGCAGCGGATCAGGGCTATGGATTCAGAGAGTGCTTAGTTAGAGCTTAATCCAGGGACTACCAATGAAAATTAGCTTTTTGCTAAATTTGGGTACAATGCATCATATGACATGTTCATTTATGTTAAAAATTATACAATGTCCCTGTCAAAAACAGAATAAATACATAAAATAGTTAAGAGCTTAGTTTTATAAAGTGCTTATTTCTGCTCTATTTCATGGTTCTTTGAGATGGGTTGAATAAACCACCATTTGTTCACCACGAAAACTGTTTCCGTAGCTGTGCACGATCCTGGGTACACAGTAGTTTACTGCTTTTACCATGGGGGCTGTTGTAAGGATGCGAGGCCCGAGCGAGGTGGAGATGGTAATGAGCTCTCCCTGCGTGCACCTGCAGGCTGGTCAGACGGCTCTGATGTTGGCGGTCAGTCACGGCCGGACGGACATGGTGAGGTCCCTGCTGGCGTGCGAGGCTGACGTCAACATCCAGGACGATGACGGCTCCACGGCGCTCATGTGTGCCTGCGAGCACGGCCACACGGAGATCGTGCGGCTGCTGCTGGCCCAGCCAGGCTGCAGAGCACAGCTCGCCGACAACGTGAGTATAGAGAATGAGAGCAGCGAGCGGGCATCCCCGGGGGAAAGCAAACTGAGGAACTAAATAACATTGTGGTACCCCGAAATACAGGGGGTTTGACCAGCAACGTTCCTTTCAATCATAACCCAGTCAGTAGTGTGCGGTGCCACTGTGCACCCAGAGTAATACAATCAGCTTGCTGTGTATTCCAGTAAAAGCAAGTTCTTTCTGCATAGCGCTGCCAGGATGAGTCACGGGTTACAGCCTCGTCCGCAGTTTGGTTTCTGTGCTCCCTAAGGAGTGATTCACGTGGCAGTGGACCAGCCGTGGATTTGTTCAAGCCTTCCACTTCCGCTCTGCACGCTTTTCCTTTTGATGAACAAAAATCGAAGCCCCAATCATGTTTCTGACACCTGGGATCTAAGTAACAGCGACACACTTATAATCAACTTTAAAACAAGCATGTCAGCGACATTGATCTCCCCAGACACTGCTGTAAATTACATCCAGACCAAGGTTAACCATACACGCTTCTCTAGATACATGGAAAAACATACAGAGAGAGACAGACAGCTCTCACTCTGTGTACCCCAAGATTCAGTTTATCAGACAGACAGCCTCCATGTTCCCTGAGAATATGAGACACACATACACAATAACTTGTGCTCAAGACAGCTCTCAGCAAGAGGCAGGGATAAGGAAGTCTCTTTAGGGTATTTCTGTCTGATAATTCAGTGGAGCCCAGAATCTATTTAATGCAGCCTGCTTCATTTTTTAAATCTCCCTCCTGGTTAACCCCAGTTATAGGAAGCGGCTGGGGCCTCACGTTGAGACAGAAGGATACAATTACCATTATAAGTTGCGCATTCATCGGTCAGTATAAATTACATCAATCCCTGCAGATACAAGCTTTGCAGAACTACTCATAGCAGTGCAGCACATGCTCTAGTTGCATCTTTTAGATTGTCAGGAAGTGAATTTCAAATCGGCTGGAGTGCTTTGTGCAGATTCCACTTCTGTTTGTGCTGTACATCTGATTCAGCACACATATCATAGCTTCTCTAATCTGAAAACAGCCACAAGCTGCACAGAGCTTGTACACACAGTACAGCACAGCTAACAACACTGAACTGCTGACGACACACTCATTAATCACAACTTTTTAAAACCATGAGGATGAAACACACACTGTCATGAGAATGGAACGAAACACACACTGTCATGAGAATGGAATGGATCAAGGGAGGCGACTCAGCCACTGTAAGCTATCTGTGCAGAATTATTGAACTCTCTACAGCGCTGTCCACAGGCGCTGGCACACCCTGTGGTTAGAGATTCTCAATTAATCATTTCAATGTCTCAATACGCTGTTAATGAAATACTCAATCATTTCACTTTGAGTGTCCCGTTACCCAGTTCATTAAACGCTTAATTGAAACACTTCATTACCTGACAGTTACATGCATTTCAATGACATTACCACTCATTTCAACCTGTTGTATATCTCTCTCTCTATATATTTTTATTTGCATTGTCCAGCAGTGGTGTGTGACAAGCCCCCTCTGCAGGTCACTGCCTGTAAGTCCTGCAATATCTAAGCATCTCTGTCTAGTGTAATACAAGATAAGGAAGCCTTGCACCTGTCCTTTATGAAAAATGTTGCAGGTTACCATAACATACTAACCCCAGCAGTGATGTTCTTTAGCTTTATAACTTCTGAGTGGGAGGTCCTGATTGTGTGGAAGCAAATCCTAATCAGATTAAACCCAGTCAGGGGGAATGGTATAAAAAAAACAAAAAAACAACAACCTTACCAAAGATCATACTCGACTCAGCCTTCACAAACCTGATTCCAGTTACTTTATCAAATCTGCTCATTGATTCTCTTATCGCAAGCCAGATATGTGTGTGTTCTCTGAGCTCCCTCTTCACTGTGCTGTGGGTGTTCTCTCAGCTCCCTCTTCACTGTGCTGTGTGTGTTCTCTGAGCTCCCTCTTCACTGTGCTGTGTGTGTTCTCTGAGCTCCCTCTTCACTGTGCTGTGTGTGTTCTCTCAGCTCCCTCTTGACTGTGCTGTGTGTGTTCTCTCAGCTCCCTCTTCACTGTGCTGTGTGTGTTCTCTCGGCTCCCTCTTCACTGTGCTGTGTGTGTTCTCTCGGCTCCCTCTTCACTGTGCTGTGTGTGTTCTCTCAGCTCCCTCTTCACTGTGCTGTGTGTTCTCTCAGCTCCCTCTTGACTGTGCTGTGTGTGTTCTCTGAGCTCCCTCTTCACTGTGCTGTGTGTGTTCTCTCAGCTCCCTCTTCACTGTGCTGTGTGTGTTCTCTGAGCTCCCTCTTGACTGTGCTGTGTGTGTTCTCTCAGCTCCCTCTTCACTGTGCTGTGTGTGTTCTCTGAGCTCCCTCTTCACTGTGCTGTGTGTGTTCTCTCAGCTCCCTCTTCACTGTGCTGTGTGTTCTCTCAGCTCCCTCTTCACTGTGCTGTGTGTGTTCTCTCAGCTCCCTCTTCACTGTGCTGTGTGTGTTCTCTGAGCTCCCTCTTCACTGTGCTGTTTGTTCTCTGAGCTCCCTCTTCACTGTGCTGTGGGTGTTCTCTCAGCTCCCTCTTCACTGTGCTGTGTGTGTTCTCTGAGCTCCCTCTTCACTGTGCTGTGTGTTCTCTCAGCTCCCTCTTGACTGTGCTGTGTGTGTTCTCTCAGCTCCCTCTTCACTGTGCTGTGTGTGTTCTCTGAGCTCCCTCTTCACTGTGCTGTGTGTGTTCTCTCAGCTCCCTCTTCACTGTGCTGTGTGTTCTCTCAGCTCCCTCTTCACTGTGCTGTGTGTGTTCTCTCAGCTCCCTCTTCACTGTGCTGTGTGTTCTCTCAGCTCCCTCTTCACTGTGCTGTGTGTTCTCTGAGCTCCCTCTTCACTGTGCTGTGGGTGTTCTCTCAGCTCCCTCTTCACTGTGTTGTGTGTGTTCTCTGAGCTCCCTCTTCACTGTGCTGTGTGTTCTCTCAGCTCCCTCTTGACTGTGCTGTGTGTGTTCTCTCAGCTCCCTCTTCACTGTGCTGTGTGTGTTCTCTCAGCTCCCTCTTCACTGTGCTGTGTGTGTTCTCTCAGCTCCCTCTTCACTGTGCTGTGTGTGTTCTCTGAGCTCCCTCTTCACTGTGCTGTGTGTTCTCTCAGCTCCCTCTTCACTGTGCTGTGTGTGTTCTCTCAGCTCCCTCTTCACTGTGCTGTGTGTGTTCTCTCAGCTCCCTCTTCACTGTGCTGTGTGTGTTCTCTCAGCTCCCTCTTGACTGTGCTGTGTGTGTTCTCTCAGCTCCCTCTTGACTGTGCTGTGTGTGTTCTCTCAGCTCCCTCTTCACTGTGCTGTGTGTGTTCTCTCAGCTCCCTCTTCACTGTGCTGTGTGTGTTCTCTCAGCTCCCTCTTCACTGTGCTGTGTGTGTTCTCTGAGCTCCCTCTTCACTGTGCTGTGTGTGTTCTCTCAGCTCCCTCTTCACTGTGCTGTGTGTGTTCTCTCAGCTCCCTCTTCACTGTGCTGTGTGTGTTCTCTCAGCTCCCTCTTCACTGTGCTGTGTGTGTTCTCTCAGCTCCCTCTTCACTGTGCTGTGTGTGTTCTCTCAGCTCCCTCTTCACTGTGCTGTGTGTGTTCTCTGAGCTCCCTCTTCACTGTGCTGTGTGTGTTCTCTCAGCTCCCTCTTCACTGTGCTGTGTGTGTTCTCTCAGCTCCCTCTTCACTGTGCTGTGTGTGTTCTCTCAGCTCCCTCTTCACTGTGCTGTGTATGTTCTCTCTTTAGGATGGGAACACCGCTTTGTCTATTGCACTGGAGGCCTCCCTCTCAGAGATTGCTGACCTTCTCTATACCCACGCAGGCCAGAGGGACTCTCCGGCTCCATAGCAACTCCATCCAAAGCCTTTCTCTTATTCTGAGCTGCACAGCTACACAGGGCCTACTCAGCAGAGCCATACAGCTCCCACGATCGCCTCTAAACAGGACTTCAGAGCAGCGTCTGGATTGAAGGAGCTGCTTCCAATATTTACTATGTCCTTAGCATTGTGCTAATGCCCCTCGTACATGGATTAGAAACACGTGAGGGACACGCAGCATGGCTGGCTATGAGGTGGGGCCGTCTTGTTCCTGTGTGTTGCAAGCGCGCTGCTCTTTGCCATGTTTGTGGAACAGCGCTGTTTCTCTGTGTAATCGAGACCAACCCATACCTGCTGTGTGTGAAGATGATGGGCTGATTACACAGTGACTTGGGAGCAAGAAATGTGTTTGACTTACACGGAAATAAATACATTTTAATAAAATAGCACAGACTTTGATGAATTTTGTTTCTTTTTGACAATTAACGTCACGCACAGACATTCTAGTTGTTTTGGAGGTTACACTCTTCTTTGTTATATTTTTATTAAAATGCCCGAGTCCTGTACTTCTCGTATTCCAGCTCTGCACGTTGCTTCACCTGGTGTTCATGACACTGAGAACTATACCCCTTCGACACTGACACACAGCAGAGCCGTGAGGACCCAGAAGGGTGCTGCTCCACTGGCACACAGCCAAGCCCCGAGGACCCAGACGCTTCACCTGGCTGTGCACGCAGCGTGTGCCCTTTGTTAACATCCTTGCAAAGAGAATCCTGCTCATACTGTACAAATGCAATGCAGCCATTCAATCACCAAGCCTGCGAAGGACTCGCTGTTAACAGATACTACTCGGCTCTGTCTCCCAGTGCAGGGGTGATGGACGATCTGCAGAGCAACAATGCTGAACAGCGCGGCACTCCCCACAGCAGTGCTGTGAGAAGCACAGTGAGTGAGAGCAGAGTAATGAGCTATACTGGGAGGATGCAGGACTTTATTTAATCATTTATTTATCCTGGGAAGGAGCTGTGCTATTATGAGCAATCCACAAGGCGACCCCACATTTACCCTTCCTGACAAAGCCAGTCACTCATTACTTTTTTGGCTCGGAAATATCCAGTTTTGTATTTCTGTTTCTGTCTTGTTTGATTGATGTGCTTCTTATTTTTGTTTTGATTTTATAGGATGTTATTTCTCGCTGTCCTCTCTTCCCAGGACTCCCTTGTAAATGAGATGTACATCCAAGGTTCCATCCTGATTAAATCAATACATTCAAATTTGAATTTGATGAGTAAACTCTTGTTTTTAACTGGAGCTCAGCACTTGTGCATTGGTAGCGAGGCTGCAGTACAGGGATAAAGTTATCATAAATAATTAAACAGGGAATAGGCTGATGAAACAGATTGCAAATCGCTTTGTTTCGGCATTATTTGCCCAGAGGTACAAAACACCAATAGGCCGGTAATGACAATAAAGATAGACCATAATTGTGTTACTGCTATATTTGTATTCAGTTTGTGCATGCATTCATCAAGAGTTTAATATGTGTAAGCTGTGCAGAAAGAAAGCTATTCAATAAGCACGCGTGTAAATTGTGATACAATTATATGAATCTTATTCATGTGCTAGTCATGTCAATAATTTGTGCAGAACATTTCACATTTACATTGGAACTGCGTTCCTGCTCTTTGTCCTGTTAATGGTATTATCAGTTGCAGAGTTTACTGACGCATTGCCACCCCAGCTCCTGTGCATGGTATTAAGATATCTTACCTGGATTCAGTGCATTCCACCAGCATCACAATGAGGCCTTCAGATCCCAGCATTGTTATTGTACAATGATGATGCGCTGAGAGTTCCATTGAGAAGCATTCCAACAGAAGGCTGATGAAGAAAGTAACCCTACAATTCACACGTCGAGGAGCAGAGAACAGCGCTGGCATACATTAAACAGAGAGGGGGTACTACAAGACTGAGGGATGCTGGGAACTTCACCAGATTATAGGTCCAAGACATTAGAATAGAAAAACAGAAATTTTTAGTTGCATATTAATGTTGGTTTATATAAATTTCATGTAATGTATGTGTTTGTTTATGTAGGCTTTGTTACCCTGTCACTGCACAGTGGAGTGGAGTTGTTGTGTTTTTCAGTTGTTATAATTGCTAGTCAGTCTTATCCTATTTAAGAAAACAGAAACAAACGTAAGAAAATAATTACCATTGTGAGAAACTCAGAAAAGGAGATATCTAGTGTGTATCGCGTTCTTGGGTCTGGAGTTAGGTATATTCTTTTATAAAGATCCTGACACTACACAAAAAGATCCTGACAGATGCTCGGATATACTGTGAAAAGTGTTGAAATCAAGGGAAGTAATGTTAAAACTTTACAATGCATTAGTAAGACCTCATCTAGAATATTGTGTCCAGTTCTGGTCACCTCGCTACAAAAATGACATTGCTGCTCTACAAAGAGTGCAAAGAAGAGCGACCAGAATTATCCCGGGTTTAAAAGGCATGTCGTATGCAGACAGGATAAAAGAATTGAATCTATTCAGTCTTGAACAAAGACTACGCGGTGATCTGATTCAAGCATTCAAAATGTTGACCCAGGGGACTTTTTGGACCTGAAAATTAAAACAGACCCCGGTGCTCTAACTCGTTTGGGCTTTCTGTAAAGTGCAACTCAAAATAGAACACAAACAGCACCCTGCCCAGTGCTGCTGAAAGCTTCAAGCGAGACTGACAAGGAAATCAATGGATACATGGTAGCAATGAGCTCATTAGGGTCACCCAGGACTCCAAGAGCACTTCTTTCCTTTTATATGTAAAGGAGGCCGTATGTCTTCTGTGGTTTATTGACTGAGATTACCGATGGGCCAGTGAGACTAGCTCCTAATTAAATGCAATGTTTTACTCTCACACGGATCGTGTTTCTGGGTTTGGTGACAGTGGCTCCAGTGCAGCTCAGGGGCCCAGGTTGTCCTGCACATCACTAGCACAGCTTCTGGAAAGAACGCTAAAGCTGGCTTTTTGTCAGAGAATGTAGGAGCATCTTTTTTTAAAATAATGCAGGCGAATAAATTCACAGCCATCAATTTTCAAATCTTGTTATTACTGAGTTCAATAGTCATAGTCTACAGACTTGTTTTCTTTTTTTTACTATGGAGACTAACTGAAAAAAAAGATATATATATATATATATATATATATATATATAATGTATGAACAGTTCATTTTATAGAAAGATGAGCAAGTCAATTTTGGTATATAGTTCTGTATATGATTTCCTATGTAAGTACAGCAGTTGCTACATATTAAACCTCCCCCTCCCTAAAATACACATGAAATACACACGAAAACATACAAGGCACCAATAACTTAAACTCAAATAACAAACAAAGAAAGACAGTGGAGTACAACAAACGCAACACTATTAAATAATAACAACAAAACAAATCAAAAACGAAACAGATACAAAACACTTTGGCTGATAACTAATTTGTGTTACAATCAAGTAGTACAAAAACTAAAAACTGCACTGCTGTTGCATACAAACATATTCTATTCTCGGTTTTTTTTTTTTTTTGCAGTATTTTATAGTTGTTTTTTTTACAGAAATGTTTATCAAAATGTTTGTAATATGAAAGAGTATTTACATATCATTATCATTTAAAAAAATCACCCTTCCCCCAAGACTTTTTACACAGTGCAGAAGGCATTTCAAAGTTTGTGCAACAAACAGCATAGAAAATGGAACGGTCTCTGATATGGCTGCATTATGAACCGAGTCCACACTAATAACCAGCAAGTGTGTTAGAAATTCCCCAAGTCCGCACACACAGGTAACAGAAAGGGACTGCGACTCTGTCACGTACCAAGAATGACAGCCAGTGTGGAACAAAGGCATTGCTCAGTGCAGAGTGCCAGTTAATTCATAGGGCTGCAGGGCAAGTACTTTCCTAGTATGCTGATCTACTGCTTTTATGAATGAATTGAAAATAATAAAAAGATTCTGTCATCACTGGCTTCACACGTTAGGATAGCTGTTGTACATGCCACCCTGCAAGCTGCTATCCCACATGTAAATGATCACAGGTCATCTCCTCTCCAAGCTGCCTGGGGTTGACTGCCCTTCGCTTTTCAGGGTGAAATGTGTTTGTTATAAACACTCTTGAACTCTCATCCGCCCCTATGGGTGAGATTCTCAAAGCATTAAATAAACCTACAACCTCAAAACATTAAACACAAGCTGGAACTATAAGAAATGAAGTATAAAACGCTTGTCTTGTCTTGAAGGCTTACCATGCAGAGAAGCATCAAATGTGTTGTTTTATATATTTTAAATCTGCCAAAGCTGGCAATTTCTGAAGGATTTGGAGCGCTCTGCTTATTTCCTGCTAAGGAATCCCATCCAGTCTTGCAGTAAGCATGAGCCTCCTAGTGGTGTGCTTCATATTAGCCTGTAGCACTCAGTGTTATCCATTGCCATTTACAGCAACTGTAAATCCAGGTGGAGAGCTGGCAAAATAATTAAGAAACCTCAATTAAGTGACTTTCCCCTGCTTGATTCAGCTGTGGAGAGGGAAGAGACCCCACTCACACAGCAGTACAAACCCACTGAGGCTCTGGGTTCTAAGAGACCCCACTCACACAGCAGTACAAACACACTGAGGCTCTGGGTTCTAAGAGACCCCACTCACACGGCAGTACAAACACACTGAGGCTCTGGGTTCTAAGAGACCCCACTCACACAGCAGTACAAACACACTGAGGCTCTGGGTTCTAAGAGACCCCACTCACACAGCAGTACAAACACACTGAGGCTCTGGGTTCTAAGAGACCCCACTCACACAGCAGTACAAACACACTGAGGCTCTGGGTTCTAAGAGACCCCACTCACACGGCAGTACAAACACACTGAGGCTCTGGGTTCTAAGAGACCCCACTCACACAGCAGTACAAACCCACTGAGGCTCTGGGTTCTAAGAGACCCCACTCACACAGCAGTACAAACACACTGAGGCTCTGGGTTCTAAGAGACCCCACTCACACAGCAGTACAAACACACTGAGGCTCTGGGTTCTAAGAGACCCCACCCACACAGCAGTACAAACCCACTAAGGCTCTGGGTTCTAAGATGTCGCTAAAGCCTTGCCGTTGTAAGGCAGTTTGCGGACAGACAGGGGACGGGCTCTCTTGCAATCCCAGCCCCCTGTGTGGATCATTCATGCATGTGTTACATGGCATCACTACCACCTCAATGGCTATGCTGCCCCAGCGCTTTGACATAGTGGAGATGAATGTTTATGGTAAAGGGCACAGAGTCTACCCCCTGCAGCTCACTAACCTGGCACTACCCATTATCCACAGGGCTTTTCTTTACCAGTTCCAACAGCACAATTTTAAATCTCAAACCATCTTTACAACTGCCCCTTCCTAGCTACCCCTCCCAACCCTCTTTGCCACTCTCCCTTTTTGCCTGCCAGTGGTCAAATCGTTGCCTTTTCAGTGCAACGCTATCCACAAAGTGTAAGAAAAAAACTACAAATATGAAACAGTGAACCATTAAGCAGTATTAACGAGTATACTAGTCCAGTCCAGTCCAGTCTGTGGGGGATTGAATCTCTCTATCCACACTAACATGATGGGCAATGAGGTTAGTCATCATTAACAGGTTGCCTCAGTACTGTAAAAGGGCAGTAGTAGTACAACAAGTAAAACTTGTAGATCACAAAAAGGATTTGCATTTATGTAACAAAAAAAAAAAGCTCCCCCAGCCCTCCGCTTTCTCAGCACCTCGAACCTGCAGCCGCTGCTCTCCTGGCTTGGCTCGCAGTCGCTGTGGACGACGGGCAGGTGTTCCCCTCATGGCAATCCATCATCCTCCAGACTCAGAGCCACGCGCTGCAGAGAGCCGATAGAAACACATTAACAGAACAGCTCTGAGATCTGCACTGCGCTTTCTAAACATTTCATAATGTAATAATCCGGGCTCTGCAAATCCTATTACAGCTGCAAATTCATTCAGCCCTGGGTAGTGGTGGCTTGCCTTGTTGGTTTTATAATGGATGAGGGGGTGACGAAAATAGAGTAAACAGAACTGCAGGGGGTTCCCTTTGTTCTGAAGTACAGTGGCATTTTCTTCCCTAGTTTTTAATCATCCAGCCCAACTGGCATTGACATTCCACTTGCAGTGCAGTTCAGTGATCTGAGTGCCCTACTCTAGCAGCGCGACGCTGAGCACAGAGGCCTCTGCATAGCGAGGCTCTGCACCTCATCTTTGGTCCCAGGGGACTGAGCCGAGATGCAGGTTCAGAATGATTAGTCTGGGGCAGTCCTGTGCTAATGAATGGGATATTCTTTGGCCCTTGTTCATTTTGGTCCTTTATCTCAAAGGAGCAGCAGGCTTAATAAAGCTGTTAATAATACACAGTACATTTTGAGAAAGGAATTTTATCCATTTTTTTTTCTTTTTTTAAATTTCAGACATTTCTTTTTTTTTTTATATATATATTCTAAAATTACCATAAACAATAAGTTATAAAAACCAAAAATGTTCTTCTAATGGTACATAATTATAGGGAACAACAGTCAAATCCCTATTTCCAATTAAATCTGTTCAAACCCTGTGGTTAAGAAGTAACTATAGACTTGTATAAAACAACACACACAAAGATTCAAAGAAAATCTTTTCTTAGCAGAACACTCAAATTTTCTCCTCCTGATTAAAAAACAAACCGTGGTTGTCTTTTAAAATGTGTTCAGTGTTTTTAACCACAGTGAAGACTCCGGCTCACTCTGAGCGCCTGCATGACTGTCCCCCTGTGAGCTGCGGTGAAAAGCCGAGGCGTTTTGTCTGACTAAGCACCGGGGAGAGCTCCCTGTGTGGAATGGCAATGAGCCGCGTTGTCTGGGAACGCAGTGGCAGGGGTCCTGGCACTCACAGTTGGGTAGACGTGGCCGATCTGCTCCGTCCTCCCGATGTGGATCTCCTCCTCCTCCTCCTCCTCCTCCGTGGTCTTCCGGTACACGGGATTGTCGAAGTTCATGCTCTTTGTGTTCTTCCTCCTCCAGTTCCTCCAGATCAGATAGCCTCCCGTGCACATCACCCCGACCAGCACTGCCGCGGCAGAGACAACAATCAGCTGAATGCATGGATACCCTCATCTCTCCCTACACCCCCAATCGACCTCTCCGCTCCACCTGCACTAGAAGACTGGCTCTACCTCCTTTACGCTCCCCTGCCTCCAGAACCCGCTCCTTCTCCACCCTCGCCTCGCAGTGGTGGAATGACCTTCCTACAGATGTCAGGACTGCCCAGTCCCTGACCACATTCCGGCACCTCCTCAAGACTCACCTCTTCAGAAAGCACCTGTAGAACTCCTCTGTTTTTCCCCTGGGACACTTATCACCCTTCCTTAAATGCGCTTTACTTACTCTTATCTGCCCCCTATTTTACTGCATTTAATCCTGTACTTTAGAGTACTGTAATCTGCCAAGTGTTATTTAATCTGTAGTATTCTGTATTTAATTATATCCCGATGTAACTATCACTGATCTGCTGTATTATTGAATCGTATTTTGTCACGCTTGTACTTCCTTGAACCAAAGTCATTGTATTTATCTTGCTCTTAATTGTATTATTACTTGGACTGTGATTCTTGAAATGTATTTGTTTACGACTGTAAATCGCCCTGGATTAGGGCGTCTGCTAAGAAATAAAGACACACATTACAGCCAAATTTACCTCCTTCCTTTTTTGCAAAGAAGCACCAAGAAACAGCTCTTCTGTCTCTGCCTGTCTGTGTTACAATCATCAAGAAACAGCTCTACTGTCTCTGCCTGGACCTTGCTTTTCTATTGTAGAAAGATGCGGTTCAGAAAGGCCCAGGCTGCAATATTCTATTGGTACAAACCTATAGGAATGATGATGCCAATCACTGCCACTGTGACACTGCTTCCAAGAAGATGCTGCTCACTCCCAGCTGAAACAGAAAGAAACACATCACAGGATCCCTGCATGCAGATCTGTGTTTATTACCATCACATCACAGGATCCCTGCATGCAGATCTGTTTTTATTACCATCACATCACATGATCCCTGCAAGCAGATCTGTGTTTATTACCATCACATCACAGGATCCCTGCATGTTTATTACCATCACATCACAGGATCCCTGCATGTTTATTACCATCACATCACATCACAGGATCCTTGCAAGCAGATAGTTATTTATTACTATCACAGCAGACAGAACTTGCTAGCCATTCCCCTCTTCACACAGAAATGTGTGCTGCACTGCACCTGCCTTGGTGCTGTGCTGTGCTGTGCTGCACCTGCCATGGTGCTGTGCTGTGCTGTGCTGTGCTGCACCTGCCTTGGTGCTGTGCTGCACCTGCCTTGGTGCTGTGCTGTGCTGTGCTGTGCTGCACCTGCCTTGGTGCTGTGCTGTGCTGTGCTACACCTGCCTTGGTGCTGTGCTGTGCTGCACCTGCCTTGGTGCTGTGCTGTGCTGTGCTGCACCTGCCTTGGTGCTGTGCTGTGCTGTGCTGTGCTGCACCTGCCTTGGTGCTGTGCTGTGCTGTGCTGCACCTGCCTTGGTGCTGTGCTGTGCTGCACCTGCCTTGGTGCTGTGCTGTGCTGTGCTGCACCTGCCTTGGTGCTGTGCTGTGCTGTGCTGTGCAGAGCCAGTGCACAAGTAAAAGCGAGGGAAACTGCAACGTACCGGAGCAGTGCAAAGGTAGCCAAAGTAAACCAAGTTTTAGCGATTTGTTTTATTGCACGAATACAGTATGGCACTGGTAATGGTAATAGTATTTTGCTGATAATTTGTAGTCTGCTGTTGTATTTGGGTAGCCCTTTACATGAAGTGCTTCAAATGACTGTATTTACATTGTAGTTACTTAGTAAATACAAGTGTACTTGTACATAATTACAATGTTTCTATACGTAGTTACAATGTACTTAATGTGTACATTGTTTTGCACGCTATAACCCTAACCCTTTTCTGATACAATTGTGTATTTACGTTTATCAAAGGTTTACACATGAAGTACATTGTACCTATGCATAATAACAGTGTAACTATGTAACTACTATGTAAATATCAGCAGGATCTGAGACCGATTACACAGCCTTCAGATCACTTCAGAGCAGTTACCAACAGGATCTGAGACCAATTACACAGCCTCCAGATCACTTAGAGGAGTTATCAGCAGGATCTGAGACCAATTACACAGCCTCCAGATTACTTAGAGGAGTTATCAGCAGGATCTGTTTTCTGTTACACAGCCTCCAGATACCTATTTTTATGATTGGAGCCTTGCAGCCTCCCGACTACTTTTAATAAAACTAGTCTTATAAATATTGATGTACTTTAGTTTCTTGATTAGAAGTCTATGATATCACCTGGGGCCACACTAACTCAACCAGGCTTGCAAAGTTTGGTTTGCAAGGCCACGTCTGAAACGAACAAGCTGCTGCTGCTGCTGCTTGTTGCTGTTTTTCTTTTCTAATGTAAAGTAATTATTTTGATTAGACTACATTTTATTGAACCCCCTCTATAGGCCTCACAACTCTAAAAATAATGAATGTGATGAATGCCATGACAGTGCTGGTTATCCGAGATGATAAGGTGGTTACTTTATCTGATTTCCTGTACATCACAATCAACCTTTTAATCCATCTGTGTGTCCTTTATTTCAGTGGTGTGGTTTTCCTGTGCATTAGTGCTCACAGAGCCTCAGAGACCAGATGTGTGACACTGTAAATGACATGCATTATCAGAATACAACATAACTGTTTGAAACAGAAAACGGGACTTCTGGATGCATGGGTGTAATACAATTGTCTTCTTTCTCGCTCTTCATTTGCCACGCAACGATACTGGCAGCTTGCTTGCTGTCCCGCATGGCCAAGGAGCTCCATGCAGCTTGTCTCGAATCCTCCTCTCCATCACTGCTTTGCTCTCACTGGGCTGTGCTCTCCCGCATCCTCACTTAAGAGATGCCGTACAGCTACAGCTTCTTTGCATCTTCCTTTTCATATTGCAATAGTGGCAAAAACATCACATAAAGCTTAAAGCTGTGTGTGTTTCTATGTGTGTGCGTGTAAGATGTCTGATAACTCAGCTGTTGCAGCCCTTGTATTTAAAACGAAAGCATCCTAAATGCTGCAGCTAATCACTTATACCAGTTTACTGTGGTCGAGTAAGATGGGAATCGCAAAGACATTGCAAAGTGTGGTAAAGCATGCTGAAGCATTGCAAAAACCAGCACGGTAAAGCACAGACGATTTATAGTCTAAGCATCTGCAAAATTACCCTGATAAACTTGTATTTCAATGAGTTCTAAACTATTGATCAGCCGTTTGAATTTTCTGTTCCAAAAACACAAAAGAATTTCCCCAGTTGAAAATAACATTGTTGCTGCCAGATGGTGGGGAGCTGCTGTTCAGTCCAGCTTATTAACTGTGCACATCAGCTTGCTGGTTCAGAGTAACCCTGACAAATGGCCATTAGCAGCCGAAATACCCACCGGGGAGGCTGCAGGTGTTGTGTAACTTGCACTCTTGTTAAAGCAGAACACCAGCACTCTGGCTCCTGACTACAGCAGGATGAAGAGGGAGCAGTGGACAGTACATTTGCAAAATGTAAGTCCAAAGTATCCGCTATGTTTTACACAAAAAGGGTACATTTTCATCAGGGACGACACACACAACAGGTCTTACACTGATGTGACAGATTGCTGTTCTCTCTCAGCTGGTTCGCCGGAGGCAGGGTGGTGCTCTCGCTGAGCTCCTCTGGGACTGTAGCAGGAGGCTGGGAGGGGGCGGCAGGGTGGCTCACAGCTGTGCTGGTTGTTGGGAGGGCTGTAGCTGGGATGGTCGCTGGTTTGGTAGTGCTGGAGGTGGTTGTAGTGGTCGTGGTTTTTGTGGTGGTGGTTTTTGTTTTTGTTTTCTGCCACACTGTTGGGACACCTATGGAGTAAATCATGAATATTTAACACTGTTCTCCAAGAACAAATCTCCTAATCCTCTCCCATTATTGTGTGCAGCAATGTCAGTTAACCCTTTCATGCACGGCCACCTCATATGAGGACGGATACACTGAAACTCTTCTAGTCTTATATATGGGGACTTATGGAAGTCGCAAATGCATCACGACCTCATATGAGAATGCCATTTATTTTTCCCCATATAAAGCAATGGAAAAAACATTTTCAACGAAAAAAATAATTGTGTCCAAAACTCCTTTTTTTCAGCTATTTGTAATATTTCATGCATGAAAGAGTTGTAAAGTAAACCAAAAAAAAATTAGTGCATATTTTCTTCTTAATAATGAATGTAACTGATACAAAAAAAAAATCAGGATGCACATGCCACACAGAAAATAAGTCTAAAAAAACCAAAACAAATGAAAAAGTATAAAATAGGAAAGCGGGACACTGTCGAAGTGTGCAACTGATACAAAGCTGGACAGCGGACAGAAGACAGCAACACCAGTCAAGGTCCTTACCATTCCCGTATTTTAATAGCACCCGCAGAACAGAGCAGGAGTGCATTGCTTTAATAAGCATCTGTGCTCCCCCCTCATCAGCAGAATTGACTGCCACTTCTTTAGAAAGCGGTAGCTGGGGGTCAGACCGCCTGACAAACTGAATTTCTGAACAGCGTACAGACGATTGCTTTCAAAATCATCCAAAACATACAGTTCTTGCTGATCTTTTAGTGAGGACAGACCTTTTGCAGGGTTGTCCAGAGGGCAGTAAATTCACGCTGTTCAGACCATCTGAACTAACCCACATAATTCAAAGCCAGCTATCACAAGTGCAGGTGTGAATAGAGCAGCGGTACAGACAGGGATTTCAATTTTATAGCAAACTATCGACCCGAGTCTTTCCCTTTGTTTAGACAGACAAATCAATTAAATGCATGATGCTGTCAACTCAAAAACACAAAACAAGCAGTAGAAAGAGGCATGTGTAGATATGGCAGACCGCTGGCTTAAGAATAGTAGCAGGGAGTCCAACATGCTGCTTGTTGGCATGAACGAATGCATAGTGATACTGAGCGCTTTAAAAACACACTCTTACCAGTCTGGCAGTGTCTCATGTCAGGGTGCAGCTCCATGCCATCTGCACAGGCGCACGTGTATTTAGGGGAGTGCTCGGAGATCTGGGGGGCAGGGAGACACAGGTACTCACAACCACCGTTCGGTACAGAGCCCACGTTGCAGCTGTCCGGAGCTGCAAAGGAAGACAACAAAATCAGCTTCCCTTTCCCTCGCCTCCAAATGCCAGGGCAGTGGCAAACAGAACTTAAATAACATGATCAGTGTGTCAAATTCTTTATGTGATATGTCAAGTGATCAAAATGGGCATGATCAAAAAAAATGCTATGGCATTATTTACTGTGGTGGCAAAGAAGATTCTTCTAAGGCACTGGATAAATTCTCCCCCCTCCTACTTACCTACTTAGAGAGCGTTATGCAGAAGTATTAGATTCAATTCATTTTGAAAGCACTCCTGAGAATGTATTTATTTTCTCCAAATGTATGTTAATGTCATGTTTTATGCTGTATGTGTTTTCCCTGTACATTTCATGAATTGACATGATGATTATTGAATGACATCTGAAATTAATTTTAAAAAATGTTACTAAGAAAAAATGATGAGTGCCAGTAGCAATTTCCTGACATTGGTGCAGCACAGAGTGGGCTGTATCAGGGCTGCTAAACTAGCTGACAGACATCATCAGGACCAGGCCAGTCACAGAGGGGTTAATCAGTGCAGTGGTACCCAGACCCCGCAGTCTCCATACCACTGCTGCTTCATAGAGAACACAGGGACCAACACTGGCACAGGGCAGGGTGGCTGCTCCCAGTCTCTGATACCAGAATACATTTCCTTATTAAGATAATGATGATAACTCTTGCCAGACCCCAAGAAGAGGTCTCCACCAGGCAATGCTGGTACAGGGCCAAGAGGTTTAAAAAGCAGACTTCAAGCTGAATTCTGATATTTTACTGAGCCTAATAAAACAGTTTGAGATGGTGCACATTTCAAATCGGTGGCACTGGTGCAGAAAGACAGGCCGGACTTTTCAGCGACCGGCCAGCTGAGAGAATTTGAATATTGAGCTAAAGATTTAAAAATCAGTGTAACCCTAATTCGAAAGAATAGGAGTACAGTTTTACACCGGACCGTCTTTCTGCACCAGCTAAAGAGCGTGGCCTGTCTTTCTGAACCTATGCCCAATTGGTTATTTTTTTGAGGTCCTGGCTGCAGACTCTTACCTTTGGGCTGTGTGAGCTCGTGAAACACAACGATATCGTGCGGGTTGTTCAGATGTTCTGCCAGGGTGGAAACATTGTGTCCGGTGAGCCTGCTGGCGCTGTAAATGGCTTCGTTTTCAAGGTCTGTCCAATAAACCCTGTCCTGCAAGAAGAAACAGAACTGTGAAACAGTAACCAGGACAGGCAAGATGATTTCCTCCGATAAAATAGTAAGCGGGCTGTGGCAGACGGAAATGAAGGCTCCGATATTAAAGGGAGGCACGCCTCACCCAGAGAGACACTGCATATCAAACCACAATCTATGCCAGATCCTTTCAACAAGAATTTAGCCCAAAGACTTCTCGTCAAAACACTTTTGTCTAAATGTGTTACTTTAACATGTTTATCGGTTTCTTTTTAGCACTAATAATTAAACAGTGGGGTGAAAATGCAACACGTGTTAACAGCAGCGACAGTACAGGGTGTAATTGTACCCTTTTTTCATGCAGGCTATCGCTATCATGGAGAGAACATTGACGATATATAGTCAATGACACTGACTGCCAATGCTGAACCAACCTGACTTCCTACCTGAAATCTGTTACGCGTTCCTGACCACCAAGGGGTTTAAATCTAATTTCAGTCCTGGCTGCCATTCAATAACTGGCTATATCCCATCTGACGATATGCTGCCACTGGTCCTGATTGATCTTTCATTACCTCGAACACTGTCAGGGCGAATGGGTGGGCCAGGTGGTGTGGAGATGAAAGCAGGTCCTTCCTGCTGCCCCCGCTGAAGTCCACGCTGGAGATCAGGTGCAGCTTGGAGTCCACCCAGTAGACACGCTTGTTCAGCAAATCTGAAACAGAAAACCTCTGCTGAGCAAGGGAACTCATAATGAGCAATCACTTTCACTAGTCATATCACAGCACTGAACTCATAATGAGCAATCGCTTTCACTGGTCATATCACAGCGCTGAACTCATAATGAGCAATCACTTTCACTGGTCATATCACAGCACTGAACTCATAATGAGCAATCGCTTTCACTGGTCATATCACAGCGGTGAACTCATAATGAGCAATCACTTTCACTGGTCATATCACAGCACTGAACTCATAATGAGCAATCGCTTTCACTGGTCATATCACAGCACTGAACTCATAATGAGCAATCACTTTCACTGGTCATATCACAGCACTGAACTCATAATGAGCAATCACTTTCACTGGTCATATCACAGCGGTGAACTCATAATGAGCAATCGCTTTCACTGGTCATATCACAGCACTGAACTCATAATGAGCAATCGCTTTCACTGGTCATATCACAGCACTGAACTCATAATGAGCAATCGCTTTCACTGGTCATATCACAGCACTGAACTCATAATGAGCAATCGCTTTCACTGGTCATATCACAGCACTGAACTCATAATGAGCAATCACTTTCACTGGTCATATCACAGCACTGAACTCATAATGAGCAATCACTTTCACTGGTCATATCACAGCACTTTTATTTGCTTTAAAAGCTGCAGAGATTTGTACACATTACCACGGACGTGGTTATTTCCCAGTTAACAGCACTTAAAATACAAATTGTTTCTATTGTAAACCATTACTTTGTAGACAATGACCCTTGAAAGAAGTTCACTCCAACAAACCAACTGACAGCTTTTCATTACCTTAAACAAGCTGACTATTTAATACAAATCTCTTCTACTGGTGTCCAAAGATGCTGCAATGAGGGAATGTTTTTTAGATTCTGGTTCTATTACAGAACCTACCAACACACCAAGCACCAGAGTGCATGGTGACACAGTATATATTAGGGACTAGGATTCTGATTGGTTAGAAAGGATCTAGTGGTTAAAATACAATCCAGGAGGGTATGTGGGTAACACAAAAAGTGAAACAAATCCCCAAGCAGATGAAGATGAGATTGTGTTTGGGCACCTATGTGGCATTGTCAGCAGACACCCACAACCCCCTTCCACAAGTCCTTACCCAGTGCGATGCCGTTGGGCCACTCTATATTGTGGGAGACCAGGACCTGCCTGTCCACTCCGTTCAGCCCAGCCTTCTCGATCTTGGCTGGGTTCCCCCAGTCTGACCAGTACATGAACCTGCGAAATCAAAACCGCCAGCAGGTTACCAGTGTGCACTGCAAACACAGGCCAGGAATCACTACTTTACATTACAGTGGGTTGGAATGCCTGAAAATCACCAACGGAACACAAACACATTTCAGCAAGGACTTTGTGTTTGTTTTTTCATAATTAATGAATGAATTAATAATAAGAAAGCTCTGAGCCATATAAAAACAGACTAGAACAGCTTCATTAATTGAAAGCTTTATTTGATTCTGAAAGAACTTTATATTTCTCATGACTTTAAGCTTTGCTTTATGAAATTAGTCCTGAAAGCATGTCCATTACAATAAGCGTTTCTTCATTTTAATCAACTTGCGTCAATTCTATACAACCTTAAGGCTACAAAAGGGCAGCAGTGTGGAGTAGTGGTTAGGGCTCTGGACTCGTGGGTCGTGGGTTCAATCCCAGGTGGGGGACACTGCTGCTGTACCCTTGAGCAAGGTACTTTACCTAGATTGCTCCAGGAAAAACCCAACTGTAAAAATGGGTAATTTTATGTAAAAATAATGTGTAAAAAATAATGTAATTCTATGTAAAAATAATGTGGTATCTTGTAACAATTGTACGCCCTGGATAAGGGCGTCAGCTAAAAAAAAAAAAAAAGCAGTCCTTGTACCAAACTCTTGTGCTTGTACCAAACATTACCCACTGAATCGGTACACCTGTGCACTGCAGGCAGTGACCCCACTACTGTACCAACTGTGCAGCTACAAAGTGACTCCACTACAGTACCGATGGTGCAACTACAAAAGTATGTCGGCATCTGGACTGTGGTTATAATTAGTCCCGGCTCTAATGAGCACGTACAGAATACCAGCCATGGTTAGCAAATACCTGTGAGCTGCTGTGCTCCAGCTGCTTCCTAATGAAACCCTGTTTCCATCCCTGTGCTCTACCTCAAGCACTGGGCTCACACCTACCCCTGCTTGGGGTCCACTGCTATTGCCCGCGGCTCTCCGAGCTCACTAGTGATCAGCGTCCTTCTCTTCATCCCGTCAGCAGTGGCCACAGAGATGCTCTTGTTCCCCGAGTCGGTCCAGTAAATGTTCTTGTGGACCCAGTCCATGGCCAGGCCCTCGGGGGAGTGCAGGTAGCTGTCAATGAGGGTCACTTGCTGGGATGCGTCGCTGGCTTTGTTGATGTAGGCGCTGGAATGGCAAAGTCAGAGAGCGTGAGAAACAGACACTGCACATTGCCACGTTGCATCCTTTGGTCTGTGGAGGGGAAGCGTCCACTGCATGCCACACCTCCAGAAACATCTCTATAGAAAGCAATATAGTATGTAGGGATAGGAACACGACAGCGATCTCATAGCAGTTTGATCCGTTCCATGTTTTATTAAGCGCTTGAATGGTCACAATATATAGGGAACAAGTTCGGGTGTGTCTAATGAAGATCAAAGTAAAACCAGGAACGACTCAGGACCTGGGTGTGAGGTCTGACTGAAAGATGCACAGTCACAATAATATTTTAAAAAGGCATTGATGTGCCAGTAAATGTCTTATGCATTTACTAGCATACTAATATTTCATAATTATAGCTTTGTTTGGTGATTTATGAAGTGTATGTATGCTGATATAAAAAAATATGCCTTATTCATCCCATTCCGGGGCAGAAAGTACATTAGACCTTTTTTTGGGGGGTGAACTTTTTGTCAAAAGTATGAGGGCCAGCACCTCTGCTCTAATTTAAGTTATTATTAGTGCTGGACGATCCACTGAGATCCCTATTTTTAGGGAGGCTGTGTCCCAGTTTTAAAGAGGCTGGGAAGAGAAGAAAAACATGCAGGAAAGTGGAACACTGCAAGCCAGCACCACACAGCAAGCATGTCCGAGTGGGGCTGTGACACTACTTACAGCACGCAACCAATGAGGAAATTGACTTGTTATTGCTTGCATCTAGCCTACGTTAAGTGCGGTTTTAACCTTGAATAAAAGGGCATTCACTCACTTCAATTCTCTCCCTGGGAATTCTGCCTTCTAAATGAATACATACAAATCTTTCACTGTGAAAAATATGTGTTTAGCTTTCAGTTTGGGTTTAGATGTGAAGTAAAAACAAAAACAGACTAAGATACAGTGCATGAATTGCATGAGTTACTCTCCAATAGTTGTGACCTTTGCAGCTGTTAGTCTTCCTCTGCCGGCTGATCTGAGAGTATAAAAAGAAGCAGTGCTGTATTAGACACAGACTGGTGGCACAATGAGAGCGGAGAAAACGTGCCCCGCTGGATCTGGAGAAAACGTGCCCCGCTGGATCTGGAGAAAACGTGCCCCGCTGGATCTGGAGAAAACGTGCCCCGCTGGATCTAGCTGTGCAGAATACATTTACTTCATTTGAGGCTGGGGGTCACAGACTGCAGACATTTACACATCTTCATATTTTACGGCTTGTGATAAACTAGGTGATTCGACACCTGTACAAATAAGCAAGCCCTGTTTCACTGCCATTACAATGTGCTGTTTGCAGGAAAGATGCAGCCGTGCCAGCCAAAACAAAACACCCCAGTCAGCCTGATTCTGCTTATTCACACTGTGGATCCCTGGGAGATCACGTGAATGAAATAGCTGCTCTTGTTTCTTATTCACGCTGTGGATCCCTGGGAGATCACTTGAATGAAATAGCTGCTCTTTAGCAGACTGTTTATGCGCATATAATGTATGAGATCAGTACTAATCTGCATGGCAGAGTATTCATTCTTACAAGGCATTTGGCTTCCCTTTGTGTTTTTTTACAGGCAGCAAGCTTATGACAGCACACAAATGAAGCCCCAATCATCCTTTCAAGGACAGAACTGTACTTAAACCGGATTCTGTTGTGGCTGTTGTGCTGCTGACAGCGACCTCTTTTATCTTAAATGGAGAGGTTAAATATATGGTCTGTTCAGTAAGCTGCCGTCATTGTTGTCTAAAAGCTGAAAGTGTTCAAAAGAAACAATGGGCTTTGTCAATTTCTCAACAAAGACAAGCAGAAAACCTGGACCTGTATTGTGCGAAGGGCAACAAATAACACACACACACACACACACACACACACACACACCTTTCACTTGCAAAATGTGCACCCACACAAAAAGCCTGTGTTATTTAAAATGCCCATGAACAAGCAACTGTAATGACTGAACTAGAAAAGAATGGTCTGCATGGAGATTTTGCATTGCTGTGGTACCCAGAAGCTGGATATCCTGGAAATGCTTCGAATCATAACTGCACATCTGGAACAAGGGGTGAATCCCTAGCCGACACTTTAAAAACAGCACCGAAACCAGGACCACAGGACACAGTTGGAAATGAAGTGGAGACTTAGGAGAGTGTGACGAGGGTTGGTATGGAATGGGATCACTGGGATCCTAGAAGACTTTACAAAGCTTGAAGATTTACAAGCTCTGTGCTTGGAGCCGGTGGAGCACTGATGGGCAGAACAGCCTGCTCCCATTCGTACATGTTTGTGATCTTCTCATGACTGGGTTTGTAGTAGCAGTGAGAGGAGCAGGGTCCTGCCCCTGGCTTTACCTGTATATCCTGCGGTGGAACAGGTCACACCAGTACATTGTGTTGGTGGCCACGTCCACGTCCAGGGCAATGGCGTTCTTCAACGTGGGGACCACCTGGGTGTAATCCCTCTTCACCAGATCTATCTTGCGGATTTCGTGCCGATTCGTGAACATCAGGTATGGACTTTTCCCTGGGGGGAAAAATAAATACATTTTTAAAAAAAAAATCACAGAATATCACAACAGCATTAGCCATTTACAGCTGGGAAAGCGGTGCAAGTGTGCCACCAAAATGCCATCACCCACTGATTCATAAGACACTGCGAGGACAACCAGAAGCTCCAGGAAAGATGTAATGAAAGCATGCAGATTAAAACACCTGACCTGTGCACTAATTAGTAAAGACTGCTATTGTTTTTAAGGGCACGTCAATGTTTCTCAAGGGAGAGTGGAAGAGAATTTTCTGCCCAGCTCTGTTTTGCATTATCAGCTCCTATCTGGTGGCATCAAGTCTGTGGTTTTTGATTCTGTTCCTGAAGGGAGGGGAAAAGAGTCTTATTTACTTGTTTAGCAAACCCCCAGGGAGGGATTAGTCTACTCACCCATAACCTCTTTGATTGCATTTAATCCCATGACAATATCACCTAGACTCCCAACACACACAAAGCACATGCAGGCAGACACACAGACAAACGCGAATCCCTCTGGGACTGCAGAATGCTAGTTCAGTGGATGATAAATAGAAGACATTTCCATCATGTTCTTTATCTGAACAGAGCACTGCGATATGTTTTGTTATTTCATACTTTATAGAGAAAGCCTTGTCTTAAATAACCCTTCAATACAAATCTCTCCTGCAGAACAGAATAGAAACGAGCACAGGTTACGTGATGATACATAATAACATGCAATTGGGATTTCAAATACACATTCAGCAATGTTTTAATGTGGCTGGATTGCCAAACATAACAATGACTTGATTAGAAGATGCAAGTGAATGTCTTCACAATTAGACACACGGGCTACAAACAGCACTTTGCTACTGTTAACAGCTGGGGGGGGGAAACAAATCCAGTTGCAATATGATGGAAAGGGTTAAATACTGTAAACGGCAGCATAGCTTCAAAAGATATTAAATATACAGTATCTCAATGCACTGTATAGTATACTGCTTTCAAAATCGGGTCCGATTTTGCAAATCCATTTTTGAACTTTTAGGATTTGGTTTGTTGAAACATGAAGTTGGTCTGTTTGGTTCAAGCATGAAAACCAGCAAGTAACAGCTGCTCAAGGGACTAGCGGTTTTTATAGACCGGTGATTTTACACTCCTTATAGAAGGTTACCCCCGCCCCCAATTACCAGGACCCTACAACAAAATAAAACCGTGTGGCTAATACTATTGAAATTGTCAGTGAATGCATACATCTTTCCAGAAAGAAGATCTGAAAAAGACCCTATCGTGTGTGAACATGAATTCCCTTTCAGACTGACCGAGCGACCTCATTGTATCCTAGCAAGCAAGCCTGTCACTTGGGATGCCTTACCCACTGCCTTGCAGGTCTTGGTCACGGCATCCATCTCATAGCCCTCATAGCACTCACACTTGTAGTCTCCTTTGTAATTGATGCAGATCTGACCACATGCGTCCGGATTCTCACATTCGTCGATGTCTGAAAGGGACATTTGAAACCCATCAGTAACGGCACTCGGATCAGCGCGGCGGGGGGTAGGGGGGTAGGGGGAGGGTGCCACAGTCACAAGGGCTGCAGCTTTTGTCTGAACTGCAAAGGGCAGCCGCTGCCTGCATGTCAATTACCTCCGCAAGTCTTCTTGTCCAGCAGCTTGTATCCCGCCGGGCATTCGCATTGATGGCCGATCCGCAGGTCCGTGCACATGTGGGAGCAACCGCCGTTGTTGGCAGCGCATTCATTGAAGCCTGCGCAGGGGGAACAAGAGGTCAGCGATCAGCATCTCCAGCGGGTTTAGGTATGCAAGACACTGACAGCAACTGACAGGAGGCATTCCTTAGAGTACGGGAGGAGGCAGTGATGAAGTCTGTTCTAGGCTGGGTCTTAAGAGGTTCTAGAGGGGACAGAGTTCCATTTCTCAGAGGAGGATAATGGATTGCAAGCCCCTGCCCTGATCAGACTGTACTACAAGATTCTGGAACAAAAATATCTTTCTGACTTCCAGGGAACTTAAAAAAAAAAAAAAAAACAACAACTTTGTTTATGCCATAATTCACCAAATATTTAAGTAAATGCATACATATAAATAATGTACCCATGTGCTTCTTTGCAGAGCGGTCTGAAGTTATTATTTCAGGGCGAGTGATTGACTGTCAAGTGTCATTATTGCTGGTTGTAACCTGACAGCATGAGCAGTGGTCGAAAAAGTGGATATAGTTAATCAGCATGCACAAAACAGGGCTCAATATCGAGATGAGTTCATTGCAACAGAGACTGATAAAGAGCGGCATTCCTGAGCTCTAGTAAAAAGACCCACAAGGTGCTGTGACACAGTTAGGCAATACTTACTTTTATTTATTTTTTTAAATATGGATTTGCTAAATTACATAATCCCACCGCACCAACGCTCGTTTCATACTAACTGCAGCTTTCTTCCAGAGGATTTTTTTTGTGCACAGAATGCCTCTGCTCAGACAGGTATAAGGATTGGACTGTTAAATAAATATTAGTCTGCCCCTTCCCAGGTTTGTTATTATAATACTGATAATGTAGTGCAGTATCTGGCTGGTCTGACTCATTTTGGGCTGATAGGAGGTGTGACTGCTTGGCAGGATTTCTCAAGGAACAGTCACAAAACAGATGCACACTGCAATCCCATAATGCAGCCTGAGATCACTTGAGAATGAGTTACACACGCTGCAGACACACACTGTAAAAAACAGTGGTGGAAAAGTTGAGCAGGAATATGAAAAGTATGGCTCGAACACGTAACACGTAACCTTACCACATGCCTTGATGGGTTCATCAGACCAGTCTCTACAGTCTTTGTGAGAGTCGCACACTTTGCTGCTGTCAATGCACTCGCCGCTGTTGCACTGGAAGCTCGTCGGTCCGTCGCACGTGCTCGCTGCGGCATCAGAGAGAGACATGGAAATACATCAGATAAGCTTCGTTACCCAATACCCTTCCATATTCCATGAAGCACAGTTCTGACACTTACCATTCACGCAGCCTGCCTCGTCGCTGTAATCCGGACAGTCATGTGCCTTGTTGCACTGCTTCATGCCGTGAATACAGGAGCCGTCCCCACACTGAAACTCATCAGGCCGGCACGTCACAAGGGCTTACATTAGAAAAAAGCACAAAGGATATATCTGTTACTTTATTACACATCAAATCACGTTTCTTACACTTACAGAACATTTATATCCCACGCGTTCTTTAAGAAACCTGCTGCGTGACATTTGGACGCAGTGTGCGGTTTTTCTTTTTCGACGCCAAAATACAAACTGCATTGAAAAGGTACAAAAAAATATGTTAAAGGCAAAGTGCTATTATCAAATTTCTAGCTCAAATGCTAAAAATAATCATAACCGGGCTATATGAACTAAATTATCAGCTGCACATTATTATTATTATTATTATTATTATTATTATTATTATTTATTTCTTAGCAGACGCCCTTATCCAGGGCGACTTACAATTGTTACAAGATATCACATTATTTTTTACATTTAATTACATTATTTTTTACACATTATTTTTACATACAATTACCCATTTATACAGCTGGGTTTTTACTGGAGCAATCTGGGTAAAGTACCTTGCTCAAGGGTACAGCAGCAGTGTCCTCCACGGGGATTGAACCCACGACTCTCCGGTCAAGAGTCCAGAGCCCTAACCACTACTCCACACTGCTGCACATCTTCCTTAACTACTCCCTGTGTAGCACCTTCTTTCAGCACAGCATTTCAGATGAAACACATCTCTGCCTTGTTTCACCTGGATTTATTTGAAACCAAATGATTGTTAAAATCGGCAGTAATCCAATTTGTTTTTGCTCAGCACCGGGCACTTAGCCCCAAAGCAATTTGCACATTCTGTAGCAGCCGCCCTTCTGCAGAGAACCTAGGGGAGGGAAGAGGGTGGACCACAGATAGTCAATGTTGTCTCGGAGTTGGTTATATTAAGTTTGGGGGGTGTACGTTTAAAAGAACATGGAATCGCTGGTATCACAGCAGTCCCTCAGTGGAAACCACACCCTCGCCACTCCCCTGGGGCGTGTATGAGAGAGATAATTCACGGTTATTATCTCTTTCATAGCTTTTAAATGCATGAATAATAACAACAATCAATCAGTCATGGCTGAATCTCATTTTGAATGAATGATATTCTTGTACAGATTCTGACCAGGATGAGACGCTTTAAGCTTGCTCAGACTGGCTCTAAGTATCCTTCCATCTTCAGCTGAAGTCAGCATTTCTGGCTTTCATTCAGGGGCTCCTCCTCATTGTTGCTTAGCAACCTAGGACACCTGTGCACCATCCCAGAAGCTTAGTAACATTGTAGATTAACACTGAACACAGAAAGGCTCTGAACTGAAGGGCAGAACAAGCCACCAACCTCCTTGTAAAGGTTAAAGATCAACTCAACAAAGAGAGGCCTCTTATAAACAACACGTGCCTCTGACACGCAATGGCCAGAACATTTTGCGATTGTACTCGTCTAGTTCCAGCTATTGAACCAGGCTCTGTTGTCAAGACTGGCTTCTTTTTCTGACAGCAATTTCATCCAGTGCTCCAATATCAATAAATCAATATAAACATAAATAATAAAAATGGGCGCTTACGGCAGCTGCTCTCGTCGGATTTGTCCTTGCAGTCGGAGTCTCCGTCGCACTTCCAGTTTAGGTGGACGCACTCCCCGCTGGCGCACTGGAACTCTCCGGAGGTGCAGCGTGGTTTCTCCGGCTCGGTCCGGCGGCCGCAGCGCTCGATAGACTCGTCTGACCGGTCCGGACAGTCGGGGTCCCCGTCGCAGCTCCACAGCTGAGGGATGCAGGCCGAGTTGTTGCAGCGGAACTCCAGGGGGCCGCAGGCGGGCTCAGAGCAGCGCTCCTCGTCACTCCCGTCTCCGCAGTCATCGTCCCCGTCGCACACGAAGATGGGGGCGATGCACTTCCTGCTCCGGCAGTGGAACTCGCTGGAGGGGCAGGGCTTCACGTCTGCGGGATACAGACAGTCTCTTACAGGGCTTTAACACACTGTTTTTTGCACATCATTTTTGTAGTTTTCTCCACCATGGTTTCTCATGATCATACTATTAACATAGTTTACCCTGCTTTGCTATCTTTATTAATATGCTTTACTATTCCTCACTAGTCTTTAAGCTGAGGGAACACAAAGCCACAAACCCTTATGGAAACAGGGCGTTATTGTGATCATTTTTCTTTTTTATATGTACGTGAATGCATCCTTAGACATGAAAAATAAATGAGAACATACACGACAGTGAACAAGAGATCCAAAACAAACAACACGACTCTCCTGGGTATGGGTACTGTAGAGTAGATCATTATTCCAATTATACCAGTATCACTTCAAGAGCAACAACATAAACAAACCAGCAGTAGAAACTAAATGGGAGGCAATCGCAATGTTATCCTTACAACAGGCTAACCTGAAAGGTGGTATTAACACAATGGCAATGTCAATTTCCAAAGAGCCAGCATACAGAGGGAAGGTCAGAGAAGCGGGTGGCTTCAGAGCACACGGACCTGAACGCGATCACAGTCCATAAACATTTTAATGAAAGCATGGTAAAGCACAGGGAAGTACTGTAAAATACCAGCGAGGTATGGTAAAGCATACTGATAAACACGGCAAACCAGGGTGCACTGTGCTAAATGCATAGTATACCCATAGGAAAAGCACAGGAAAACTGCACACTCCACCATAGTAAAACTTTTATAAGAGGATTCTTTGTGGTTTCACATCAAGAAAGGGTTAAAAAAGAAGAAGAAAAACCTGCCCCCACATTATTATTATTATTATTATTATTATTATTATTATTATTTGTTTATTTAGCAGATGCCTTTATCCAAGGCGACTCACAGAGACTAGGGTGTGTGAACTATGCAGCTGCAGAGTCACTTACAACTACATCTCACCCGAAAGACAGAGCACAAGGAGGTTAAGTGACTTGCTTAGAGTCAGTGGCTGAGGTGGGATTTGAACCAGGAACCTCCTGGTTACAAGCCCTTTTCTTTAACCACTGGACCACACAGCCTCCTATCCAGGCCATGCAGTTTAACCAACATCAGTGTCATTAAACCAATAAATGCCTAACAAATCACCATGGGGACGTGAATGCATTAGTGCTCCAGCCTCCGAGCGAGTGGTTACCAGGGTAACCTACTGTACTGATGGTCTGCCGAGACGGCAGGTGACCTCTGGCCTGGAAGGTTACAGCTATAAATAAGGATGAGGAATAACTTCTTGGAAATACACTACACAGCTAACGGAGCTGCAGGGATGCGATCTATCATACAGTAAGTCACAAGAAACTGAGGTTGCCTCAGCGTTTTTAAGGTACAGATTAGAAAGGGGTTTAGACTTGTACCCAAGGCTCCAAACAGTAGCTTAACAGAAATATTGCATTCAAACATATTACTTGAGCTGCAATGCCAGTTCCAAGCATGTTTCACTGTCAGTACTGATGTGAAGCAGGGAACCGCTATCCTGGTATTAATACAAGGAGGTGTCCTAACCAGGCGTTCACTGAGGAACTTTACAGTACACTATTAAATACTCATTCATTGGATAGGTAGTGAAGGAGACCTCAGTCTACCCCGAGGCGGTGCAACCTTTCCTTTGAAGGACACTCTCTAGGGGGTGTGAGGTATATGCTCAATTCTTGTTCAATTAGTGCCACAAACTGTGCAAGAGACCTGTGGGCATCCAATCAGAAGTGGGCTGTAGAAAAGCCCCGCCCCTGGAGACAGGCAAATGAAGTGATTAGCAATCACTGCAGACATGGGCAGGAAATGAAGCCACGACCTCGAGGTCACAGGTCACAGCTCCCTGCTCCCTCGCCATTCGTGTCTCGACAATCCCTGTCCTCCCTCGCAATCCCACCCAGAATCCAGCTCACAAGTCACTGCCTTCCCTGCTACCCGTCAAGCACACACGTCGTTTGTCTCACAGCAATCAGAGTGACGTCAGCCTTATCTGTGGATCCTGTTAAAGTCAAACAAAGACAGGCTGATTCAAACTATCAGCGTTACTGTCACCAGGAAACCAAGCATTTACAATGCGTTAGGAACCGAGTGTGTCCTAAAGAGGACTCTATTAAACATGAACTGCCTCTGAAAGAACAGAATTCGGGCTGGGAAAGGCAGTCAAACCTGACATCCTCGTCGACTCTTAAACACACTTGTATGTGTAAAAGTAAGGGGTGCAAAAAACTTACCATAAACTTTCTGACAGATACTTTGCTGTGCTGCAATGAGTTATTTCAATTCAGTAAGGTTAAACTCTTAAAAACACACTATTTCATATTGTTGCCCTTTACACTGGCATATATAACTGAAACGCAGAGGCGTGAACAATGGAGCTTAACAAGGAGGGGTGGGCATCCAGGCCATGCAGTTTAACCAACAGCCTTGTAGAAAAAAAAAGTCCCTGTAGAAATGAAAAGTTCAGGAACAGCACCAAAGCTCTTTAGCGTTAGGGAAATGGATTTTAAAAACTCACGCAGGAGGATAGCCACCACAACAGTCCCTGCGAGTCAGCAGCAACTCCTGGATTCATCTGTTTATTGGAATCCTATTATGACGGATAATTCCAGATTGAAGTGCGTCTCAGAGTGGATAGCGCTGCACTGAATCACAGCACAGCTGCTCTCCTTAACCCTTTCATGCATGAAATACTGAAAACATGTCAAACACTAAAAAAGAGCAGAGAGTAATGCCTCGTGAGTTTTTCATCTAGTTTACAGATTGGGACGTTTCAGAGAATGGGAGGAAAGTGATTGCCACACTCTTTGCCCTTTTATTTAATGTGTTAATTGAACAGGCTTATGCCCCTCTCTCAGTAGCAGGGACTGCAGGAGCAGGCTTCTTATCTCTAATCCCATTGGCCAGACCCTGACAGGGCAGCCTACTCTCCAGACAGCTGGCCACCAGAAACCCCCATTACACCAACGATTGCCTAATCCTTCAGCTAAGCTGGACCCTGGCTGGGTAATGAAGCAGTGATCCAGAGAGTCTTTAGTGCAGCGACAGAAATCTCATTTTTTGGTTCGCTTATGGTCTGGTATCAAATCCCTTCAGTGGCTTGGGAGGATTGCCTGCTCGAGTCGGAGGGCTCTCTCTACTTGAATAATATATCGATATTTTTATTATTACAGTCCTAAACTCTAAATGAAGGTTATCTGTGCTATTGTCACACACTGTCAAAAGACTGCAATAACCTGCTGCAAGATTTCTGGAGCCAGCTGCAGAATCCAATGGAATGAAAAAAAGAAACATAGTAAAAGAAAAATAAAACACAGACAGAAAAACGGAAAACAATTGAACCTCCAAGCCTCAACTGTAGCTTTTAAGCCCATGTACTTCACCGTCCAATTTACTGTACAGTATATACAAATCTATTGTTAAAGGAGATTGTGAGCACCTGTTCCCAGCAGAGAGGAGAAATCTGCAGATTGGAAAAAACGAACTGTGAGCTAGTGGTTTAAAACCGTTTGCTGTTTCAATTCTGTTTTGTTTTGTACAAATTCTTTTCCATCCTGAGGCAGACAGGCGTGCTTGTTGAATGCCTCAATCTCTGAGCTGTTGCATGCTTTATTCTGTATCTTTGATTGTTTATCTGAAACATGTCTTCTCGTGGGACTAAACCAGTAAAAGACTGCAAACACAGCAGGACGATTGGGCTAAGCAGGGGCAAGTAAAGAGATGAGGGGAGAATATCCCACAGCACCGCAACGAAATGCAAAACAACCACCTGCCATCACAGCCCTTACAGCAGCCTGCTCCATCCGCCTACTGAACTAACAAACACGCCCTCCGTGTCCAGCGGAAATGATTCTGCGTTTCCGCGAATTGAGAGGTTCAACTTTAAGCGTTTTCAAAGTCAATAAAGCCCTTGTCTCAGGGTTTTGCATGCGTAATGTGTTCCCCAGTCAATTAGCAAAAGTAATTCATTTTAAAGAAGTGCATGCATTAGACACAAGGAAAGCCTCGGGGACCACAGCTCTGTAGAGTCTGATCACGGGAGGTGATCTGTGCTGCATGGTGTCACCAGCGAAGGTGCAGCCTGTCTTCTGTTAGGTTTACATTCACATCAGGACATGCATTATTCATAGACACATGCAGAGGCAGCTTTTTGTTAAAAGCTCTCCCATCTCTTGCTCTGATTTTGGGCTATTTGTTCAAAAGAAACCCACTGCCCGCGAGCACACATGCTTATTAAACCACGGCCATTTCTATGTAGTATTTGAAACCAAGGAGATTCTGAATGCTGGTGTCTGGGAGCAGTTCTGGGTTGGAGGGGGGGGGGGGTTGCTGCAAACATATTACCCCATACTTCATTTCTTCTTGAACTAAATACTGATGTATTTGTAATATAATATAAAAACCCTACAAGAGACTCAGAGGCACTGTATTTCATTTCCTATTTCCAGGATCTACACAAGTGTAGATCAACTGAAGAGCAGACCCACCCCCTCTCCAGGCTGAATCCAGACTGCACCTCTTAAAGAGACAGTGTTGCTCTCAGAGGGAGTGATGGCCCTGTCTGAGACTGCATGCTGTCTGGCTACTCAGTAATTCATGGACTGCTGGTCCATCGATCCCCCCGCCCCCCTCCATACAGTACACATGAGGTCTCATTGCAATGGATACAAGAGGAAAGAGAACTGCCTTAAATGAGGCTTATACTCTACACATCCAGAAACTGCCATCATCATCGCACTGAAATCAATTTGAAATCAAAAAGCACCAATGCAAGACCTTGGTTAAGATAGTAACACGTTAGCTAGAGTGAACGAATGAAAGCCGGATTAGGCGTTTATAATTAAAGAGGTATTAAGGGAAAGTAGTAGGCATCCAGTATGACAGCAGTGTGTGCTGTAGAAAGATGTGTCCTTGCTAAGTCATGCGTGGGGGAGCTGTTTGAAAGCTTCAGATAAGGCTTTGTTTGGAGCTGAGTGGCTCATTGCATTGACAGCGGGGCATCAAGCTTTTCCACACAGCCATTCCAGATTGCTGCAGTTTCTAATCAGGTAGCTGACTGGTGAGACGAACTGGAGTTTCCATTCCGTTCTCTGCGCAGACACAGCAAGTGGAGAGTGCCAAGAGGGACCAGAGAAGAGAGGAGAAAATCAAAAGAACTGCCACTTCCCTGAACCACATACTGTCCACACACACAAACCAGCAGGGGGGCAGACACCAAGCATTCCTTACAATGAAAATGCATCAGGGACTCTCTCCACCTAAAACATGACTCTGCCCAGATAAGAGAGCCGTTCCGCTGACTCGAGCCTTCAGGGACTCTGCTGGGCGATGTTTACTTGGGAGCTTCATCAACTTCTGGAAATTAAACTGTCGATAGCTGACTCACAACAGAAATAAATAAATAAATAAATACAAAAATCTATATGGTTTTATGATTTTTATATTAAACCTCTAAAGGACCTTCCTTAATTTTTTTTTTTTTTTTTTTTTTTTTTTTTTTTTTAAGCGTCCCAGTTTCATGGTCAAATGATTAGACTTTCTGGAAATGTTTGCCCTGAGTTACTGACAGTGCTTGGGCTGATGTGAGTATTGGGGTACAGAAACCTTGGGTTTACCAGGGGTGTCAGAAAGACTGATCAAGCTGATGTGGCCGGGTCTGAAGCACATTCTACTGTAGCTCTGATTGATGGAAACACTTCACACAGAAACCTGCCTGTGCGCTGCAAGCTCCAAACCGCTCTGCAGCGCCGCCCACCTTTTCTCATTTAAGTGTAATTATGCTCTTTGCCTCTCTCTCTGGAATGGGCTCTGATGCTGTGCTTGTGTCTGATTCTCACTAGAACATGGGTGCTGTGTTCTCGCAGCTCTCTCTCTCTCTCTCTCTCTCTCGGGCTTTGATTCTGTGCTTGTGTCTGATTCTCACTAGAACGTGGGTGCTGTGTTCTAGCAGCTAGCTCTCTCTCTCTCTCTCTCTCGGGCTCTGATTCTGTGCTTGTGTCTGATTCTCACTAGAACGTGGGTGCTGTGTTCTCGCAGCTCTCTCTCTCTCGCTCTGGAATGGGCTCTGATTCTGTGCTTGTGTCTGATTCTCACTAGAACATGGGTGCTGTGTTCTCGCAGCTAGCTCTCTCTCTCTCTCTCTCTCTGGCTCTGATTCTGTGCTTGTGTCTGATTCTCACTAGAACGTGGGTGCTGTGTTCTCGCAGCTAGCTCTCTCTCTCTCTCTCTCGGGCTCTGATTCTGTGCTTGTGTCTGATTCTCACTAGAACGTGGGTGCTGTGTTCTCGCAGCTCGCTCTCTCTCTCGCTCTGGAATGGGCTCTGATTCTGTGCTTGTGTCCGATTCTCACTAGAACGTGGGTGCTGTGTTCTCGCAGCTCTCTCTCTCGCTCTGGAATGGGCTCCGATTCTGTGCTTGTGTCCGATTCTCACTAGAACGTGGGTGCTGTGTTCTCGCAGCTCTCTCTCTCTCTCTCTCTCTCTCTCTCTCTCTCTGATTCTGTGCTTGCGTCTGATTCTCACTAGAACGTGGGTGCTGTGTTCTCGCAGCTCTCTCTCTCGCTCTGGAATGGGCTCCGATTCTGTGCTTGTGTCCGATTCTCACTAGAACGTGGGTGCTGTGTTCTCGCAGCTCTCTCTCTCTCTCACCCTCACCTGAAGGGCACTCAGCCTCATCCATGCCGTTCTCACAGTCTGTCTCCCCGTCACATTGCCATGACAACGGGATGCACTTATTACTGGAGCCCCCGCAGTTGAATTTCTCAGGCGGGCACGTCTGTCGGCCTATCAGGTGAGAAAGGAAACAGGCAGTTAATAACCAAGAGGAAACCCAGCCCGTAATCAGTTCCCTGTGAAAAATCAAAGTGCAGCCAATGATTGATTCCTGTGAGGGGTAGTACACAGCATGCACTGTACAGAGCTGTCAAAACATACACCACTGTATATGTTGATTACAAAGTGTGGACATTTCAGCAAGCTATTGTATCCAACGTACTCATGGCAGGTCGGGGAGATCTGGTGTGTAGCACCAGGGTCCCATGGGTTTCCACAAGTGGGTAGAGAGACCACCTCTAGTCAGCAAGAGTCCAGGAACTAACGCTGAGGGAACACAAAGACACTTTGTGCCTTGGAACTTGTTTTCCTGAGACTAGGTTTCAGGCCACCTCTTACTTTGATACAGCAAAGCTGCATCAAAATAGGTCTCCCGGTCTAATGAAACCAAGTGGTGTAGTGTTCCCTCAGCTTAAGAAGCACCCCTAAACACAGCTGTGATAGTTCAGCCCCGTTGTGTGGCATAGTGTTCCCTCAGCTTAAGAAACACCCCTAAACACAGCTGTGACAGTTCAGCCCTGTTGTGTGGCGGTGTTGCCCTGTTTGCAGTCACCTTGTAGCACAAACAGCATGCACTGTACATACACCAGCAGGCCACAGAGCATTAACATTGTACCTGGAAACTGAACTGTAATCAATTAGCATCTCAGCCCATCCATCTCTGAATGGAAAGGCAAGGGCAGAATACGAGTCGCAAATAATAATACTAATAATAATAATAATAATAATAATAATAATAATAATTATTATTATTATTATTAAATACCAGAACCTACAATTTAGTTTGAAAAAAATCACATAAGACAAGTACCTAAACTTGCCTCGATTGACCACTGATTTCACAGCGTTTCTCCACTCTGCGAGTCAGCAGCACACCCATTTTCCATGCCCAGTTCCAGCCTACTGCTATACTATGTGCTGATGGTGGAAACAACTCCAGTGCAGTACATGCTACATTACAAGAACATGTCGAAGAGGACAGACAGGTGCAGTCTGTCTGTCTGTCTAAAACATATAGATATAAATACATACACACACATATATATATAGTGACTATTTACCATGGTTTGTAAATGTTGCAAAAATATTGTATTCCCTCTTACAGGACACATCTAGTCAATTCATTTTATTCTTCAGCTGTTTTTGCGGTTGAGAGGACTCTGCCCAGTCCATGAGTTATGGATTAGCACTGCACGGCTGCTCAATGGTTAAGAGGTATTAGACTCGCATCTGGACTGATTCCGCCCCAGAGAGCTGAATCTTCCCAGAGCCAAGCGCTTCTTTATTAGCCTCATCCTGGCCAGGACTTGTATTATAAAAAGAGCTGATTTGCTGAAATAGTGTAAAGTCAAAGGCTGTTATATAAATATCAAACTGTTTTTGTTGTAGTTTTAAAACACAATTTAAAAGGCTTTGTGAATCTGACCCAGTATTTAATTCACTCAATGCTTTATCATTCACCCTGGCAGCAGTGAGGAGGGACCTGCTGCCATTTACCTTCCATTCATCCAAAACACGTCCTCCCTGCACATAAACCTACTTCAGTCGAATCCTTAAATTCAGCTTCATCAATTTTAAGCGCCTTGTCCAAGAAAAAGTCATAAGAAAAGTTTGTTTTCCCGCAGACCCTGATGGGAGAGTCCCTTCAAGCGAGCGGTAGATATGGGAAAGGACAGACTCACTTTAGCACCTCAACCAAATCCACATTTGTACAGGAGATTTCTGTATTGTTAAGACTAAACAGCACCCGCTGTTTGGCTTCCTCACCACTGCTGAGCTGTTCAGATACTCAACGCGTGTCTGTATATCTGTGTCTCTCTTAATTAGACCCCGAATAACCGTCAGGGGCAGAGGGGCATAGTCTTTACAGAGTGCGGTGTGACAAATTCTAATTCCCACTGTTATCCGAGATAGAATGAGAACAAGAGCCATTGTGATGGCAATATCAACTGTTATTACATCTTCCGTGGTCTAAACCTGCGTACAGCCCAGGGCAAATGTATCAAAGGAGAATATAGTAAATATTACTACGACTACTAATAGGATTATTATTATTAGGCCCAAAATTGTAAATGTAAGCCGAGGGTTTCTGGTTCCAGAAGCCTAGTCTGAGGCAGCTTTGTTCTATCAAACCCCAAGTCTCCCCTGATGCAGTGACCTGAAACCTAGTCTCCTGAAACCAAGTTCCAAGCCACAAAGTGGCTTTGTGTTCCTTCAGCTTAAGAGAAGTTGTTATGTGGATTCCAAATACATTGTGGTGGTTTGAACCAATCTACATTATAGTGTTTATTTAAAACAGATCTAAAAAAAAAAAAAAAACACTACAGTAAATGTTTAAGAGTATGACAAACCCAAAACAGCAGGATCCTTTCCATGTGCAAGTCATCCATGTGTTCCAAGGTATCATTGAGGAGGGGGAGGGCGTTACGAGGCTGCTCTCATAACATGATTACATGGTTATTATGTACGCTCAGGTGGGCTATCTGCAGACTAATACGGTTTTGATTAATTGTTGACGAATTCCGTTCTAACAGCGAGACAGAAAGTCGCACATTATAAGCTTCCTGAATTGCTGTGTTTACATTAAGGCGATGGTAAAGTGATTGATTCGGTTATCTTTTTAATTCTGTTGCCTAATCTGGAATGATCAATTCATTGTCTAGTTCCTGTTGAAACCATAATAAATCCAATAGCTCTGTTGTGCCATCATCTTCATCAGGGCAGTATGATAATATCTAGCTGGCGTGTGGAAGGGTTTGTCCTTTAAAGACGTACAGCACTGTGTTTAAAAGAAGAAGCTTATTTATTAGTAAGCTTGTGGTGTAGCAGAGGCTTGGATTATAAAATCACATGTCTGAATCTGAAATTATTCCATCTTCCAGCTTTCCAATGCATTGAGGCTGTGTGGTCCAGTGGTTAAAGAAAAGGGCTTGTAACCAGGAGGTCCCCAGTTCAAATCCTGGCTCAGCCTGTGTGACCTTGAGCAAGTCACTTAATCTCCTTGTGCTCTGTCTTTCGGGCGAGACGTTGTTGCAGGTGACTCTGCAGTTGATGCATAGTTCACACAGCCTAGTCTCTGTAAGGCGCCTGCTAAATAAACAATTAATAATAACTGATAGGCCGCTGTCCTTATATCATTTTTATTTCAACTGTTGTAATGTCATTTTCAGTGCACAATGTTTTACAAATTTTAGGAGAATTTCTGCTTGCAGTCCTGGGTCTAGAAATAAGGGCATGTTGACTTATTTGCTTAGCAAACAAAATCCCCTCCAAAAAAGAAAGGGATAGATGCATGCACGTGTACATGGGTTGTTGTACCCTATGGAGTTTTTGCTTGTAGTACAGAAGAGGTGCCTGCTGCTGTGCTAGGGGTAGAACACAAAGCTGCTGAGCCCTGTGCCTGATGCATGATGCACACATGCAGTTGTAGAGTAAAGCAATTTTCTAAACAGCCACTGAAGTCAATGCATAGAGCTGCAGAACCACAACAATAGCACCTGCGCTCCATGCCAGCCTACAAGAGACAGCATAGGAAACAACCAGACTCAACAGCACATGCGTTTGCAGTACCCCAGTGCT
The DNA here is from genome assembly GCF_902713425.1 of Acipenser ruthenus. NCBI lineage: Eukaryota > Metazoa > Chordata > Actinopteri > Acipenseriformes > Acipenseridae > Acipenser > Acipenser ruthenus. The sequence continues at coordinate 41,712,476 of NC_081200.1, read as the reverse complement.
CAAAGAACAGCTTTACTGCCATTAGCCCACATTAACACAAACAGCCAGACACCCAGTGATTAATATACGAGATCACACTGCATGCGTCCATTGGGGGCTGGCTTTGTTTAAGCTTGCAGAAACGGGATCAGCTTTAGGTCATGGTGCTAGTGTTTTTTTAATAGCAGCATGAAGGGCAGATTTTGTAATGGTCTTGGCAGCCCGGGCTTCATCAGCCCAGGATCCACACACACAGGCTTTCTCACCCCAGGATCCACACACACACACACACACACACACACACACACACACACACACACACACACACACACACACACTCTGCACTCTCTGAACATCCCAGACCTGCCCAGGATTATTAACAGGAAGACAGGTCCTCTTGATAATGTATCTAAAAGTAAGAACGTGCTTTCTATGCATTCCCCTCGGGCTATACTTCTTCCTTGTGATTATGTTTTGTATGCTATGCATCACAGCAGGTGTGTGAATTGAATGCCATGAATATAGAGAGTGCCGTGAAGCACTGTGCTCAGGGCCAGGCTGCGGTTCCTGGTTCTGATGAACCTGCAGAAACAGGGATCACTGTTCAACCACACTCTCTAATTAAAACAAACCAGATAGACTAGCAGGGAGGAATAAAGATTAACTTTATCTGCATTGCATTACACTGGAAAAATAAGTAGAACCTAGCATTTAGAACCTAGCATTTGCATTCCAGTTATTCTCTTTGTTGTGTGGATAGAATGGAGTCCCAGTGGTTTGTGTGTCTCTTCTCCTTCCTAGAGGCATGGAAGCTTCAAGGTAACATGACATCTGGAGTGTTGGTTTTTGTTGTTTGCAGCTGTCTAATGGCCTGAGCTGCAACTTGTGTGGCCGACCAGGTTGTTTTCAGAGCAGATTTGTATGCGCTGTGGGATGCAGCGCGCTGTGCACTGAAGGGAAGTTCCAGTCTGTTGTGAAGTTTTATAAATGGGAATTTAAATCCCACTCAAAGTGGTTGTAGCGAGTAAAATAATTCCACGAATCTTACCTGCAGAGTATTTTTATTCACTATATACTGAAGGTCTCAGTTTTGGAAGAAAGGCATGTTATAGCAGCCATGTATTCTCACTTTAAATATATGGTATCTGTTGCTACACTACTGGACCAACACATGGTTTAACCCATCAGATCCAGGCTCTTTCTCATGCCCCAGCACCACACACCACATCGTGGGGTAATGAAGGAAATGTGACTGTCATCTAGCTTCTCTGAAGAGTAAGGATTTGAACCTTCTCTTGCCTTGTCTCTTTCCCTCCGGCATTGTTTTGGGATCAGCACACTGAATAAACTTTTTATTTTTTATTGTGTTGTTTGTACATTGGAATTGTACAACCAATTCCGTGTCCAGTATACTGGGCACAACGCGACACATCCGACAGCCTTTCAGTACTTCAGTTTCTTTGAAAACCCTTTAATATTTCAGAACTGGTTTCCTGCAAGTCTCTCAAGGTAAATCTTCATGCAACACTGGCATTGCAGGGCTGTAATGACACAGCTCCTCGCTGTACTCTTGTAAGTATGTGTGTCACTGAAGGCACAGGAAGGTGATGAATGGTAATTAGTTTTGCTCCAGCTGTGTACTGAAGACAAGCAGATCCCTGGAAAGCAGCATTTTTAATCACTGAAGAATTTACTCAGATTCACGTTCTTTGTTGTCAAGCCTTTAACTTAACCGCTCTAACAACATCCGATTCAATCCGAGAAGCTAAATCAGTTTGGATGGGGCTAAATGAATATTCCTTCTCCAAAGAGCTCCACTAAACAGTAATGATGCTCTGCTGAGATGCAGGGCTTCCCACAGAGAGCAGTGTGGGGCAGCAGGGATGAAAAACAAAGCGCCCTGCTCACCCACGTGGGAAACTGCATCAACAGCTGCTGAATGGCTTGATGCATGAAATTGAAATCTTTCTGGGCATCTGACTGAAGCCCTCCTTTGTATGCAAAAAGTAACTGGCAAAACAGCATAGCATGTGGGGAGAGTGCTGAGGGAACATGGATTTCAGGAGCGCTAGCCCCAGGATGTACAGTTACACTGATTGTTATCAGTATCACAGGCACAGGTACAGATGCCTCCTCTGCAGTACTACAGCAGACAGTGACCCAGCGTTCTACCAGCACAAGTAATGGAAAGCGCTGTGTGCTTACGATGCCATTGCTGAACCCTGCATGCATGACAAGGGGACGGGGTATCAGCTTGTGAGAAAACACTCGTCCAGGGAAATCGACTTCCCTGCACAGTGGAGAACCGAAACCGACACTGAGCACTGCTTACAGGATTCCTCATTCACTTATTAAACAAGACTCCTGAATCCACTAGTCAAAAAGAGTCCTCTGCACATTCCAGCGGTTCACATGTACTAGTCTGTACAAACAAATAATCTATATCAGCAAAGATTAACCCAGCCTGACCCTGGAAAGGTTAAGAAAGGTTCTCTTTGCTTAGCTGCCTGACACTGTCAGCATGCATTAAAGTCTGTGCTGCTCCAGCAAGCTCCCGTCTGCTGCATGCCCCGTGGCTCATCAACATGCACCATCATTTAGTCAGCTTGTAAACGGAAACAGATTCCACTGCCAGGACTCGACCCCAGAGAAAATGTCACTCTGCATTCCAAAAAAAGGAACCAAAGCTGTGAAGTCGAAGACATGAGTGGGTTCAAAAAGCATAAACAAATTGGTCGAACCAACTGATGTACTATTTGTGGATAAAAGCATCTGCCAAATAAATAAATAATAGTTTCCGGTAACGCTTTATATTGCGTGGCATAAATTAATATTTAATAGATAGGCAATTGCATATTAAATTAATGTTAAATTAATATTTAATAGAGATGCAATTGCATATTAAATTAATGTTAAATTAATATTTAATAGATATGCAACTGATATTAAATTAATGTTATTATTATTATTATTTGTTTATTTAGCAGACGCCTTTATCCAAGGCGACTTACAGAGACTAGGGTGTGTGAATTATGCATCAGCTGCAGAGTCACTTACAATTACGTCTCACCCGAAAGACGGAGCACAAGGAGGTTAAGTGACTTGCTCAGTGTCACACAGTGAGTCAGTGGTTGAGGTGGGATTTGAACCGGGGACCTCCTGGTTACAAGCCCTTTTCTTTAACCACTGGACCACACAGCCTCCTATGTTAAATTAATATTTAATAGATATGCAACTGATATTAAATTTACGTTCAATTATTCCTTGTTACTTTCCATTAACATTTACAAACATGTAAACAATGGGAAATGATTACACATTTTCAAGGGTAGCAAAACGTAATATAAATGGCTATGATATGCAATTACATTTTCAATCGACATTTGGTTAACATTTAGCAAGAAACCAGCTATTGCATATTTAGTAAATATTAATTTAACATTAAGATGCAATTAATATTAATTTATGCCACGCAATATAAAGCATTACCTAGTTTCCGTTATACATCACGCACAGTCCAAAGATGTCTTAATACAGTTCCACCTATTCCATGTTTCCTACTGTTCCATGAGCTTGTTACCTACACACTGAGGCCAATCAGACTCATTTTAAAACCTGGAATGGAGGAAGCTGCTATGCAACAGGAGTCCTGTTGTGTTCTTGTGCTGCTAACACACACTATCCCACAAGGAAATATAAAAATATATAAAATATACTTGGGAGATGGGAATCCAAATCAATACTAATTTGGTTAGTGTTCCAAGATCAATACTCCACTTCGATCAGCACACCAGATTCTTTATCTTACTGTGTGGCCGTCAGATTTCTTTTAGAAAACCCATGGTCATGCTGAGATACAAAGACATCTATTAAGAATGCCTTTTCCAATATAAAAAGACATCTATTAAAAATGACAGCTGTCAGCAGTTGCAAGCTGTGAATGATTGTGTTTAATGTTTTAATTGTACTGTACAGCAGTTCTTGTGAAAGGAAAAGCATTGATAGCATAAAAACACACAGGAAACATGTCCTGTCCACCCAACCCCGGTGTCCACTTCCCATTCAGCATCCAAGGCCTCTCCTGCCCTTGACTGACAGCAAAGACAAATTACTCGCAAATTTGACATGGACAGCTGCTTTGAGATCACCATGCTGATTTATTGCCCACTCTGGATACTGAACTGGAGACTGTCCGGCTGGCTAGAAAATCCCATCCATCACCAATGTGCTGATCAACCTGCAGAACCCCACTACAGCATCCTGTCCAACACTAGACATCACCAATCTGTGGAACACTGCAGAACCCCACTACAGCATCCTGTCCAACACTAGACATCACCAATCTGCGGAACACTGCAGAACCCCACTACAGCATCCTGTCCAACATTAGACATCACCAATCTGTGGAACACTGCAGAACCCCACTACAGCATCCTGTCCAACACCAGACCCATTCTTTATCACCCTTCGGCTTTATTCCCTTCGACATGAGGTCTGAAGTGACCGTTAGGGGAAGAGGACGGCAGGATTGGATCTGAACTCTGAAGACGTGAAGAATGATGAGTACGTTACCCGAGACACTTGACTTAATTAGACGTGTTCCCTCACAATCAACCACAACCCGAAGCTGCACTGATTACGTGCGCCCACTCCACTGCGCCTCCGTTATAACCCGCCGTGTAAGACCTCAGTAAAGGAACTGTGCTCATCGTATCGTAGATGCGCTGGTCCCGAGCAAGGTGCCAGACTGCATGGAAAGAAGTATTCCTGAGACTGTCACTTACTGCACGTCGATCCTGCCTCGTCGGATCCATCGGAGCATTCTGCCTCCCCATCGCAGAGCCACCTCGCAGGGATGCACTGGCCGTTCTGACAGGTGAAGTCCGTCGGGGCACAGGTCTTCTTCACTGCCCAGGGGAAACAAGGGTAGGTAAATACATTAGGAGCTACAGTGATACAAGATGTACAGTAGTATGCATGTTTATTAGAACACCCCATTGCTTCTGTAGTTTTGATTTGTTGTACATGTGAAATCAAACCACTGTCTAAATAGGCAAATTAGCGATCGTCTAATTTAACTGATGACTTTATAGGCCACACACGTAATTCATTTAAAACAGTAAAAGAAAAGGAACCTATAGCCACAAATGGTAAAATGCATGAGACTTTTTGGAACTTGATTAAGATGCCTAATTAAAGCACAAAGTTGTCTAACATTTTCACACACGAGTGGTTATTGGGTCTATATCATTGACTACTCATTGAAATTCTCGCAGCATGAGGTTTTCATGCATATAAAGGATCTTGAGGTGTTCTAATAAATTTGCACACTACTGTAGGTGTATCACATTTTTAAAGGATGCAGATTCAAAAGGAGTAGTAAAGGAGGATTTAAAATGTAGTTCCTGAGCTCGTTTCCTGCTTGTTCATGACTTTATTGGGGACATGCATATTTCTTTTAAGAACCACTCTTGCTCTGCAGATCTTGGTCTCCCTCTTCCTGCTTCACCCACATGGTCTACCACATGAAGTCTTGTGGCCAGACCAAGGACACTGACCACAGGACGCGATTGGGCGCCAGGAAAAAGGAAGTGTTGAGGCTTTGTTTTGCTACAGTGTGGTGCTTGGAAAACCTGCAAAACCCCAATTAAAGATCAAAACTAAAATAAAAAACAACAAGTATAACAGGGCGGAGGCTGGGTGCGAACTGGCGGATAACGAGAGTGCTTGCCTCTCCAGCAAATCCAGGTGGGTGTCTGCCACTTCCTTCTTCATTTTCACTCCATGTCAAGGACGTCGCGAGGTGAAGATCAAGGCTGAGCTGCCATCCGAGCGCAGCTGCCTGGACTGGAGTAAAGTTCTGCCAGATCTCATCAGGCTGTGTGTGGAGAGGAAAAAACAAACGCCTCCACTGTAATCTCTTACCAATGCTGTGATTCGGGGTCTGGCTCAGTTTTGTAAACAAATTAATGCGAACTTAGCCGCAAGGCTTGCTGGGAAAGAACCGCCAATATCCATCGAAAAAGTCGCATGGCATGAAAACTGAATCTTTTCACTTGACTCGACTATCAAAGGAGGAATGTGGGAGATCCCGGACCAGCTCAGACTGGCACTCAATCCCTGCTCATGGAAACTAGGTATAAGTGGTGCACGAATGTCTAAACACTGCCCAGCGAATAGCAAAGCTGGAATTCTAACCCTGGGACCTCTTGGCTCCAGATTCTGTGCTCCAACACGTCCCAGTTCCTGCAGTGCTGAATGTGCTACCAGGCCCTGTGTCAGCAGCGCTGCAGAACCTTCCTTATAAATCCTGTGCATGAGGCGAACTGTAAAGAGCAACTTAACAAAGCTGCAGGCTTAGCTAAAGCAATCCAGCATCCCCGCTGTTCATGTGCTGCAGAGCCCAAGGGCAGAATCTAATACTCAATTTGCTGTTACCTCCCACCTGCCTGGTACAATTGCTTACTGGCCACCTTTCCGAGACAGCTCATATATCTGAATCCAACATGCACAGCAAGAGCTGAGAACAGGTTGTAACGTGAGCAGTTGAGTTGCAATTGTCGTTCTCAACGGACCCCCCTAGCCACCCTCCAGTGAGGCACAGTGAGATCTATTTTAATGATGCAAGCACCCTTCTAAAAGTTTAATAGCACTGTATTTTTGCCATGGTATTTTCTGAAGTTTTCCCATGCTTTTCCATGGTTACACTCTGCATTTCCCATATAGTTTACCCTGGTTTGCCATGCTTATTATTAAGCTTTACTGTACTTCGCTATTCGTTACAATGCTTACCTTGCTTTATCATGCTTCCACTGTGCTTTATTACACTTTGCTATGCTTTTAACTGTCGAGAAACTTTAAACTCACTCTATTTTTATTGTAAGTAGTAATGTTAAAAAAATTATTACAAAAATGTATGAATCAAAGGTTTGTAAAAGAGTCAGATAGAGAAGAATTTAAGATTTGCCAGCGTTTGAGTAGTTAAAACAGACCCCATCACGTGGTAAGTGGAGTTTTCGCAATAAAACGATCAGATAAGACGTCACAGCAAAGACATGCGGGGTGCACAGTAACACGAGGAGAGAGCTGCTCAGTGCAGTCGGACCCTCAGAGCTCGTTTCTGGTTTAAATAAAATTAAATAAAAATAAGAAATGAAATATAAAAATATAAAACAAGTTTTAGGATATTCGTGAAACTGGCTGCGGGTTAAGAAGCCAGCAACGGTGTAGATCAAACAGAATGAGAGTGAGCTGCGGCTTAGTGAATCTTGGATCACCTAATGAGAGCAAGAAGGCAGCAGTTAAGAATGTGGTGTGATGAATGACTCTATTTATATACCTGTACGTCTTTCTGATTACCAGACCCTTCAACCTGAATAACAAAGCATGCAAACTGCGCGGTTTAAAATAGTTTTTTATAAAATAAAATAAATGAAAAGGGGACAGCTATCGCTGTGAGATTTCAGAGGGGCAATGTGCTTGGGGTTGAAAGGGTTCTTAGAAGATGAAAGGGATCACCTGGGAAAAGTGCTGTGCTGGAGTGCTGGACTCTTCCAGCCTCCAGCCCCCCCCCGCCCCCGCCCCCGCCCCCGCCCCCGCCCCTCCCTCCACCAATGCGGAACAAAGACTGACATCTGAAGAGATCTCTGAAGATCAGGCTTCAAGGGAAGGGAGGATTATCATACACCCGAGACCAGAGGCACTGCATCCAAACCACCAGAGAGCCAGCGCGCTGTCTGGAAAGCTCTCCTAGATTTGAGAGCAGTTCCGCTAAACAGCGTAAAGGGCTGATCATCGCTTTCAAACATAGGAAAATAATAAATGCCCATTGGCAAAATAATGTAGTATCATGTACCAGACACATTTTCTGGGGGTAAAAACACGCATAATTTCTGTTACTTATCGACAAACCATTTACATTTTATTTGTTTAATTACTTACAGTTTTTGTCTGCTGGGAGAAAGTCTTCTCTGAAAACTTCATTTTTATAAGGTTTCTGCAATGCAAAATCTACTGCAAAAAAATACATATTTGTGATCAAACAAAAACCAATGAAATTGAAACGGTGGTCTGAGCCTACACACGCCATCTAAAATGTATCAACATTCATCGTGTCGTGTTCAGTCTTTTCCCCCGTGTTTGCCTGGAGGCTTACAGAGATTATCATCAATATTTTGTAAAACAGAATAATGTAATGGTACAGTGAGCGCCAGGGTTTTTCAGACCATAACTGTATTAGCGCTGGAAGGTTTTATAATTAGATTGTAAAACAAAAAGATCCAGCTAATACGTGGGAAACTAAAATGAAAAAACTCCTGGGGAGAGATAACTTGTGATCGCTCAGCATGCAAACCGTTCCTATCTAATTAAAAAAAAATAATAAGATGACACTATTTGTATTTTATAAAAGGTCTGCAGTGAAGTCATGGTCAGTCTGTCTGCAGCGTGTATTTAAACTGTATTTTGCAAAAGCAGGTCAAGGGGCCAGTCCGTGCTGCAACGGGTTCCCATTCCTGCAGATCAAGGGGCCAGTCCATGCTGCAACGGGTTCCCATTCCTGCAGGTCAAGGGGCCAGTCTGTGCTGCAATGGGTTCCCATTCCTGTACAGCTTCAAAAGATACATCAGGTGAGTATCATGACAGCACAGCCTCCCAGAGCATTAACAATGCAGCCAGTTCTCCTCATTAACCCCAATGAGCCTACAAACCCAGCAGGTGCCGTGTTACTGCGAGACTGCCTGTGTGAAAGCCGTCACAGATCCAGCCTGGAAAGCTTCGGATGCTGACAAGAGCCGTACCGACCATTGAGATTCACTCTATTGAGCCAGACAGCAACCTCCCACCCCAGCCCCACTCCGAAGGGCTTCCTGTTTACAATGAGTCGACCCCACGAGAGTCAGTGTTTTAAAATCGTGTCTGTTACCATCTGCGGCTTCGGTGCCAAGCGTTAACGGCAACTTGAAAACGCGGGCGGTGCCTGGTTAGGAGAGTGAATTTGCTTCAGCAATGCTTTCCATTAGCTTTCCCCAGGGTACTCTATCATGAAAAGCAATATACAGTAAAAACCTCTCTGCCACATGTGAAACACAAAGTTATTAGGAGCGAACACACAGCCTCATTTATAAGTGTGATGTCGAGACAACACTAGACAGATAGCAGCAATCAGACAGGCCTGTTGTAAAGCACAGCACCTGGGGAGACAGGCATTAGGCCACATTAGCCATAACAGCCTGAGAGTCAATATTTACAAACCTATTCGGTTATAACAAATATATAAATGAGTTTCTATACCGCAATATTTTTTCATACACCTTTGCTGTCAGTGGACGGTTCCCTTTCACAGTAACTGCAGCTGAAGCAACTCTATGAAAGTAATTTTCCCCAAGGTTTTGCACATAAACATTTTGCTTACGATTGTAAGTCGCCCTGGATAAGAGCGTCTGCTAAGAAATAAATAATAATAATAATAATAAACATAAAACTCATTCTCCTGGCACACTAGGCAAAGATCTCAGAGATCCCGTAGGCAATTACTTCCTCGGGATAGACAGGTGCAGTACGACTTTCCACAGGAAAACAGAGCTTTAAAATGAAATCATCAGGGAGGCAAAACACACTCACTTCTCCATTCTTCCGCTGGCCTGAGCATGCCAGTTTCCTCTTGTCTTTTGGTGCTCCAGTACACACATTTCTGACAACACCAGAAGATCGGAGGTTGCACTGTAGCTGCTGTTTACAGTATATACACACACACATTGTAGTTCAAATGCCAGGTCTTACACCAGGGGCCACTTTAACTGCAGTGCTGTCATACTGTGCATAGGAACACAGCTTTGGCAGTCACACAGGTGATTTATAAAGGGTTTATTAAGGGTGTTTGTTGCATAGCGGTTTGATCCATTCCTGGTTTTACTATGAGTTTAATAGAACACACCTGAGCTTGTTACCTGTACACTATGGCCGATCGAGCTCCTAGTAAAACCTGGAGTGGGTGAAACTGCTATGCATCCCTATCCATCCCTGCTGCTTTCACTGTGGGTCCTGCAAATCCTTGATGAACAAACTAAGCACAAGGACCGTCACTGGAGACCTGAACCATTCAAATCATACAAACCCAGATCTTAATGTTTAACAGTTAATCTCATGTAATGAAAATCTGCAACAAAGAATGTGCTTCATTGTGCAGTGCAAAACCTTAGGAAGCTAATACGGTCTTCGAAACCAAATCCTATCTGATACAGCAGAGAGATACAGAGCTGTTGTTTTACCACATAGACTCCACTGCTATGACAACCAAGCTAGTACAGGCTCTTATTGTGCTGCACAGGGCTGCTTTTACAAGCTCAGCCAGCTCACCTCTGTCTTTCATGTACTTTCAAGCACTGGATGTTAAAATGTTTTGGCACAACATTTTGGCCTTTCCGACGAGCAAACGCATGTTTGTTTTTTTTTATTAAAAACTGGAAGTTGCTTCCTGCACAGCAAAGTAAATAACAATAACTTGGACCGAAACAGCCCATCGCTCTGCCAGTGCATCCACCATGCTGCAGAGAGGCTCGGCGGCTCATTATCTCAAACTAATCTCAGATAAAAACATGCCTGCAAAAGTGATATTACACTGCAGCTTCTGAAACAGCGTGGATGACTGCAGTGTGTGCCCAAAGACCACAAACATGTGAAATGGTTTGGGGGGGGGGTCGGAGGGAAATTAGTGTGGGGATGGGGGGGGGGGCGGAGGCTAAAGTTTGTTTGCTTCCAGGTCAAGTCTAAAAGACAATCTACAGTTACCTACCATTGTGCCGTGGTTTTAATCAGCGTGGGTATTAGTGCACGCAGCCAGAATAATATCTGTGATACTTCCTCTGTGTGGATGCTTTCCAGTCACCTAATCGTATCCAAGACGACCCCGTCCATTAGAATACAAATGACCCTTTGCAATGTCATCCCCAGCACAGGGCTCGCTGCCTTTTGTGTTTCAATTTAAATGACAAGTGAGTAAACGCTGTTGGGACTTCAGCAGTTGTGGTCGTACTAGAGATGGACAAAAATGCAGCAAGGTTTGAACAGTGCCTGGACATGTTTGCCTTCCCGTGTTGAGTTATTAAGAATAAAACAGCAGGTGCTTTCTCCCTCCTGACAGGATCGGAACACAGCCTCACAGTATTTGTCAGCCTCACAGCCAGTGCGAGGGAGGGGAGGGGGTATCATGTATTCTTTCATTTCAGTTCGGCACAAAGGGTACCTTTTTACAAACGTCCAAGATGCAAATCGCTCAACGTCTCACAATTCAACTGTGGTTAACGACATCCTGAGAACTTTTTTTTTTTTTTTAATACACAGGGTCAGTGCAGAAAGTTGCCAGCTTTTACTGCACGGCTGTCAAAGGCACTTTCACAAGGTGGGATTGATCACAGTGTCTCTCACAGACAGGTGAGGGTTTCTATATTTAAACTGGCTGGCTGCCAGGGGGTGTTGGGAAAACCTGGGTTCTGGAGATAAATTGGTTTAAAAATATTAAATGAGGATTCATTTCTGCATCATTCACTTGTTAAAATGACATGCATATTAGCCTCTTCCTGTAATACATATGGAAAGGGCTGCATTATCTTGTAAATGAGAATCATTAACATTAACATGGAAACGTATGCAAAGCAATCACTCGGCTGCAGGGTTTAACCAGCAACACCTACAGCAGGGAGGGCTTTACTGTTCCTTACTGCCTTTTGTTTTAGGGCAGAATATGTTACTTTATTGTAGCGTTTACAACTGGAAAATGCAGATCACGTGACACACATTAACCAGGGAAATACAAATAAAGTCTGTTTTAAGGCATGTGTTTTTTAATTTTATTTTTTAAAGCCCATTTTTATTATTTTAATCAATTTGCTGATTTTGCCAATTTTCCAAGATTTTTTTGCTACAGTGGTTGGATTTCCTAATGCAAAACAGCAGAAGCAATGGTGTGTTCAAATAGATTCAGGTCACTTGCATCAACCCAAATGCTGCAGTGCCAGTCAGGGAACCATTTAAAAAAATAAATAAATAATGCATTCCTAAAAGAATAAATAAATTCAAATCAAAGCAGAAATGTCACCTGTAACACTGCAGGGCCTGGATCCCCAAGTAGCTTTGAATTGACAGGTGCCACTCACCGTTTGCTTTAAGCCTTAAGCTGATCACATCATCACGGATGAGCTGGCAAAAACATTTCTACCACACATAAATGTCACGTCTCTCCCCACGCTACAGCAAGCGGAAACAACAGATTCAATACGACAGGAACGTCACTATGGATTTTCATCTTTTCCAAGGATTTCTATCTGGTCTAATAAACCACGGGTCCAGTATCAACATTAAAGCGATCATGAGCTCTATTCTGTCTCCAGGAAACACTGTAGATTAGAACAGGATCTGTACTGGAGTCCTGCAAGTCTAATTGAACTCTGCTGCCAGGCTATATATAGTATGGATAAAAGAAGATTGACTACTGTAACAATAAACACGGATTCCAGCTCTTTTCCAACATACCAAATAACCCCACTGCCCTATAGAGAAACATACTACAGCCAGCACCTTCCAAAAACATGTTTCCTACAGTTCACCGCAGCGAATACTAGAATACGTTCTATTAGATGATACTGTAGTGTTTATGGAAGGCTGCATCTTTGCACCTCACCCCTACACTGAGCAGACACTGCCTGACTCTTCAGTGCTGTGCCAGGATTCGTTTCTATTGTTAGTCGACTCAGAACAATCCACTGATTTAATCTATTTTACTCTTTCATGTTACTTCCTTTAAAAGCAGTCCGTTACATCACAGTAGCTTACAGTACCAAACCCCGGAATACAGATGAAATAAAACACGCCGATTAAATCTCTCGAAAGAAACGTCCTTGACAATTGTGTCAGCCAAAACGCATCATTTATTTAATAATTACTGAACAACTAATCCAACTCCAGTCATATCCAACCTCGTGCAAACTGATGAATTATTATTATCATTATTATTATTATTTTAAATCACACTAACTAACACTAAGTACGTTTAAAGGAGAATTCAATCACTCATCTTTCGAGCACTCTTTTCCTGAAAGCCTCTTCCGCCCCTACTGTGAAGTCCTGTTGAGATGATCGTGCATGCATACTCCTGCCTGCTCTGTACGCTATTCTTTAGCTTGCTGGTATAAATGCATCCCAAGAGGTAACAATAATAATAATAATAATAATAATAATAATAATAATAATAATAATAAAGCATGTATTATATTTTATTGAAGGTGACTTCCAGGTGTCACAGGGCAGTACAGAGTTACAATTTAAATGCAGTATGGTTTACAATAAGTGCAGTAATACTACAAGAATGCAATATGAACTAGGATGCAACGAGTTAGGATTACAACAAGTTATATCTACATAAGACATTGTAGTACAATAGTGCATCAGCTGAGGATCCAGTAACGTGGTGCTGAGGTCAGGCAAGTCCAGTGCAGAGTAGGAGGGGTGGATCAAGAGATCTACAAGTCTAATCAGGGGGAGTCTACAGTACTGTATAGAATTAGAATTATTACTGAATTACAAATGGTACATTGAAATTTCTTTCTGTTTGATATTTTATTTTAAAACACTGAAACTCAAAATCAATTATTGTAAGGTGACATTGTTTTTATGTTGGGAAATATTTTTAAGAAAAATAAAAAACTGAAATATCTTGCTTGCATAAGTATTCAACCCCTGTGCTGTGGAAGCTCCCAGTTTACACCGATGAAAGAAATTGCCCTAATGAGGACAATTACCTTACCATTGGCCTCCACCTGTGAACCATTAAAGTTGCCGTCACATTTTCTGGATAAAAACCCCACTGTTGAAGGATCATTGCTCAGGCTGTGAATCTGAAGGAAAATGAAGACCAAAGAGCATTCTACAGAAGTTAGACATAAAGTAATACAAATGCATAGATTAGGGAAAGGGTACAAAATAATATCCAAGTGTTTGGATATCCCAGTGAGCACAGTTGGATCAATAATCACAAAGTGGAAGCTGCATCACACCACCCAGGCACTGCCAAGAAAAGGCCGTCCCTCAAAACTCAGCACTCAAACAAGAAGGAGACTTGTGAGAGAAGCCACAGAGAGGCCAACAATCACTTTGAAGGAGCTACAGAGTTCAGTGGCTGGGAGTGGAGTAATGGTACACAAGTCAACCATATCGAGAGCTGTGCATAACACTGGCCTGTATGGGAGGGTGGCAAGAAAGAAGACGTTACTCAAAAAGTACCATCTGAAAGCACGTCTGGAGTTTGCCAGAAAACATGAGAGTGACCCAGCTGCGATGTGGGAAAAGGTTTTGTGGTCAGATGAGACCAAGATAGAGCTTTTTGGCCAAAACTCAAAGCGCTATGTGTGGCGCAAACCTAACACTGCCCATGCCTCAAGACACACCATCCCTACAGTGAAGTATGGTGGTGGCAGCATCATGCTGTGGGGATGCTTCTCATCAGCAGGGACTGGGCATCTTGTTAAAATTGAAGGAAGAATGGATGGAGCAAAATACAGGGAAATACTGCAAGAGAACCTGCTTCAGTCCGCTAAAAAACTGAAGCTTGGGAGGAAATTCACCTTTCAGCAGGACAATGATCCCAAGCACAAGGCCAAAGCAACATTGGAGTGGCTCAAGAACAAAAATGTGACTGACCTACAGTGGCCCAGTCAAAGTCCTGATCTCAATCCCATTGAGAATCTGTGGCACTATTTGAAAATTGCCGTCCACAAGCGTCATCCAACCAACCTGAACAACCTGGAGCAAATCTGCCAAGAAGAATGGGCCAAAATCACTCGACACTGTGTGCAAAGCTGGTACATACTTACCCCAAAAGACTTAAAGCTGTTATTGCAGCGAAAGGTGGCTCTACCAAATATTAATGTGTGGGGGTTGAATACTTATGCAAGCAAGATATTTCAGTTTTTTATTTTTCTTAAAAATATTTCCCAACATAAAACCAATGTCACTTTACAATGATTGATTTTGAGTTTCAGTGTTTTAAAATAAAATATCAAACAGAACGAAATTTCAATGTACCATTTGTAATTTAGTAATTTGAGACAATTGGTCAGGGGTCTGAATACTTTTGCAAGGCACTGTATATATATATATATATATATATATATATATATATATATATATATATATATATATATATATATATATATATATATATATATATAAATATAATATAGAACATTCCTATATGGACTCCCACCCACTAACCTTGGACTTCGTTCACCCATTCCATTTCTGTTCAGTTTAGTGTTCAGACCCTGAAACAATACATTGACTAGCAGGCTGGCAGCTATGCACTTGAACTTCAAGATTAATGCTGTCCTCAACACATGCCATGGACTCCATAAAGCCCTCCCCTCCACTCTGTGTACAAAACCTGGATTCACAGCAATCTGGCTGGGAGCAGGGTAGAGGCGTAGTAAGCCAGCCTTACTTACAGCAGGCATGTGCACCTTGGGCTCTGCACTGAGCTGCAAAGCTATAAAATAAATCCAAAGAGAGACAGGTGAGAAGGAAGCAGATACAAGTACCTCCACCAACTAGCGGGGATGTGGGGGGTGTTAGGAAGCAGACACAAGCACCTCCACCAACTAGCGGGGATGTGGGGGGTGTTAGGAAGCAGACACAAGCACCTCCACCAACTAGCAGGGATGTGGGGGGTGTTAGGAAGCAGCAAATAAGAGGCGAGCTGTGTACATGTAGAAATATTTCAATGGATAAAAAGATCAGATCAATCACAAACCAACAGCAGAGGCAGACAATAATAAATAATAACTCTCTAGCCAATAAAGATCATTAACCGCTCGCAGAATCATATTCACCTAAATCGTCTGTCACCAGATGATGTGCCTCCCCACACACACACACACACACACACACACACACACACACACTCTCATACACACAAACACACAAGACTTCCAGGTGGTAATGGTTTAGCTGAAGGGGTCCCTAATAGAATCGAGAATGAAAAGGCTGATTCCCCAGCAGTACTGGGATGCACACACAATGTTCACTTGCCAAACAGCTGCTTCTGCGTGATGCTCCAGAAAATACTGATTTGGGAGAGGGAGCGGGGGTGTTGTGAAGGTTGCCCTCATGTAAATTGATTTCAGAGCATCCAAAGCATTTAAAATTGCGTCTGAAGAGCCCATTTCTTTTCAGGAACAAACTCAGAACTGCTTTTGTTTTATGCAGCTTTTTATTTTTTTTTAAACAGATGCACGTCCACACTACACACTGCTATTAGATTCTACTAGTGTGCCCTCAGTATCTTCGATCCCCAGGTTTAGCGCGCTGCTAAATGTCTCTACAGAGAGGCTGGACAACCTTTCTGCAGTTAAGAGTCTTTTCAGAAGCAGACCCAAAGGTTATTATTATTATTATTACTTATTTCTTAGCAGACACCCTTATCCAGGGCAACTTACAATTGTTACAAGATATCACATTATTTTTACATACAATTACCCATTTATACAGTTGGGTTTTTACTGGAGCAATCTAGGTAAAGTACTTTACTCAAGGGTACAGCAGCAGTGTACCCCACCTGGGATTGAACCCATGACCCTCCGGTCAAGAGTCCAGAGCCCTAACCACTACTACAACCACACTGCGGTTGAAAAGGGAAATGAGTTAGCAAGAAATGGTACATAACCAGGTATAGCATAAGCAAGGATAGGTAATGGCAGAGAACACACTTCATGGGATATTAAACAGGTGCAGGAATCAGTTATATAAATGTCAGTAAGGCGCTGCTTGCTCTTGCATTTCCTTTGTTTGCCCCTTATTTCTCTGCGTTGTCCGCAGGACTGACAGAACAATACAGACTCTTCCACTGGGAGGGAGGAAGGACTTCCACATTTCAGATGGAGTCAATGGCTTACTTGCTTGTTTGGCACGCTGTTCAGTATTTTTTTTCTTTTCAATTATAAAGTCCAGACACTGTCCTCGCCTAAATCACCAGCCAAAGGCTGTTGTCAAGCGATAATGTGTGCTCAACAACATGGGGGGGTACAGGGGGTTACTGCAGTTCACAGTGAAAGAAGCTCCAACACAGAGGCTCAGCAAGGACATCTTTCACTCCCGACAGCAGTGCGAGGCAGACTAAAAGCTCAGTTTTTTGTTACCGTTGAAAAGTGTTTTAGCTGACAAGCCACCCAATTAATTTGTGATCTTCATATAATCACTGTTAGGAACTAAATTCTTTTTTTTTTATATATAAATGAAGCAAGCATCCAAGACCATTGTATCCGAAAGCCTTCACACATACACACACACATATTCCTCCTTATAGTACTGTAACGCCCCGGGGTCTGCTGTAACCGCGTTGGGGAAGGTTCTGGCCCTGGGTCAACAGTTCAGTGCAGCAGGCGTTCAGGGACGACAGAGACGGAAGAATCGCCACCAATCAGGGGCTCGGCTTGCTGCACCAGTGTCCCCAGCTTAAACACTGTAGGTAGAATCAAGGGACGAGATGTTGCAGCTTCAGGGGAGCGAGAGCGGGAAGCCGTGTCTGGTGCATCGGGGGCATGCCCTGGACACAGAAATAAGTGGTGGACTGCTGCTGCTGAGCTGTGGAGAGTGTGAGAAAGGAGCAGAAGAAACCATGAGGAAGAGCAAAAGAGAAGCAGGACTAGAAAGGACCAGAGACTGCACTTGTGTTTTGGGAATTGCTTTTATTTTATTTGTATTATTTTGTCGCAGTGTGAGTAGCACTACGCTGTTCAGCTGTAGTTCTACCACTGGCTAGCAAAGCAGCACACTTAACCTGCCCAGTGTAGTGTCCCGGCTTAATAAGCTGTGAATTTGAGAACCTGGAAATCCTGTGCGAGCCGCCTTCATTTCCACGCAAGACTACAGTACATTTAGCCTACGGGCTGCATTCCTTTCTCTCTGCTACAAAAACAAAAAAGGATGACTTCTTAATTATTAACCGAGTCTGAGACTATTAAAGATGTTTTTTCAAGTAAATATTTTAGAAAACAAAAAATAAAAAGCCATCTGCCATACCTTTCAAGATTTTTTTTTATTGATCCTTTATTGAAAATAAAAGTTGTGTGCGTGCGCAAACGAGGGGAGATGTTTTGATAGTTTTCTTTTGATGATTTTTTCCACTTGATCGCAATAGGTTTTAACGATGATTCAAGCTTCTATCCTGTTTTTCCCCTTCAAACACCAAAGCCATGGGTAAAAAGTGGGAGGCAGGATGGAGATGCACATTCAGCCACTCAGAGATCAATCAGCTGCTATAGAAAGAACAACTCAAGGGTCAACTCATAAGTGATATTATTGTATTAATTGTATTGTAACGCTTGAAATGTTTTTGCTTACGATTGTAAGTCGCCCTGGATAAGGGCGTCTGCTAAGAAATAAATAATAATAATAATAATGATATGCGCTCTTTATGAGGCAGTGACGTGAACTGATGAGCAGAGAACGGAGGAAGGTTTTAATGTGTCAGTGTCACGTCACCTCCACAGCCTTTGCTTGCCATAAAGCTGATCTGCGAGAGCCGTGCAGAACATGTGTTTTTAATGTCCACTCAAAGCACCCCCTCCACCCCAGGGTCTGTAGTGTAACTGAACACAAGCAGACTCCGGCACATGGGCCTCCCAGAACAAACAGCTGGTTGATAGCCAAGAAGGGAGACGGGGGACGGGGGGTGGAATTAGGAGCACTTTTCATTCATGCAAGACAAAATTATTTAGTACATATTTAATGGCACACAAAGCAACTCGGGCTTTTTTTCTCTGTCAGGCTGCGGGAGTTGTTTGACATACATGCCAACAGCCCCTATATGGTCGGGACAGTCCCGATTTCCTAGCAAATGTCCCGCATCCCGATGCATAGGAAGAAAGTCCCGATATTTACCCATAGAAAAAAAAAGCATTCTGCACAGTAGAGTTAGTGAAAACCACACATCTGCTGATCACTAACTTATACAAAGAGAAGAACGCTTCATTATGTCTATTTTTACTGTTGTGATGGTCTTGTCGTGTTGAGTTGGGGGGGGGGGGGGGAGGCACGTATATTATATGAGAATGAGTGTTTTTTGCGTATGACTCCTCCCATGTGTATGATGCATATGACCCCCACCCCGCTTAACAGTTTCCAAATGTTACAAGTATGACTTGATGAAAATATCCTCACCATACCTTATTTTACTTTCACAGCTCCCAGCCTGCCTTTTAAATTGTGCGTATTGTTTATAAATTATTTTTTGGAATGCTGAACAAAGACTTCCTGAATAAAGACTCCTATGATTGTTTCGTCTTTGAAAAGTAGGCTTGACCCATTCAGAACCCAAGCCTGCTCCAAGTTTGTTTAGAGGGAAGCGCAGTTCAGGGCAGCCTGTGGAGAGCCGGTTTTATTGAGTGGTCTCACATCACAGCGTCGCTGGCTGACAGGTAGCTTGGCAGATTTTTAACATCCTGGATTTCTGCTGGACAGTCTCATAAATAAGCTCATGAGTTAACCCACTCTGGTCCAAGATCACAGTGGTGCAAAATGTAAGTAAGAATGTGCATAACTGATCCATACCTGACATGCACATCAGAAGAAACAGATAAATGCTTTACAGTTACATTATTCATATACTGCTTTTCACAACAAAGCATGCCCACCAACCAACACTGATTCCCACGGGCATGTGTGCTAAGAAATGCCCATTCCAAGTTCCATCTGACTGGAGGATTTTTACAGCAGAAATCTGCAAGTCTGAACGGCCTGTAACTTGGACAGAGCTGTTGGCTGTCTCAAGATCACCTGACTCTCAGTCCTTTGCTCCAGATCACATTGCATCCTAATATTAGGCAGAGGAACAGTGCTAGTCAAGGCCATGCCCTTACTGTACTGTACACAGCACATGTTCCTCCACATTATGAAATGGCATAATCTACTGCTCTCCGAGACACTCACTCCCCAAGGCAAGTTTTTTTTTTTTTTTATTTCTGTAAAGGTGCAATCATTTACTTATGAAAACGGCTTTCCGAAAGATCAGTGAATGATCTTTTTAAAAAAAAAAAAACGAACAGAAATGCTCGCCACAGGACAGGTTAGATCTCTTTTTTCTGTAACGAATTAAAAAACGTGGCCAAGTTACAACATAATTTCAATCTTTTAAGTCATGTACAAAGCGTTTTTTGGGGGATTTTTTTATTTTTATTTTTTACAGACTACAGAGACCTCCACTCCCCTTGTCTACCCAATCACCACTGTCCACCCCGATAAACTGAACTGACGGATGTGACGAAGCTGCTGCACCCAGCAGGACTAGCGGTACACCCGACTAGTAGGCTGAACTATTCACAGAAGATTTTCCTCAGCTAATCACAGTCACTCCCACACAGCGATTCTCCAAGGAGACAGTTTATTAAGAGCATTTCATTACAGCTTCAGAGTCAGGTCATCACAAACGAACACAGGCACAACTTCACTGTACCTTACTGGATTTCCAAATTAATTCTCTTATCAGAATAGCTTTTTATCATTTGAGAAATGCTGCCAAATTAAAATCTGTGCTGGATGTGAGGGATTCAGAGATGTTGATACATGCATTGCAACTTCTCGGCTTGATAATTGCAGTTCTTTGTTTGTTGGTAAACCTGCCACTAAATTCAGAAGGCTTCAGCTTGTCCAGAATGCTGCTTTCTCATACTCGTCGTACTCAACACATTACTGCAGTGCTCAGGTCCTTGCATTGGTTACCAGTGATCTACCGAAATGAAGATAAAGGTGCTGTAAAAACTTATAAAGCCCTTCATGGATTAGGGCCATCCTATCTCCAAGAACTACCAACTCCATGTATTCGTGGTCATTCTTTGACATCAGAAAAAGCTGAACTTTTTATTGTATCAAAAAGTCATCTTAAAATAGCTGGAGTTTTGTGCTGCTGTGCTCTCCTCGGTTGAGGAACTCTATTCCGATTACCATTAGGCATGCTGAAACACTGGATTCTTTTAAATCTAAATAATAGATACAAGCTTGTAATATTTACTGCCCCCCCCCCCCTGGTACTGGCTGTCATGTTGCAGGCGTCGCCAGCTGTTCAATGAAACTGTTGCAATACCACAACAGCTCCAGGCCTGCAGCAGCGAAACGTCTGCATGTCAGAAATCAGCAAGGATCGTGTGTCCTCAGTCAGAGGACACTCTTGTTTGAAAGAAAAAATAAGAAGAGAATGCGGTTATCTTATTGTAGCAGCTGTAATAATTATTATTATTATTATTATTATTATTATTATTACGCAATCTTTTGAAACAGGGAATTCATCTTCATTGAAATAGAATCGAAACACACTGTATGCTTCAGACAGTGTCAGGTTCAGTAAAGGTACAGTATCATCCATAACCATTAAAAAACTCAATAGTGCAGAATTAAGAAATACTAAGAGAAACTCAAATTCAATGACAAATGTTTGGAAAACCTTGAGAAAGACTTCTAGTTGAAACGTTTGTCATGAATTATTATTATTATTATTATTATTTATTTCTTAGCAGACGCCCTTATCCACGACGACTTACAGTCGTAAACAAAATACATTTCAAGAATCACAGTGAAAGTAATAATACAATTAAGAGCAAGATAAATACAATGAATTTGGTTCTAGCAAGTACAAATGTTTTTCTTAGTTCAGTAAAGGTTGCATTCATTCTATTACCCTGGATGAAGATCACCCCACACTCACTCTGCAGCCTCACACCCATAATGCACCATGCTTTATATTACATACTGGCAGCAGAAGCCATCCGCTAATCACCTTTATTAAAGAGGACTAAGAATAGAAACCTCCACCAACGGAGCCAATCCCAGCAGATCTAGAAGGGTTGTATTGTTCTGTACTGTGTCTAAATCTAATCATTTTCAAAGTATACAGATTAGGGGAAGGACTGTACTGTACAGTTTAGTGTCAGAAACTTGGTGTTTTTCTCAATTTGTAATGGGTTGGAGAAGACCGCTTTGATGAACTTTGATTTAACCAGCCACCACATTGCCCTGTAGATTCACTCCCTGTGTAGCAGACATTAGGACCTCACATTAAGCCTGGATCTTCCTTACAGCTGTACACAGGATTTCGAATGAAGCAGTGGAATTCTAATACAGTATCTTCAACACAGGGAGTGAATCTACAGCGTTATAGCAGGGAAATGGGCTTCAAAGTGTTAGCACTCCAAGCACTGATAATAAACAACAACAACAACAACATGAGAGACTTGTATTCTGTGCATCTATCAACAATTTAATTAAATGGGTTTCTGTCTCTTTTTTGGGACAGTTTTTGATCTGCATCCAAAACCATTATAAATTATCCAAGCTGGAGCAGAGCAAATCTCTTTCAGTCATACTGTGCGGAGAATAGTTGCTTTTCAAATAAAATACTTGATACCATCTGTCTCGCTCCCAGCATGGGGTACTGAAGCTAACATTCAATGTCCCCAAATTGTCAAAAGCACCGCTAAAGGGACATACAAATTTAAAAACAACTGGCATAAATCACTAGCGGGCCCTATTAGATAAAAAAAAAAGAAGAAATCTGCTCACCTGTAAAGAGCCAGGAAAAGAAGGGAGCAACGCTCCAATGAGATACAAAAGACATTCTCAAATACTAAAATCATATCTCAAATAGCTAGCCCAGAGGACTGGAGTGCACACAAGGGGAGGTCTCTTCTGAGTTCCCATCAGGAGTGAATAGCTTGAGGGAGCCAGTCTGGCAGGATCACAGTAGATCAGTGACAACACTGCAACTTGTTTGTTATTTTGACCAGTTGTCATTTTCTGCAAATAAATGCTCTAAATGACAATATTTTTATTTGGAATTTGGGAGAAATGGTGTCAGTAGTTTATAGAATAAAACAAAAATGTTCATTTTACCCAAACACATACCCATAAATAGTAAAACCAGAGAAACTGATAATTCTGCACTGGTCTCTTAATTTTTTCCAGAGCTGTATATATATATATATATATATATATATATATATATATATATATACACACACACACACACACACACATACATACCAGAATGTATATTCAACTGCAATTGCTTGACCTTTTGCTCCAAAAACAAATCACTCTCGAGGGATTACACTTTTCGCTATACAACACGTTTTTAATATGTTATCTTGTTTAACAAAAAATTATATATTATATATATGTTTAATTAATATTAGAACAAATACTACTTGTTATTAACATACTAGTGGAACTCCTGTAGATTCTGATAGAAAGAGTCTATTTTGTGGTTCACCTGTCATTTTTTCTGCTATGAAAAAATGCTGGCATTATGTGACAAAGTGGGTAAGTGCGTGCAGGTGGATGCAATGCAGCTGTGCAGAACAAAACAAAAAATGATATTCAGGTGCAAGGGTGTTTATTGATTCATTAACAATGTCCAGAGCCTGTAAATAATAATGATGGAGTGATACAGCGGCCTATATCAACAATAAACCTGAGGCAGAATTGCATTCTTTTATGTATAGTTTAGTAAGCTAAACAGTATTTGTTCTAACAATTTTAGTCAAATACAGAATGACATTCATAGTTAGTCTCGTTTAGACACATTTAGATTAGCAGTATTATTACACACATACCTTTTATCCATTTTTAGAAGAAAATACATATCGGCTACTAACAAAACACATTGATGAAATAAATCTAATAGGCCAAACGTATTAAATGTTTTTATTTATTTAAGCAGTTATTAAATATGGTATATATGTACGTATTAGTATTGAACCGTTTAGTGATTGTGTTACAGGGGAGTGTTTTCAGCGTACGTAGCTATAGTGTTTTGGTCTTGAAAGGGAGTCTTTTGATTGTGAATTCAAAGCACAGCAGAGTGTTAACTTACATTCAAAACACTACAGGAGTGTTTTATACTGTGGAGTGTTTTGGGCGTCCTACACTGGCCCATTTATTAGCAGCGACAGCCAGGTGAGAAACTTTTAAATTAAACTCCATTGACTGTGCAGCACAAACAGGGGATCAGTTCCATTAGCTCCCTCCCTTAACCGTCTGCAAGATTTAAAAGCTCCTGCCCCTAATCGCTGCACACTTTAATCCACGCTGCAGCAGATGAAATTCCTAGGATGATCTTGTAAGGTCCTTTTGTTTTCAAAGTCTTACAAATCAGTTAGCCTGACAGCGCTGTGGATGCGAAGGACTGCCCTGCCGTACTGTCACTGCAGTCTAAATGAACACAAACAGCCACATGCTTCCCAAGGGAGAGGCGGAGGAAGAAGGCGGCTTGTGGACTCGACTCTACAGCCTTGTCAAACAAGCACATGTGCGGCAATGTTGTGCACGGCTCAAACTCACTTTCCTCGCCCCAGGGGAGTGACCAAATACAAAGGAAATGAGCTTGTTTGTGGTAGAGTACTAAAGATGTGTCATTATATTTTATGGAGTCACTCAGCAATGGACGGCAGTAAAGTTGCACACCCTTATTAAATCGATCTTCAATGACAATGCAGTGGCAATGCAATGGTTCTGTACTAGGAGGCATTGGTAGAATGGTACCACAGCGATAGCATTATCAGACATGGCGATGGGGTCACACTGGTTCCGTATCCATACCAGTGTGCGAGCGTTTTTCAACGGATGGCCACACATTAAACTGTATGGATAAACCACTTGTGAATAGGGGGTTTCATTCTATCTGTGGAGTCTTACAGCACCCATGGGAATTATCATTGAACGGATATGTGGTTCACAATGCTTCCAAACATGTTCCAGGACAACAGATTTAAATCACGTATTAAGCTTATGTATCGGATGTCAGAAAATGAGCCGAAAAAATGAAACCCTGCAGGTCTGTTCAGGATTGTAAAAAGACAACTGAACTCATTGGCTATGAATCACACCTCCTGTACAGTTCAATTCTAGGTGCGGCGTTGTCAGGATTCCTCTATAAAAAAAGGGCCAGGAGTCTGGAGATTAAAATAAGAGGAGTGTCTCTCATTATTATGCAAAACAAGTCCCAAAGAGGGAAGCAAATCCATAATTTTAAATGGGCACAGTTTTCATTAAAGTCACTCATTAACAATCCCATGCCATTGCTCTATAAAGCTGTGAATAATGTATTGATTTAGCACACACACTGGAGCAAGGCAGAGTTTCAGAGACACATTCACAAGATAAACCTGTCTGTTAGTTTTAACGGGAGAAATTCTGATCAGAAGTGGAACGTTAGTCTGCATACTGATGAAAGTTACAACGATCAATGTTGGTTCCTAGCAGGGACAGATCACTTAACACTCAGCTGTCCAATGAGAGCTCGTTCTCTACGGCTTTATTCCTGCTTGAAGAGTGAAAAACGACCACATTTATCCAAGATAACTCATCATCTCAACAGCTTGCACATTACAAGTAAAATAGAAAAACATGAATCTTTTCAATTTGCACTTCAAAAATGTATTACGGGCACTAAGCTTTTGTGGATATTTTTTTTTACAGCGCCGTGCTTGCAAGCCAGGGTTACAGGCTTATTTCCACTGTGCAGCAGGTACACATATCGAACAGGATATTGACAGCCTCTAGTTATTCTAAAACATCTCCTTTCAAAGTGCTAACAGTACTGGGAAACACGCTGCAATTGGCAAGCGTACAAGCACCGGAACCAGACCGTTTACAGTACATCCTTCAGAAATCAATAGGCTGCAGAAATCTCTCTGTCTCAGGGCTATCCAATCACGGTCCAGGAGGGTCATTAAACTCCAAGTTTAACAAATTACATCATGAACATCTTCAGGGTCTGGATGGAGGATTAATTGGTTCAATTAAACAATTGAGAACAGGGTTGGAACAAAGACCAGGAATGGAAAGGCCAGTTTTAGACACCCCTGCTCTGACTTGTACACACAAGACACCCACAGTCCCTGCTAAACCCCGCTCCTCCTCGCTGTTTGCAGATTCGGGAGGAGTGGGACTTGGAGCAGCAGACAGACCACAGCAGTCTGAATCAATCAGCATCTGGCACCAGATCTCTGCCACACACTTCTCATCCTGACAGACGGGAGCCTCAATCCTCACCCCGGGATTTTGAATGCTCGTACTGGCAACTGAATAAACAAGAGAAATGCATGTACTTCTGTATGAGGCAGGAGGGGTATACATAGAAAGAACCATCAAGGCATACTCCATCAAGCAGCCTCTGCACATGGAGTGGGGTGCTATTAAAGCTTCACAGGGGACTGAATTCTCAAAGCTTTTTACTCCAATTCATCGTGAAGCATCTTGTTAGCCCAGGAATCCTTTCTTCTGTACGACCCTGTCAGGGTATTGAACTCAGAGCCTTGGTTGTGCACTTCCAGTATGTTCACATCAATCCCTCCCTCGCCTCTTCTAGCATGCTGGCCTATCACAGATACACTAGATGTCTTGGATAAATGGGGAACTCAATTCCATTCCCGCAGGCAGAGCCGACGGATCAGAGTGTTGCAATATTAGAATGTCTCATAAACCAGTCCAAGGCTCTGTTGGGAGCCTTGGTTGAATTGGGGGAATCTGGATATGAATTTAGTTAAGCAGCACAGTAATTAAATCTAAACCTCCACACCTATTAAAACAGCTTCAAATGCACCTCACCAGCTTTTCATGATCGATTGACCTGGAGACAGGAGTAAGGGCTCATTTGTTTGCTTTTGCTTCCGGCTTGATTGCAAAATGTTATCTGTAAAGACTGTGTTACACAATCAATATGTCGACTTGCAGGTTTATGATGAGTAGGGTTGGGCAAAATTCTGTCCAGCACACAGTCCCTCGCTGTATAACTTACTTGTTGACATTTCATATCACAATGCAAATGCAAATTCTGTTTGTTCTCCTCTAGAAAATGCTGAATCATATGGAAGAATGGTTAGGTTTACAGGTTGCAAACCTTAAAGAGAGTCAATAAAAAAACAGGAACTTCAACAAAAAAATAAATCTTATACAAAAGAAACACAGCAGGGCTCCTGGCTACTGTAACAGAAGTGGAGACGCTGTGAAATGTAACATCGTAACACTGGCTACTGTAACAGAAGTGGAGACGCTGTGAAATTTAACATCGTAATATTAATTGCTCTCCTGACTTTTTAGATTTCTTATAATTATTCCTTAGGCTAAAGATCTAGACCTTTCATTACTGCAGTACACATGCATTACACCATTGAAAGAAATGATCAAGTGTCAGACTTGCAGGCATTTCAGTCTTCCGAACACCATCCGTTCCCCAGCTTCCCCAGCAGGGGTCACTGATAGGCATTTCCAACTACAAAATCCTACAGCTAGGGCAGGGACGAGTCTAATGGGCCAGAAGTAGCATATCTTAAAATAACTCTAACTCCAAAAAGATTGATCTAATTAAAAAAACATTTCCAGATTACACAGCCCGTGGGTAATGTAATGCGAGGAGTGCTTTATAAACTACAGCATTAATTCATTTCAATTAGCCATGTCCCCTCTTGACATCTCTTAATCCCCAGTGGCCAGGGTGGTCTTCTCCAGCTTGCAGGCTTTGATACCAACGACCTGCTCCAAGCGAAGCATTAAGACTGATCGCACTCGCTTTCTTCCCAGCCTACAGTGCACACTCTTTCTCTTGTCCATGAGCCGTCAGCTCAGCCCCTCTCTGTGAATTCAGGTAACGGTTTCCACACAAGGACCCAGCACCGCTGTGAGCTCAGACTGGCTTTAAAAATGTGTCTCTCATTACAAACCTGGCCTTCCGTACAAAGTGTTCTATGGAAAAGCACGGTAGCTAACGGCAGTGTCACAAACTAATCTGCAACTCTAATAGGATTTGGACTCAGAGGGCCCTTAATGACTGCATTACAGAGTTCACTGTAGTCAGGAAAGAAAACCAAGTGGAACGAGGGGAAAGCAGCAGGCACAATCGCACTGCGCTGCCGTAAGGTTACAGAGCCTGCTTCTGCATTATTTACATTACATTATTTCACATCATTTTTAGCAGTAATATTGGAAAACATTAAAAAAAAAATTCGGTCAATTATCCTGGAGAGCTACAAGACTGTAGAAAATGTTTTGCCATTCTGACTTCTCGAAGACTGCTCTGCAGAGTTGTGTAAAAATCCCAAAGCAGGTTTGAGAACCTGCCAATGGATAAAACTTTCAATGTACGTTTTACTGAATATCTCATGAGACACAGTCTCGATGGGAACAAAGTTACTTTCGCAAGGTGACGCTCTGGTTTTTATATCCTCTAAATCTCCATAATATTAAATTATTATTCATCATTTTAAACTGCTTCTGTGCAAATACAAACACAAGTCACCAGCATATTGTACCTTTCCTTTTATTTTAAACATGCCGAATGAGTCCATGAGTGCAGACACTGTACTAATTGTTACACATAACATATCATGGGATGACAAACGGATTTAAAAATAATTATATTAATGTAAATGGAGAGGGTATAACATGATGCATTAAAGGATCCTCATAACATGAACACGCTTTATAGAAGGATCAGTGTTGACTTATTCATTTTATTTTGTGTATTGTACCCGTCACAGAGTTGGTACTTTCACAGTTTCTTATTTAATCAATTCTATCGCCTGTAGAAGCACTCTCCTCTGTCCCAGGACAATGCATTGAAAGGCAGCACTTGCAGTTAGCAAATGCCTCACCCAGCAAATCTCAACAGTGTCCTTTGAAAGCTGCTACAGAGAGAATAGGAAATATGAAAAAAAAATAAATAAATAAATAAATACTTAATAACGCTGCTCCGGGAGCGCAGACAGCGTCTGGTTTGAAAATCCAACAGCGCCATACATCAGTAGAATAGGGTCCAATCACGACTTCTCTCGCAGGTGTCTGGAATCTGGCTCATTCTCCGCCTGGGGAAACTTCTCATTGAAGAAGTGTCCAAGTCTATGCAAATAAAGAGGCACTCGTACACACACACACACACACACACACAAAGGAGATTTCGAATCCCATGCAGCAGTGAGAAAAAAGCAGCTTCTTCACTCTTTACAGACTGTATTCAAAGCAAACAGAGAGAGAGCGAGAGAACAATTGTTCAACAGCAATTTACAATCAGCCCCAGCTCTCTCGAGGATGGTGGCTCATAAGGGAGCACACTGATTCATAAGTTGTACTGCACAGGCTTTTTAAAAGATCAGATCGTCTCAATTCAGCTTTTTAACAGCGGCAGGCCTGCAAG
The DNA here is from genome assembly GCF_902713425.1 of Acipenser ruthenus. Classification (NCBI taxonomy): domain Eukaryota; kingdom Metazoa; phylum Chordata; class Actinopteri; order Acipenseriformes; family Acipenseridae; genus Acipenser; species Acipenser ruthenus. The sequence goes on along the minus strand of NC_081200.1, from coordinate 41,683,273 downwards.
ATGCTCCCCTGGTTTGGACTTTAACTACTGGTGGCCAAAAGGGTTTCCTTACAAGAGTTTACCATATCACTGAAAATCGTCAATAATTACGAGAGAGACCAAGCGAAAGGACAGACTTCTTGCATGTCTCTACTATGGCTGTAAAAGTTTAAAAATCCTAGATGGCACAGCATTTGCTAAACGTCTAACAGAAGATATACCAATGAATAGACTTCAAAAAGTTTTAGAAATTGTAGTTCATTGATGCATTGCACACCTCTGTAAATGATCACTGAATGCGACTATCCATGTAATGTTAAGTGTTATACTGGTAAACACAGGCTTGCTGCCATCATGCTGTCCATGTATTACTTTCTGTCCTGTTTGCACACTACAGACTACACATACTGAGAACTGTGCAAGGCAACCATAGTATTACTGAGCTGTCCTGTTTGCACACTAGACTACACATACTGAGAACTGTGCAAGGCAACCACAGCATTACTGAGCTGTCCTGTTTGCACACTAGACTACACATACTGAACTGTGCAAGGCAACCACAGCATTACTGAGCTGTCAAAAGGTTTGGGGCCCACTGTACAGCTACAGTGCTGCAAGGAGGGATTTGGTTTTATTATTCTGCCAAGCGTGGTTAAGAGATTAAAAAGAAGAAAAAAAGAAAGCGCAATGTGAAGTCCCAAAGTGACCTTGCTTTACAGTCGCTAACTTTTATGAAATTCACAGAGGAAAAAAAAGAAAAAACTGGTTACCGTACCGTGCTGAAAGTATGGGCTTCACATTCACATCGCTAACAATTTTCATTCAAACCAGTGGCTCTCCTCTCTCTGCTTATCTAAATTGGTCTTCAAGGTATTTTTGCCCCACTGCACTTCAGAGACTTGAACTGAAATCAGACAATGTTTAATAAAATCCCTGTAGCATTTAAAGGCATCACCCGAGTTATTGCCAATATTCAATAAAAGCCTGATGTTCTTGGCTCTCTGCCAACATCATCAGCTAAATGGCCTGCCTTTAAGCATAGCTGATTGAGTCTTATAAACAGACAAGATAATAGAATGAAAGAGACAGAAACTAACTTACAAGAATACTCATAGCTACGATAAGGCGAGTCAATTGGAAATGCTACAAGCCCAGAGCACTCATTTGTTAAGTGTGAACATCATTTTAGTGCTGTTCTTTGCCTCAGCAGTTTATATATGTGTGCTTGTGTGTTGTTATTCAGTGCTAAGTTGTAGAGGAGCCCTGGCTTTGAAGTACATATAAACAATGGGATCACACAAAAAAACATCTTCAGGGCTTTCAAGCGAGATGATGGAAAGGAACAGTTCAGCATTTGCAACAACATCCATTTTTTTTTTTTATTATTATTATAAAACTTAATATCCTGAACTGATCAACCCCATCCTATTCTCCCCTTGTCTTGGCTCCCCTGAGGTATTGTTTATCCACATGAAAAGTTACATGTAACTGACAAACTGCTTTCTTGCTTGGTTTCTTATTTTTGAACGTCCTGTTAAATCACAGCAATTACACAAGTGGCATAATGAAGGTACTGTGTGATTAGTGGGGCTGTGAAATAACTGGGTGTCCAGACATTAGCGTCAGGAGCAAACAAGAATCAGACCAGGCTTCTGTACCAAGCGTAACGTTTTCTTCATGCAATACATCACAAATGTATTCTTATATAGCCCCCTTCACGCCATGGCATCCCAGAACGCCGTACAAAGTCAAAAACAAAACAAAAGCTCATAAGTGCAACACACTCCAGCCAGTTATATAAAAGCACATTCAAAACATGTTTTCAATTTAGACTTTAAAGAATCCAAGTGTTTCAACCTGCCTGATGTCAACAGGAATAGAGTTACACAAATGAGGAGCACAGCAGCAAAAACGTGACCTTTTGGAACAACTAAAGGCTCTGCATTTTCTGACCTCAAGGAACGAATAGGAATGGACAGAGTTAGTAGTTCTTTGAGATAAGATGCCCTAATCCACGAAGGACCTTGTGACAGGATGACAGAGGTTGAGACTCGGAGACAGTGTGAAAGTTCAAAAAATTAAAGCTTTTAATATACAAAAATACAAAATAAACCGGCACGAGGGCCAAACAAAAAGGTTTCTAAGACACAAAATGAAACTTACACAATAAGGCTTCCAGGCTGGGCATTGCCTTCACTGGATTAAAAATGAACAACCACCCAGCACACACAGAAAACCACTCTTACTTCCTCTCCTTCTAGAACTCTCCTCCTACTGGGAGGCTGAGGCCTCCTTTTATGCCAGGTGGCTGGGTGATCATTGAATAATTAATTACTTGATTGCTCCCACCTGACGCAATCAACCTGGGCAGGGAGGAGAATTTAACCCCCTCCCTGCCAGTATTTACTAGGGCAGAGCCCTGCTCTGCCACAGACCTTAAGTTATTACAGCAACTTTAAAATCAATTCGGTAACTCGCTGTTAACCAATGAAAGGACCCGAGCACTGGAGTAATGTGGCAGTTTTCTCACTTCATAAAACTAGAAGAGCAACCAAACCTTCAGAGTCCTAAATCTCAATAAACCTGCTTCCTAAAAGCCACATATTTAAACCAGCATTCAAGACTGTTTGAGAAACAAATGATGATTGCTCACACAGTGTCCTATTCGTTGCAGTGCACTGAAACAAGTGATTTAACATGAAGAGCGTTTTGGATTTTTGCTCCAATGACTCAATCATACATATTGAGGAATGACACGTTCTTGTACTGTTGCCTTCTTCTTTGACAGAATGTTTTGGTACTAAAAGCTGTGTTAGTCCGCATTTGCTAGTGCTTGTGACATCTTAATAAAAGCTTTTCCTCATATTTTGTAGTCAGTAGAAGCTTCTCATGTTACAAATTATTATTATTATTATTATTATTATTTATTTCTTAGCAGACACCCTTATCCAGGGCGACTTACAATTGTTACAAGATATCACATTATACAATATTTCACATATCACATTATTTTTACATACAGTTACCCATTTAAACAGTTGGGTTTTTACTGGAGCAATCTAGGTAAAGTACCTTGCTCAAGGGTACAACAGCAGTGTCCCTCACCGGGGATTGAACCCACGACCCTCTGGTTAGGAGTCCAGAGTCAACTACTGTTTGCAAAAGGTCATCTTATTCTGATGAGAAAGTGTAAGTGGAGACTGTTACGGAAAAAAAAATACTGGCACAGCAAAAAACAAGCCTCTGTACGAAAAGACAGCGTCCTGGAAATAATGGAATATAAAAGATGACGGTTAGAATTTGGGCTTGTGAATTGACACGCTTGGAAGGAGCACTAGATTCTTTCACAGATGCTTTTTTCCTTCTCACAGTACCATCTGCCACAGCCCTGCTGTAACTAAGCCTCTCAGCTCAACCCAGTTTAGTCGCTTCTCTCCTCTTAATCGCTGCTTTGCAATTTAAAAAGTTATAGCCTGCAGAAAAAATATTGAAAGCCAGTGTCGGCACAAGATGCACATTTGTTTCTGCTTTTTCATTTGTTTTATTAGTCGTTGTAAAAAGGGTAGACTATAAACTGAAGATGCTTTGCTGTATGTTTTCTCTTTTTTAAAAAAAAACATTTGCAAGGCAGGTTTATTTGCAAAGGAGACTTCTAAAAAACAATCCTTCTGGGATAATTATGTCTGCAGTACAGTACAATTGGAAAAAAAAAAACACAAGAACAGGTTTATTATACCTAATCTTGCATACATGAGTATACAGTGCCGTACGGCATTTAGCATTACAAAACATGGGGTATCGCTATCTGTCTTGAGAGTGCCAAAACAGATAGCGATTTAACCAGTAGGTTTATTCACAGACGTAGTACAGTGTTTGAGAACAAGCAGGTCACCTGGATACCATTTAACAATCTACTGAAACCTATCTTCAATTTAATACCGTTTAACAAGTGTGGGTGAGCAGATCACAAGGTCACTGTTGGACAGGAGGCTAGGAGATGGCAGGAGTCCTTTCTATGAAATTCACACTGCGATACCCCTCTGCAGCAATTAATGTGTGCGTGTCTCTCTCCGCCCGTCTCAGACACCTTTCTAGCCCGTTCCAAATCAAAGCAGTAAGAAACACAACGGTGCAACTCTAACACCAGTGCGTAGGGGTCCATTCTGCAGTGAGATGCCACCTTAGATTGACATGAAATGAAATTCCAATCTGGGGGCCTTGGTGCCGTTTAAAAAACAAACCTGCAATCCAAGGCTTCAGCTGCAACTCTGAACAATTCCACTCTGAACTTTTGAAAATGAGGACAATGGAAATGATGCACTGCATTACAGATCTTAGTGTGTAAGTACTGCACTGCCACTATCCAGTGCATGCTGGAGAAATTAGATCATCTACAACACAGAACTCTAAACTAGCCTTCAACAAGGTCACGAGCAACTCCCACTGTATATACTGTACTGCAGTGCAATGTCATCAATGACAGCAAATCAATGGGGCTTTTCTCCTGTAACTATTCCAAACAGCCTGCAGAAAATTCTAAATGAACTATTTAAAAAAAAAAAAAAGGCTTGATAGGGTCTTCAGGTCTCTCTCCAGACTACGAACATCGTTTTCTGTTTTTCAGCTGAAACGAAGTGTTTGTTCCAATGTAAACGATCCATGATCCTATCAAGCCTTAGGAAATAATAGTGCCTTCCTCTTCTCCATCTGTGAAAACAGCAAGGCTCTCAGGAGAGAGTCACGGTACTTTCAGGTGAATCTGATGCCATTGTGGCTCAAATCAAGAGCCGGTGACGTATAGTAAACAAAGGACGAGATAGTAACCTCAGAACAACGCTTCGACCCCAAGCTAACGAGCAATCATTTTAATTGCATCAAAGCACTCCACTGCACCAGCAGCATGCACCCCGTCACCTACCTGCCTATGAGAAGCTCATTACTTACACTGCAGAATATCCACCCTGTCATCTACCTGCCTACAGGGGGCTTCCGATGGAGACCACACACACACACACACACACACACACACAGACAGATATATTCACAAGCACACACAGACAGACCGATAGACCACACACACACACACACACACACAGACAGATATATTCACAAGCACACACAGACAGACCGATAGATCACGCACACACATTCACAGACTGAAACACACACACACTCAAAATAAATAAATAAATAAAATGCACATATACTCGTCACAAAAAAAAAAATCTCAAAATAGTGTGCTCTCTATTTGGGATGTTTTCACTGGAGTTGTGGAATAAACATGCCTGGAGTGATCTGCCTGCCTTCCTATAGGAGTCCTGAAGCAGTGGGGGAAAAGGGACCTGCTCCTCTGTCTAGGTTACAGGCTGTCTGCCTTTTGCATCTAGGCTAAGGAGCACAGAAATGCAGTGCTTTTAATTTTTTTGTAGAGGAATCTGTACTTTTGGATGAGACCCTTGAACAGCAGTTGCTCCACAACATTTCAAAACATCCCCCCGCTGTTCCAACGCTGCTGCTGCTGGTGGGAATGCAAAAGAGAAGCCAGAAGAACAGCTCTGATAGGAATTCATCCCAGTCATTTTGCAGGGATTAGTGATCTCACAGGAGAGGAGCCAAGCACATCAATGACATGCGGCACGCTTATTCTTCAAGGGACTTCCTAAACTGGAGGCGTGCAGTTAGTCCAACATCACAGGGTCGCCCCGTTTTATTTCTTTGTATTGTTGCATTTCAAACCCAGGAGAGTTTTTAATAAAAGAGTGTTTCTGTGTCAGTTATTATTATTGATCAAGTTGTTGATAACGCATTACTTAAAGTTCATTGCAAATGAATATATTTCTATAGGAAGTCTTTTTTTTTTTTTTTTTTTTTTTAACAGACCTCGAGGTAAGAGTATATCATTTTGTAGAAATTCTTACGAGACCAGTTGCGTAGGAGTAGTCACCTTAATGCAACTCAGAGCTGAACTGACTTTAGACAGATGACTTCTGGCTTTATAATGAGTAAGCAAGGCTGTATGGGGTTCAGACATTAACTCTACATACTGAACTATAATCAGTGACAGGGGGGCTGTTGTATTTATATTACTCAAACCTGGATAAGAGCGTCTGCTAAGAAATAAATAATAATAATAATAATAATAATAATAATAATAATAATAATAATAATAATAATATTCCTCCTTGTGCCACACTTTGTATTTTTGCAGTCAATCACTCATTGAAGAAGTAAAGATTATTGTAATTAACTGCTCTGGTTGTATCCAATGACCTGGTTTTAAGTAAGCTACCAAGTCAAAATTATGAAAGGTATGCCGTTTTCTGTTCTATTTCCTAAGATGTGCATTCAAATACTATATATCCCCGCCTGCTATTGAGAAATGAGGTTTATTTATGGTAATATGTGGGTGTGTTGGACTTCCCAAATGTTCAGCTCCCATCCCATTGGTCCACCACTACACCTACCCAAGCTGCTGTTTTACTGCAGCCAATGAAACAGAAGAGGTCGTCTCGACAAACCTGTTTCAGAGAGGATGCGTTGTAACTGAATTTGAACGCTGTTTGCCCTTACAAGAAGCCTGGTTTATTATGAATGAACCAGAGCCGGAAATAACTGTAGCAGCCGGGGCTGGGCGGAGCAGCAGGAAACGCCTGCGTTTCGATGTGTAACTATGACTAATGAAACAGTAACAAGGTCAGCGTTTATTTAGGGATTTAAGGACATCGTATTTGTTTTGTGGATTCAGTGTGTATTCGTACAAAGCTACGGTATACCGTTTGAAAACATGCATGATAAACTGCTGATGTTCTGGACGGTTCAGAAAACAAACACCTTCCTCCGATATACTAACTGCACTGAAACAGCGCATTTGCCACAATGTTGCAATACATATTTAATTGTTTAACACTTACCACAGTTTTCTTCATCGCTGTTGTCCGAGCAATCATCGTCATCATCGCATCTCCAAATTGTAGGTATGCACCTTTCATTCTTGCATTGAAATTGTCCGTGTTCGCATTCCGTTTTAGTCCCTGCGTTAAAATAACGGGACCGATCAATCAAAAAGCATCTTAACATTCATAATGAAACACGCTTACTTATACGGAGCGAGACTCCTCTTGCGTGGGCTGTGCTGTTTATATGAACTGATATACAGAATACTGACAGGTACACAATCAAACAGAAACCGCGCATCGCAGACAGAACTGAACAGACCGGGAACTGCACCTGCTATTCTGTGAATTCCCGTACCGAACATGTTATCCGCTATACTAGTGACAAAACATAGATACGTTAAACACATGCACTGATTAAACTCGCATACTGTACAGATACAAACTCGCACCAAGGCACGGGTGCGATGTAATGAACACACACACACACGAGAGAGACAGATATAGCGGATAGTAGCGTATATATATATATATATATATATATATATATATATATATATATATATATACACATACACACACACATACACACACACACATATATACCGCTTCCTTTTTATAGTCTCCATCAGCCATTAATTTGAATGCGACTTTCAGTGAATGAATACGTTAAAGAAACACCATACTCTGCAGGAGTGCAAACTATTTCATGAATATAGTAACACGGTGTCTACGACAGCTGCGTCTCGTTTCGGTGCTTGCTGGAACACAAACCCCGGTAATTCAATACATCGTCCCACCACTACGACAGTGCAAGCTGCGGCTCCGTGCACGCCGTTTCGTTCTTCTTGAAATACTCATTTTCAACCCACCTTTTGAAGTGTGATGCTTCAGCAGTAGCAACTGTACCAGCATTACTCTCCCTACAGCTGCCCACATTTCTTAAAGCGCTCGATTCTTTTCATGTGTAAAAATAAGAAGAAGAAGAAGAATCCAGCGCGCTCGCTACCCTCCTGCCGTGTTGCTATACACTGTGCCGGCTGTAGCTTGCTTCTGCTCTCAGACAGAGCGGTTTGAATTGGTGACGTTACGTTTATGGGCGGGCTGCTGCCGGCAGCAATGGATCTTAAATCTGAGTCAACAGCTGTGAAGTGACCTGCATTCAGGAAGTGTTATTACGCGAGCAATCCCAATAGTTTGTTCATAGAAGCCGAGATTCGGGGTTCACTGGTGTCCGGGGGCTCTCGACACAGATCATGCCTTTGAATGTCGGTTCTGATTCTGAAATGCTGTTTTGCGGACCCTGCTCTGCCGCTCTGATCAATAGATTCGATCCCTGCTCGGCGGAATGTATCGATTGTCAGCTGGTCTGTTTTAGTCTTGAAGGTCATCGTTTTGAAGCGTTTGTATTTAATACAAATACGTTTTTAATGGAATTTTCACGCACTGTTATTTCCCTTTACCGTATAGCAGACAGATATGGCTTTGCTTGTCGCTTATTTCAATGTGTTGTGTTCTTCAGATATTAAATTGAATTGCCATGGTTACCTGTGTAAACTGGTGGAGCCTTTAATGATATATGCTAGTGGGGCTATAAGTCAATGTATGATGAATTCTACAATTGAAATACCCTGGCACTTTGGAGGCGTCCAGCGATATTACACGGAAAAGGCGTCACGCCTTGTGGTACTGTTGCCTTTCATTTTCCACACATGACTATAAATAAATAAACGAGACAAATGTTTTTCAATTTGTATGGTAATGGCCTAACACGGAAGTCATCGTTCAGTTAATATGCATTCAATTCACTATAGAAGGCCGATGAGATTGTAAGTGACTCCGCATATAATGCACAGTTCACAGCCTACCTCTGTAAAGCGCTTTGTGATGGTGGTCCACTATGAAAGGCGCTACATATTATTCTATTATTTACTTTTTATTATTATCTTAGCAGATGCCCTTATCCAGGGCGACTTACAATTGTTACAAGATATCACATTATTTTTAAACAGAATTACCCATTTATACAGTTGGGTTTTTACTGGAGCAATCTAGGTAAAGTACCTTACTCAAGGGTACAGCAGCAGCGTCCCCCACCTGGGATTGAACCCACGACCCTCCGGTCAAGAGTCCAGAGCCCTAACCACTACTCCACACTGCTGCCCTCTGTATAGTCCTCACTGTACAGGCGATTCCAAATCACACAGACAGTAGTTTTGCTAGTTTTAGAACTAGAAAACTCAAATTGTGATCCTCGGTTTTTCATTTCGCTACTGAAACCTATGCAACTATTGAAGTGAGTCAACAGACAGGTGATTAGGACAGTGCCATTCTGGGGAAACCTGTCATCCTGTATCTCAGTGTTATCCAGCTGTCTCCTCTAGGTTGGTGTTCTGCATTACATTTCAATGTTAATGTGCAGCCTATCATAGCTGTTCACCTCTGCAATATGCAAAGTCACAGATACGGGTTCTATTGCATGCATTTAAGAAGCCTGTGCATGTGCACCATTAGTGGTAAAGAGGGACATAGACAGGATACAGTATGCACAGTATGGGGTCATTTCTAAAACCGCTTTCTTTCAGTCAAATTGCACATCAATCAGCACAAACAGCATGTCTGTACACAGAGTTCAGTTGCCCTTTACACTGCAGCAGTGGGGCATCTGCTGATGTGATTTGTGCATGCAATCCAGTCCTACAGCTTTGTAATACAGTTCATTCATTTAGACAGGCTGTCTTCAAGCTGTACTGATGTCCTCCCACAGTAAGGGGACACTAGAAGACATTGATTTTCTACAGCCACCTTTATTGCTATTGAATGTACTGTTCCATTTCAAACAGATTAGTCCCTGAATCAGCTGCAGGCCATCATGACACACGTGTGTTCATGTGACTGGGGGTTTCACTTGGGGGTGTTCCCTACATGCATATGTTATTTATATTATTATGTTATTATTGATGTTATTTATAATGGGATGCATACATAAATGAGTGCTTCCATGCATATACATACATACTGTGTATATAATTCAATATGTTAACAGTATATGTATATACAGTATAGAGAGAGAGAGAGAGATTCAGTCTAAAACCACAAAATATTGAACGTTTATTTACAATTCTACAGATCTATAAAGTATATTAATATGTTACACATTGCAAGTCAAAAACAAAAACCAGTCATATATCTTTGAATACACTGTATTGTTGGGAAGCCCTGCTTGTACAGTATATGATATAGATACACAAACTCTTATCATATTTGGATTATTAAATAAAGGTAATCTGTGCATGATTGTACCACTTAAGAATCGCCTCCAGACCATGTGAGTGAATCGTGGGCCTTTAAAAACCACCATAAAACCTACATCCCATCCTGCCTGTAATGGCTTTGATAATGAGGTGTACTTACCTTGCTCAAGGGTACAGCAGCAGTGTCCCCCACCCGGGATTGAACCCACGACCCGCCGGTCAAGAGTCCAGAGCCCTAACCACTACTCCACACTGCTGCCATATATACTGTATATGCTGCCTGTATATAAAACTATATAAACTGAATATAATAATTCAAATAATTGTGTAAACTATAGTTAAAACACCAGTGTTGGTGCAATAATTAAAAATAGTTGACAGTAATTAATAGTAATTTTAAATAATAACTAATCAAATAACTTTGTTTGAGTCTGTATATATATATATATATATATATATATATATATATATATATATATATATATATAATATATATATTGCAGTTTAACTGTGTATTTCATTTCTATGTATAATTTTTGTTAACACAGGCCCTTGTTTGGCTGCTAACAAAACAAACACTGTATTGCTCAATACTTCAGATACTCAGTGAAAAGCAGGAAAACAAAACAGCTTTTCAAACATGCTAATGCTCTTAAAGAATATGCACAGCAAACAAACAGCTAAAAGACAAAAGGATACGCTTCACTCAAACAGTTTAAATTACACAAGTGTTCAAAGACTGGGAATGAAGTATGGCTTCTTTTAAAGAAAACTATGATTCCAGCCCTGTGCAGTTAATTGCCAGACTATGATAAATGATTGAAAGTACATGACTCTGTTATATAAAGATCTGATATGTTTGATGTACATTTATTACCAGCTCCACTCTGCTTCTATCTCAGAACAATCGCTTCTTAATGGCTCTCTTGCGTAACTTTTCAGTCATGTCATATTTCAGGCTGGAGTATTACATCAAGCTGCCTTGGTTTCACTTGTATTGACACTAAAAGCATGGAATCTACTGATACATTACAGCTTCTACCATCACATTCATGGTCAAGATTGAGAATCCAATGAAGCTTTTAACCCTTGACGATCCCTGCCGAGAATAAATGAAATATTACTTCTTCTCTGAAATGTGTTTTCCATAAGAGCAGAGGTCTGTAGTCCGCGGTCCATGCATGGTTCCAGTCAAAGAAATACAAGGCCTTCCTGAGCCTGCACAATGCAGAAGCTATCTGTATCCCAGAGGGGCTTGTGTTGCGAGTGAATCCCGCAGGGGCTCGTGTTGAGAGTGAATCCCGCAGGGGCTCGTGTTAAGAGTGTTATAGCTTCTATATAATACTAAGCAAAAGTGAATAACATAGTATAGAAGTCCCGTTGTCAAGTAATGGGTTAACCTTTGGCAGACACAGTAGCTTCATTGTTGCACTGAAAAAGAAAACATTTGTACTGCTAACATTGGGCTGTTTTTGTAGTTTATTTGAACAGAAGTACTGATATTTCCAAATCAGATATCAGACTTTAGGGATCAAACACCCTTCCAGGTCCTTCAGAAGTGCCTGGATTTGAAAAAGACTGAATATCCTTTGTGAACTCAAGAACCTGCCTGAAGTGGCCTTTGCAGTGTGTGTGCAGTGCAGTGCAGTACAACCGGATTTGTATTCAGCGGCAGCAGTCGAGGTTTGAACAGAATGCGAACTGTGATTTCACCATTTCGACTAAACCCAGATATAAAAACTGCTAGATCCATTCATGAAGACATGCGTGTGCTTCGCTGTGACTTGCAGATTTGACTGTATTTACATTCTGTATAGTTCTCTTAATGTTTGCTCTACCTTTTCATTGTATGATCTGCTCCCGATATTGTGTTTATTGTGAATTCCCTGCAAGCTTTTAGAGTATACGTGTAAAGGGTTCAGTATAGCTTATTGCTGTTAGCGTGCACGCTTAGAAACCTCTGAAACTGTAGAAGCCTCAAGGCAATATTTGGCAATGCTCCCAAAACCCACGGTAAGTTAGGAAAGGGGAAGGACAGTATTTAGCCAGCGTGTGTTTGGTAAGTCTCCCAGGGTACAGATACTGCTGAAAGATTGGGTTCTGTGAGATCTCATTCGATGTTGCTAGATTTCTTTTCCCCCATGTGTCGAAGATATGCCAAGCACAGACATGCAGTGATGTCAGAAGCTGTATAAAATGTATGATTGGACAGGGTGGTGTAAACTGGAATCATTCTCTTTCACTGCGTCTCTTCCTGCTCACTCTTTAACACACTAACCCAGCGTGCAAGTCCATCACACTGCTTCCCCACTGGGTTGGGATGCATGCTGTGTGTTAATAGGGGCCCATCAAAGGGTTAGCTCTGCTTGGTTTGCAGGGGCTGTTTGCTTGTGATGGGGAGCCCCTGGCTGATCCAGAGCCGCAGTTCAAAGGCAGGGGATGAACTGGGTGAAAAAACAAAAAAACAAAATCTAAATAAATAATAATTCTGCTTTCAGGTCCACAGGGATACCTGCCTGTTAGTAATTTGGATTTTTGAGAAGCGTGCAGATTCACTAGTCCTGTCGGATTCAAGGAGTTAATTAAACTGGATGAAACACTTTGAACACTTGTAGTATTATATTTTTGTTTCATGATTGCTCATTATGGATGTTATTAATACAGTATATAGTAGAATTTGTATTATTAGTAGCAGTATTGTATAAAGCAAGACCTTATTCTTTTGTTTAATTGTAGTACCTTACCTAAGGTTTCACAGAGCCCAATTAGCATTCATCACGGACAACCCAACGTTATTTAAGACAGTCCAAGATTAGTGCTCACCGGGGTCTGTGAAACCAGCCTCTTGAAGACAGCTTTCTAAACCCAAGTTTAAAAGACACCTCAAGCAACAGAAGCACTTCACGTCTTCATAAACCAGAAGGTGCCACTCGATGACATCACATGAGCCCGGGATCAGCGCCCTGGTGGGTAGTCCTCTTTGTCACATGATGTGGAGTCGTAACTCATGTACGCTACACTTTCAGAAATGAAAAACTCGTATGTCTGATCTGTCTCTACTCCATCTTCCCGTTGTGTTTAATGATGTTATTGTAGTGGTAGGATGTACTCCAGCCGTAGCCACACCCCCAGTGAGTGACCTCACAGGTTATGTTTGCTCTATCAGGAGAAATAAAGTGTTGTTCAGCCTCCTGAGAGCTCAAGTGAGTCCAGACTCCTTCTTTCGCCCACATTAAACCACACAGCATGGTGTCAGAAATGGTCAGAACCTGTCTTCATTGAAGAAAAAAGGAAACTGGAGTTTCAGCAGATCTTCCTGGACAGAAAAAAAGTGGAGTAAGAAAATGATTTAAAGATAATATAAAGCAGTTAAAATGTAAGCTAATGTGCTAAACAGAAAATCCTAAATTGCACACTGGAGTGCATGAGCTGCTAAAGAGGTGGTGCCCTACGTTGCTAGGCAACGAAAGGAGTCGTGCTAGCTGCACCTGCAGATAGATACATTGCATAAAAACAACTTTCAGTTCAACTGAACTTTAAAAACACCAGGAAAAAAAGCAGCAAGACAGCAAGCAAAAAATAAAATAAAATAAAATACTATTCTTTTTTTTCATAAATGGGTGTAAATGAGCCTCATACACCTCTGACTACATATCAGATAACACCACCTGATGGTTTTGATTTTACAAGACCAGAAGAATTTGTTTAAAGGCGTAGACGTTTTGAAAAGATTCAGGGTGGCAAGCAGCCATGCACAAGCATCTGAAGTACATCAAGTAAACACAGAGATTTACAGCATGGGGGACAAAGCAGATCAGATACTGTATAGGTTTGGATCGACTGAAGCTCAACGTACAGAGCACAACACAGTTATAGACAAATTCAAAGAGTACTTAACAGGGAAAAGGAACATTATACATGAGAGGGTTAAATTTAACTCAAGAAAGCAGGAACGAATTGTTGTGGGTCTCCAGAACACCAAATTATATGAACGCCTACAACTGGCTAGTGCACTTACATTAGAAACGGCCATAACAATGGTCAGACAAAGCGAAAACGTTCGCAAACAGTAGGCGGAGCTCAGACAAGGGGAGCAAAATACCCTGAAGCTTCACATTGTACAGCAAGAGAGGTGCAAGTCAGCAAAATCATATGGATCTCACAAAGAATACAGCCAGACCCAGACAGGCTGTCAGCCATTCAGAACATGCAGAAGCCTGTGGTCTTGGGATACTGTACAGCAAAATGCATTCTCATTGCTGAAAGCTAAGCTTACATCAACACCCACTTTAGTGTAGGAGATGACATTCTGCATAAAGTATTAATTATGTTTTTGATTAAAAGTTTCTTTACTTCTATGTTAAAGTTTTATTTTCATATTTTGATACAGCTTAAAGCACATGTAACTGCCTAAGCAAGACATTTGCAGTCTCTTGTATCTTGGCGTCTGGGCAGAGCGCCAAAGTTAGGAGGTGTCTAATCAAGATGTGTGGAGGAGTGGAGACACAGTGCGAAAACAGAACACCACAAACAAAGGACTAGTTTGAAACAGTTTCTAACAGATTAGGTTAAGATAGTCTGTAAAATGCTTAAATGTGATGTACTATAGAATGTGATAGATTTGGGCGAGTTTCCCCCCTTACCAGGAGGTGTGTTGAAGGTGTGTGATAGCAGGGTGGATCCATACTGATTGGAAGAGAGTATAAGAAATGGGGTGGAAATGCTAATATATTCATAGTATTAATGTAATGTTTTTGTTTGAATCGTCAGTCAATTCTTTGACTCCACGGACGTCTGTGTTATGATACAAATGTATACATGCTGTGTTTATACAATTGTATTAACATTATTTTCTTTTATATATATATATATATAAAATAAATTTTGCCAACGCTCCTTCGTCCCAACATTCCCAACAAGGAAAAGCTGGAGCAGTTTGAAATGCACAGACGAGAGAAGAGTAAACAAGCACATGATCATAGACACCGAGCCCGATCCTTGTCACCACTTACCACTAGAGAAAATGTCTGGATTTCTGACCAAAGAATCTCTGCTAAAGTGATCAGACAACGCGTTCCAAGATTGTACGTGATGAGGACCCCACAAGGTGAGATACGACGCAACAGGCGACAGATTGTGAAAGTGAAACACCAAACCCCACTCAGAGGGATTTCAAATACGTACAATACAGAGTGCAGTGCATTCCCAGTGGTGATGACTGCTGAAATGCGAATGGTTCATCAGCAAGTCTACAGCACAGACAGGACCGGACATCTGACAATACCAGCGTTTGGCATTCTCCATCTTTATTCGCTTTTTGTTTTTGTTGGATCCAAGCATCCCAGGTTTACAGTACAATCTGCAGCCACTGACATGCACTAGGGCGAATGACATTTTTCAGATTTACAGAGAGGTGGTGGTGGTTATAGTTGTGGAAGTAAGTAATTATTTATAGTCAGCTGTAGACAGTTAATAAAAAAAACAGGCATGGATTATTATTTATAGTCAGCTATAGACAGTTAATAAAAAAAACACAGACATGGATTATTATTTATAGACTTTTGTCTCGTAGCTACACGGGTGCAATCAATATCTGGAACAGTAGGTCGTATTCCAGCTAGTCCATGCTATCATTCTTTAGTATTCTAGCTAGTCCATGCTAACACGCTTGTTATGCATTATTAGGTGCTGTTGATTTGCTTGGCAACATGTTAATGTTCTTTCTCAGTGATTCCACCTTGACATTACGGTCTCTTTTAGCTACTTCAGTGTCAGGAGGCACATTAGATTATACTGTTAGTGGAGTATAAGAGCAGCTGTCAGTTGTAATGGAACGGAGAGATTCTAGCACTTGGGTTTTTCAGGTGATCAAGCAGCTCATCCAACCTCTGTTGCTAAATTGACAGTGCTGTTTGTAGGCATTGCCTCAGTCATGCAGATTTCAGTTTGGAATAAACCACCTGCTGTGTGATGCAATATGCTCAGAGCTACTGTGTTCATTGGAGGTTATTTAAAAATAGTTCCTGACCAGCTGAACAGTTTGTGAAATGAATCCCCCCCATACAATGGCATTCTTGTGTGAAGGGTCTGGATGCTGTATGGACGGTGTGGATGCTGTATGGAGGGTGTGGATGCTGTATGAAGGGTGTGGAGGGTGTGGATGCTGTATGGAGGGTGTTGATGCTGTATGAAGGGTGTGGAGGGTGTGGATGCTGTATGAAGGGTGTGGAGGGTGTGGATGCTGTATGGAGGGTGTGGATGCTGTATGGAGGGTGTGGATGCTGTATGAAGGGTGTGGATGCTGTATGAAGGGTGTGGAGGGTGTGGATGCTGTATGAAGGGTGTGGATGCTGTATGGAGGGTGTGGATGCTGTATGGAGGGTGTGGATGCTGTATGAAGGGTGTGGATGCTGTATGGAGGGTGTGTATGCTGTGTGGAGGGTGTGGATGCTGTATGGAGGGTGTGGATGCTGTATGAAGGGTGTGGATGCTGTATGAAGGGTGTGGATGCTGTATGGAGGGTGTGGATGCTGTATGAAGGGTGTGGATGCTGTATGAAGGGTGTGGATGCTGTATGGAGGGTGTGGATGCTGTATGGAGGGTGTGGATGCTGTATGAAGGGTGTGGATGCTGTATGGAGGGTGTGGATGCTGTATGGAGGGTGTGGATGCTGTATGAAGGGTGTGGATGCTGTATGAAGGGTGTGGATGCTGTATGGAGGGTGTATGAAGGGTGTGGAGGGTGTGGATGCTGTATGGAGGGTGTGGATGCTGTATGGAGGGTGTGGATGCTGTATGAAGGGTGTGGATGCTGTATGGAGGGTGTGGATGCTGTATGAAGGGTGTGGATGCTGTATGAAGGGTGTGGATGCTGTATGGAGGGTGTGGATGCTGTATGGAGGGTGTGGATGCTGTATGAAGGGTGTGGATGCTGTATGAAGGTTGTGGATGCTGTATGGAGGGTGTGGATGCTGTATGAAGGGTGTGGATGCTGTATGAAGGGTGTGGATGCTGTATGAAGGGTTTGGATGCTGTATGGAGGGTGTGGATGCTGTATGAAGGGTGTGGATGCTGTATGGAGGGTGTGGATGCTGTATGAAGGGTGTGGATGCTGTATGAAGGGTGTGGATGCTGTATGAAGGGTGTGGAGGGTGTGGATGCTGTATGGAGGGTGTGGATGCTGTATGGAGGGTGTGGATGCTGTATGGAGGGTGTGGATGCTGTATGAAGGGTGTGGATGCTGTATGGAGGGTGTGGATGCTGTATGGAGGGTGTGGATGCTGTATGGAGGGTGTGGATGCTGTATGAAGGGTGTGGATGCTGTATGGAAGGTGTGGATGCTGTATGGAGGGTGTGGATGCTGTATGGAGGGTGTGGAGGGTGTGGATGCTGTATGGAGGGTGTGGATGCTGTATGGAGGGTGTGGATGCTGTATGGAGGATGTGGATGCTGTATGGAGGGTGTGGATGCTGTATGAAGGGTGTGGATGCTGTATGGAGGGTGTGGATGCTGTATGGAGGGTGTGGATGCTGTATGGAGGGTGTGGATGCTGTATGAAGGGTGTGGATGCTGTATGGAAGGTGTGGATGCTGTATGGAGGGTGTGGATGCTGTATGGAGGGTGTGGATGCTGTATGGAGGGTGTGGATGCTGTATGGAGGGTGTGGATGCTGTATGAAGGGTGTGGATGCTGTATGGAGGGTGTGGATGCTGTATGGAGGGTGTGGATGCTGTATGGAGGGTGTGGATGCTGTATGAAGGGTGTGGATGCTGTATGGAAGGTGTGGATGCTGTATGGAGGGTGTGGATGCTGTATGGAGGGTGTGGAGGGTGTGGATGCTGTATGGAGGGTGTGGATGCTGTATGGAGGGTGTGGATGCTGTATGGAGGGTGTGGATGCTGTATGGAGGGTGTGGATGCTGTATGAAGGGTGTGGATGCTGTATGGAGGGTGTGGATGCTGTATGGAGGGTGTGGATGCTGTATGGAGGGTGTGGATGCTGTATGAAGGGTGTGGATGCTGTATGGAAGGTGTGGATGCTGTATGGAGGGTGTGGATGCTGTATGGAGGGTGTGGATGCTGTATGGAGGATGTGGATGCTGTATGGAGGGTGTGGATGCTGTATGGAGGGTGTGGATGCTGTATGGAGGGTGTGGATGCTGTTTTAACGAGCTACTGGTGGCATCATTTTAATTGGTTGCTCACGACACAAATTTTTTCAACTGCTACACACTTGCTACTTAGTGCAATTTTACACACGTCAGTAAATGAAATAAAATATGGCAATGATGACAATCTTTAGCGAATTCACTTATGAAACAGCCCTACTCCCGTTGACAGTGTTTTGGCAGGTGTTTCTATTATTGTGTCCAACACGTGATGATAACACGAAAGCTGAGTTACACAAGACGTGTATAGCGCAGGAGTGTTAACAGCACAGCAGTGACTGCACCAGAGATTCAGAGAATGACTTCTGCACAGATATATACTTCACAATAGAAGACAGACTCACAGATCGGATTGTCTGTATCCAGGACATGTTTAAATAAGGATGAACTTCACAGTCAGTGTCCTTATCCACTGCACATTTTGCATTTATTATTTTTTTAACACTGGTGAATGCATGGTTGTGTTAAACTGCTCACTCATCATTTTAAAAAGTACAATACAACAGTGCATCCATCAAATTCCTCCCACTTGCATTGCCGCTTTTTGACCAGCAGATGGCGATATAGACGAAGACAGCGCCCCATTATCACGTGTGTCCAATAACCACTCAGAAGTTAACTAGACAATTTTAAGTCTGTTAAAAGTTACACATTGAACGCGTTTAGGTTTTAACCTTTCTATCTATTTACGTGTTTATAATGTTAAGAAACTGTTACAATTGAATTTCACTTGTGAGTAAAGTGTAGTGTTTATTGTAAAAAATAAAAAGGATTCACTAAATGCTAAAACGAATGATAAAAATAGCAGACTTTAGGGTGATCTGATACGAATTGAACAAAGAATAATTGAACAGTGACTCGGGGTCTCATGACAGTTTGGGTGATCAGACCCGTCAGTGCATTTACACCCTGTCCGTGCACCTCCTTGCAATAAGAAGGCTTGCATCATTTGTATTTGTGGGACACACGTGTCCCTTTAACTGTGCCATGGAGTGCGGCAGTCCAGTTGTCACATTACATGAATACTGCATTTTCCATTTCATTTAACTGTGTCTATAGCAGATCAGCCGTGTCTGTTAGTGTTACCTAAAATCGTATCAAACAAAATACGGTATCATTTTTTATCATTGATATGACATCGCACTGTTTCTATAAACAGTAGAATGGTTTTGGAAAACATCCACGTACTGACGTAATAAACACAGTTTAGAACGATCGGAATTTTGCAACATTCTTTTGGAACGTTGGGCCGCCTCGATTTGCGTGCGAAAGCAGCATGGTTTTGTTTCCCACACTACATACAATACACGTTGAACTCGCTTGCATGCGAGTTGTGGAAGATCCCCTGTGCGAGCGAGCCCGCGTTCACACACGAAATGCCCCACCGGCCTGACCCAGACATCGCGGAGAAAGGTCTGCGGACACCGAAGTGCGCACGCTGCAGGAACCACGGCTTTACCGTGCAACTCAAAGGACACTCCGGGAAATGCGCGTACCTGCACTGCCCGTGCTGGAAATGCGCGCTCATCGCCGAGAGGACTCAAATCATGGCAGTCCAGAGACGGATGAAAAAAGAGCAGAAAGAAGAAACGAATAATGCGGCTGAATGCGAGCCGGCTCCTCCGGCCCAGGGGCCCAGGCTAGCCGGACGCAGAAAGCGGGACAAGAGCCGCAATATCGATGAAGACTGTTGCGAAGCAGAACCGGCCGGTGCAACCTCCGCACGCCTGCTGAATAAGTACGAACCGCGGCGAGCAGGAGCGTCCGCCGCGCAGGATTCTCCTTGGAGGGGAGAAGGCGGTGTAACCAGAGCTGCTGTCAGCGCCGGGACCAGCAGGCAGTTCGACGCCGGGAGAATGCACACTGCGTTCGGGGTTTCAGCACCGGTGCAGACCGCAGCACCCGAGACAGCGCTCAGCAGTGCGAGCAGCGGCGTGTACGAAGCCAGGGCTCCGATGCACAGCTGCGCCGAGGGAAGCCCGGGGATGGGCTTCCATACGGGCGCTGACTGGCCCGAGCGGGACGGAGCCGCTTGGAGCTCCGGCGGGTGGGCTGCGGGAGGAATGCAGGAAAATGCCTTTCGCATGGCTCGGCGTTGTAAGTGTATATATTTAAAAGTATGCGTTTTATTTGCTGTTAGGAGGTTTTAATCCGTAAATTATTATTATTATTATTATTATTATTATTATTATTATTATTATTACTGTTGTTAACTGTATAACATGTGCAGCGGTATTGTCCTGTCTTGTCTACCATTCAAAGCCCTTCACTTTAAACACAGCGAGTGTATTACAAAGTGTTGCTTGCTGTGTCGGGTTCATGTTGCATGCGACAGGTACATTGTAATTACAGAGACATGCATTGTAAGATGTTGGTTTTATTAGCACTAGCCTACAGTATATAGAGGAGTTATAAATGTTGTTTAACTCTAACCCTTCGCTCCTAAGCGTGTTCCAGGACTGCCTAAACATCTGCATTCATTTCCTAGTCACAACAGCATGCAGGTACAAACAACATTACATTAGTCTCGCATTTTTAATGGGCAATTTGTGGGCATGATTTGAAAGTGTTTAAAGACTCATTTATTTATTTTTCTTATTAAAATGACAAACACCCCAGGTTTTTTTTTTTAGCTGACCCTGGTTTACCATGCGTTTACCCCAGTGCATTCTGGTAAGTAAAACATACCAGCATGCATTGCAGTGTCAGCTGAGCAGCCTGAGCTGTCCCTGTGAACACAGAGTCATATGGTAACCCTAAACATTGCGGTGTGTTTTACAGACCTGTGTAATAACATTGCGTTACAGATGTCCCTGACAGGGAGCTGCTCTCTGCTGTGCACAGGCCTGTGCCTGTGAAGCTGTATTCCAGGTGTCCCTGCCACGCTATCTTCCTGAACGTGGCCACCGGCCAGCCCTGCTTCCACGAGCCTCCGCTGCCCGTGGGTTTCCATCACTTACCAGGACACAGCGTGCAGTACTCCCTGGATCCTGCACAAGTGAGTCAGGCGACAGATTCACATTTGCAAAATGAATGCATTTTGACTCGTAGGCTTGTAACTTGTGAACTGCTTCCCTAATTGTCAGTATTGTCTGTGTGTGTTTAGAGAGGGTGCTGAACATGCAGACAGTACTGTCTGTAGCTCCTAGAATGATGAACATGCACAGAATCTGACAGGATTATTATTATTATTATTTATTTCTTAGCAGACGCCCTTATCCAGGGCGATTTACAATCGTAAGCAAATACATTTCAAGTGTTACAATACAAGTAATACAATAAGAGCAAGAAATACAATAACTTTTGTTCAAGCAAAGTACAAGTGTGACAAACCACAATTCAATAATACAGCAGATAACAGTGATAGTTACATCAGGATATGATTAAATACAAAATACTACAGATTAAACACTTGGCAGATTACAGTACTCTGAAGTACAGGATTAAATGCAGTAAAATAGGGGGCAGATAAGAGCAAATAAAGCGCATTTAAGGAAGGGTGATAGTGTCCCAGGATACAAACAGAGGAGTTCTACAGGTGCTGTTTGAAGAGGTGAGTCTTAAGGAGGCGCCGGAATGTGGTCATGGACTGGGCGGTCCTGACATCATTAACAAGAATATTATAATATTTGGAAAACCTTTTTCAAAATACACTTTAGGGAGAGGGAGAAGCCAACAGATTGGGAAGAAATGACTGAAATTGAATGTAATGTCTAAAAGGCAGTGGAGCTGCAGTTCCAACACTCAGCCCAGCTCCCAGCACACTGCTGTAGTTGGATGCAGCTTGCTCCCTACCTCCTATCAGACTCCTTGGTGGGCAGGTTTAAGGACTGTTGCTAGGTTTCAAGTTTTTTTTTTTAATGTACAGACCCTGTGAGCCCCAGTCATGGAACACCAGCTTAGCCTAAAGAAATATTTCCTTTTTCAAATGGTGCTGTTCAATAGCGGCTGCACAGAGGTATACAGGTAATATGTGTGTTTCTAAATGCTCGGCAGCTACCTCGAATCAAGCAGAGTGTAGTGCATTCTCACACACTCTTTGCTGTGTCAGGAGTCTGTCATACAGAGAGTGCAGGAGAAAGCACACTCTGAGCTTGATCAGAGGCAGCCACCGAACACTCAGACACATTACAAGTCATTAAATATAAAACAAACAGACAGACGAAGCCCCAGTATTAACATACGCAGCGTGTTTCTGTATAACCTGTTGTGGTTTTACTGTTTTGACCGTTTAGAATATTATTGACACTACCACGTCTACGCACTCAGCGCAAGTCCAAGTGTAGGGGCTGCCAATAGGTTCGAGTGGGGACTTTCACTAGGTATTGTATTATTTTGTATTTTTACAGGTCAGTGGCAGAGCCAGCTACTACGCACCTCCATCAGTGCGGCCGTGCCTCGTTCAGGACGCTTCTTACAGCCTTCATCCAGACAGCGTCCCTCCGAGAGAGGAGGAAGAGGCTTCAGGTACAGGGCGTCAATAGGAGGATTAGTTTATCTTATACATGTTAAAGCATGTACGGTTGCGGATTTGCAGAAAATGTAGAATAAGACTTTCCCTTTGCAGATCCAGATTGCAGTTACAGCATTTGGTCATCGGGTGGCACTGTAAGGTTAAGTTGGGTTTCCAGCTTCCTGCTTTTGTTTGGATTTACCAGTGTACATTTGGGTATGAATCAGTATTTCTTGTCGCCTAAGTTTCCCCCTGTTTTAAATTCTTCCCGAGAATGTGTGCTGAATTAACAATCACAAACAAAAAAGACTGCAGTTACAGATTCCGGTCACTGGTGGCACTGTGCGCTATGCAAAAGTGAGTTTTACCACATCCTGTTACTACTGTAATTAGCACTCGTTGCAGTTACAGTGCTTTTCCATGCATATATTTGGTTGTGTTTTTACTACATTGAACAGTGATAAACTGTTTTAAAGGTAATTACTGGCTCTGTAGTGATGCTCATTAGCTTACTTGCACAATAATAAGATGGTATCATTTTGGGACAGTGGAAAGTTTGCATCATATACATGTGATTTGATCTGATTCTAGGTTTGAACTTGAAAGCTGTTCTCATTCCAGGCATCGCCTGTGTGTTTCAGGTCTCTGCGGGAGCCAGGACTCTGATGTCATTTCCGTGGGGAATGAGGCGTCTCCTCAGGAAAACAGCGGTTAACAATCAGATCATTCACTAACCTTTCATACACACTGGCAAAATCTCACTGACTATTGTATACTGATCACATTCATACTTGGAATTGGTTACACAATACGCTTGATTCTCATTTCTGAAGCATATCTTGTTGGAAGCCATATTTAAGTTTACAAACAATATAACTACAGAATCGTTTAACCGTCCGTCTAGGAACATGTATTATTTTTAAAGCTGTGCTAGACTTGCAGTAAGATCTGGTCTTGCGCTCTGTTACAGGGCTAGTTACCCCAGAACAACCCCTTTAGTCTGGTCACCTGACACTGAACTGCACTGCACTGCACACTGTTTAAACAGTGAGGCGCGGACAGCACGCTTTCCAGACGCGATCAGGGTTATCCGTCAGGCTTACTGTAAACTCCAGGGAAAGCCAAACTAAAGGACATTTGGGAAAAGGAATATTTACATGTTCATGCTGTGCTTCTTGCTCGTTAGACAGCTACAGTGGCCAGTTGCGTAAAACACCTTCAGTAACATTTCCCTTTAGTTTTCCCTTTCAGTGTCCCTTGAGTTTAAGGGAGTTGCAGAAAGCAGCTGCACATGTTTAAGAGTCAGCACCCTAGATGAGGGGTATCCTCAAGAAATGTATCCTTAAGCGTTATTCTTAAACTTAATACTTCAGGGGTTTTATGCAACTAGACCTTTTCCAGGTTTTTCGTTTGTGGAATTTTTGTATCGGTTCATTCAGTGCTGCCATGCTTCTGCCCCAGTCACTCCACACTGCATTCACAGGCTCCATGCATTCACATTGCCACACTGCAGACAGAAAGCCTGGCTCCATGCATTCACATTGCCACACTGCAGACAGAAAGCCTGGCTCCATGCATTCACATTGCCACACTGCAGACAGAAAGCCTGGCTCCATGCATTCACATTGCCACACTGCAGACAGAAAGCCTGGCTCCATGCATTCACATTGCCACACTGCAGACAGAAAGCCTGGCTCCATGCATTCACATTGCCACACTGCAGACAGAAAGCCTGGCTCCATGCATTCACATTGCCACACTGCAGACAGAAAGCCTGGCTCCATGCATTCACATTGCCACACTGCAGACAGAAAGCCTGGCTCCATGCATTCACATTGCCACACTGCAGACAGAAAGCCTGGCTCCATGCATTCACATTGCCACACTGCAGACAGAAAGCCTGGCTCCATGCATTCACATTGCCACACTGCAGACAGAAAGCCTGGCTCCATGCATTCACATTGCCACACTGCATACAGAAAGCCTGGCTCCATGCATTCACATTGCCACACTGCAGACAGAAAGCCTGGCTCCATGCATTCACATTGCCACACTGCAGACAGAAAGCCTGGCTCCATGCATTCACATTGCCACACTGCAGACAGAAAGCCTGGCTCCATGCATTCACATTGCCACACTGCAGACAGAAAGCCTGGCTCCATGCATTCACATTGCCACACTGCAGACAGAAAGCCTGGCTCCATGCATTCGCATTGCCACACTGCAGACAGAAAGCCTGGCTCCATGCATTCGCATTGCCACACTGCAGACAGAAAGCCTGGCTCCATGCATTCGCATTGCCACACTGCAGACAGAAAGCCTGGCTCCATGCATTCGCATTGCCACACTGCAGACAGAAAGCCTGGCTCCATGCATTCACATTGCCACACTGCAGACAGAAAGCCTGGCTCCATGCATTCACATTGCCACACTGCAGACAGAAAGCCTGGCTCCATGCATTCACATTGCCACACTGCAGACAGAAAGCCTGGCTCCATGCATTCACATTGCCACACTGCAGACAGAAAGCCTGGCTCCATGCATTCACATTGCCACACTGCAGACAGAAAGCCTGGCTCCATGCATTCACATTGCCACACTGCAGACAGAAAGCCTGGCTCCATGCATTCACATTGCCACACTGCAGACAGAAAGCCTGGCTCCATGCATTCACATTGCCACACTGCATACAGAAAGCCTGGCTCCATGCATTCACATTGCCACACTGCAGACAGAAAGCCTGGCTCCATGCATTCACATTGCCACACTGCATACAGAAAGCCTGGCTCCATGCATTCACATTGCCACACTGCAGACAGAAAGCCTGGCTCCATGCATTCACATTGCCACACTGCAGACAGAAAGCCTGGCTCCATGCATTCACATTGCCACACTGCATACAGAAAGCCTGGCTCCATGCATTCACATTGCCACACTGCAGACAGAAAGCCTGGCTCCATGCATTCACATTGCCACACTGCAGACAGAAAGCCTGGCTCCATGCATTCACATTGCAGAAAGAAAGCCTGGCTCCATGCATTCACATTGCCACACTGCAGACAGAAAGCCTGGCTCCATGCATTCACATTGCCACACTACTTTTGTTCCTGTATGCTGTTGCATGTTTCTGTGTTGCATTTGTCTTTTTGTAATAATAAATGTTGATGGAAAAAATATATATTATGTGACTGTCTTGGTATATCTTTCCTTGAATGCTAAAGATTTTAATTTAAGTGTCACTTTGCATTAGCACTGATGGAATGGGAAGAGAGGGATATTGTACTTGAGTAGATGTAAAAATATTCAGGTCCGATTTTGATTTATTGTGGTGATTTAGGGAAGGCTGGCATGAGATCATTGGCAATTTCTGCTTAGAGAGACAGCAGCAAGCACTGGTGGCTTGTTTATCTGAAATTGCAAATCCAGCCTGGGCACTAAATAATATTTTTTAATAGGATTAGCATATTGAAATGTGTGATTGCAGTTTTGTATTATATTGTAAATCAACATAGCTTATATATCAACACTAAAAACAACGTGAACAGCCAGACAGTGCATACTGCCACTTTGAGTACAGTACTGCACACAAGCCGCCAGACGGCGCTGTTAACCAGTTTTTAACGCAGATGCTACAGTACAGTTTTCTCATTTCAAGTTCAATAATGTTAAAAAGAATATGGGCTACTGTCCACTTTGTTTGTCACGGAAACAACACTGGAAACTGTCCAGATTGCAGCTTAATTGTGCACTCGCTAATCGAGTACTGCATAGTTATCTATTAAGGAACAGGGAAACGCGTAATTACTAAATAATTAAAAATATATATATAAGGTTGTAGAGGGTAATCGTCACTAATCAATTTTGATAGAAAAATGTGATTTATCAATCTGTTTACATCGATTTAATTGCTTTGTCAATTGGTTTCAACTTTGACGAAGTGATTATATATATATATATATATATATACACACATATATATATATATATATATATATATATATATATATATATATATATATATATATATATATATATATATATATATATATATATATATACCAAGTGTGTTCATAGTCCTATAACATTGCGCATTGCACAAGAATGAACTGTTTCATAACTTCTCACTATGTAACACCGCTATACGGCTCGGGGCAAAGCAAGTGATTTGTGCAAATACCAGTAATGGAAATAAAAAGAGGATGTGTTTGTTTGTCGTGGCTACTTGTTTGTTGAGCTGGTACAGTACCGCACAACACAGATTAGAACACGTCGAGTCGAATAGATCCACGATTTACTGAGACAGGTGCACTCCTAAGAAATGAGAGCGGTGACGTGAAGACCGTGAACGCAAAAGATCTGGAAACAAAAACAGTACAGTACCTGATCCAAAGTGGGCGAGGAATTCTAACCGGAGTGGAACAAACAGCATCGCATTCTGAAGACACCTTTCCTCCGGTCCAGTGAATTGCAAGTATTTGCTCCGGCCAGATCCTAAATGACCTTATTGATGTTCGTCAAGTATTAGCCACCGGAATGGGCGGGGTTAAAGTGAATGCCGGCGGGCGCGACGTCACGGATTACTTGGGGAGTTCATTAAATGCAGCGATTGAAAGCAGAGATCACATTAAAAGACGCAGGTACAGTGCATGCTCTCGTGTGAACACGGGCTCGGATTGGTTTCATCAGGAGCAGGTTTCCAAGCGCGCTGCAGAGAGTAGCGAGAACTTGATGCGCACTGACCCGCTGGGAGCCGCCGGCCACACCGGAGCATTTTCCAAAGCCTTTGAACTTTAAATAAGACACGTTCTTGCCACGGATATATCGGGGGCATAGCAAGAAAACGAACGGTACCCAGCTTACAGGCAGAAACAGCACTTTCAAAAAGCTAAGAATTTAAGAGTGCAGTGATTAGAGAGGGTCTGCGCTGAATTTAAAAGCGCATGAGCCCATATAGCAAGTGATCCCAGATATAGTGCAGTGTGTCTGTCTGAAAGTGTTCGTGCGACAGTGCAATACACTTCACATTGTTACTAGTATTAGTAGTAACATTTGGAAAGTCCTAACGTGTGTTGGGAAACATAAGCGTCCTAGATGTCCAAGGACCTGGAAATGCGCCTCGATTTGGAGAAGTGTGGTGATCTGTTCAAAGATGCCGTTGAAGAGGAGGAGGAAGAGGAGATCGATGTGGAGAGCCTGGACGGGTCCCTCTCCAAGAACGTCGAGGGGGAGGGGGGCTGCGGGGGAGAGAAGGGCGTGGATCCCCGTCAGGAACAGCAGCGCCGGCTAATGCGCAGCCCCAAGTGTGCGCGCTGCCGGAACCACGGCGTTGTGTCCTGTCTCAAGGGACACAAGCGTTTGTGCCGCTGGCGGGACTGCCAGTGTGTCAACTGTCTGCTGGTGGTGGAGAGGCAGCGGGTCATGGCAGCGCAGGTGGCGCTCAGGAGACAACAAGCTTCAGAGGTGAGCTGATCTAAAGAAATGAAATGAACAAATAACATCCTGTAGGGTTTTCCCCTTGCAGCAGTAAACACGGTGCGCGATGTTTGGAAGCGTGGAATATTGCTCTTATGGAGGAACACTGACACGTGGTTCTTTTTTCTTCTTTCACTTCATTTCGTATTGTAAGATTGCTATTTCTGTCTTCACACAGGTCAGGAAAGATGACAATGGTAAGGCCGCCCCATCCCCGTCCCGAAGGACCCCGTACCAGCGCTATCCCAGGCCTCCCAGTTTGCTGGCAAAGAGTATACTGGAAGGTCAGTCTTAAGCGTCTTTATGAAGCGCTCGGACACACGTAGGGCCCGCTTCTGACACAAAAGTTTGTACCACTTTTTTTTTTTTTTTTTTTTACCTTGGTTAAGGTAGTCCAAGATTAGTGCTATTAGGATCTGTGAAACTAGATTTATAAACCAGTACTCTGAAAAAGAGAAAAGAATGGTGCATTGTTTTTATTTAGAGACCCGTAGTGATTCTTTTGTTAGTTTTTTTATTATTATTTATTTCGTAGCAGACGGCTTTATCCAGGGCGACTTACAATTGTTACAAGATTTCACATTATTTTTACATACAATTACCCATTTATACAGTTGGGTTTTTACTGGAGCAATCTAGGTAAAGTACCTTGCTCAAGGGTACAGCAGCAGTGTCCCCCACCTGGGATTGAACCCACAACCCTCCGGTCAAGAGTCCAGAGCCCTAACCACTACGCCACACTGCTGCCCTAACACTGAAGTTGTGTCCGTTTTTGCACTTTTGAAACTTTCGTTTGTATAAACACAGTTGTTTTCATCTAGTTTTTAAACACGTATGTTTATATATATATAATGTACAAAAAGTTAATACGCTTGTAACAGTTTAGTGTTTAAATGTTTTACTTAATAAATAATAATAAAACTGTTTTTTTTACATTCCAAGTTTCACTCGTGAATATTTTTCAGCTAATATATAAATACACATTTGAATGTATTAGTGCTTTGATTTATTTATTTTTTGAGCATTTCATTTTTATTGAATTGCCTTGTAATCTTTTTTAACGAGATTATTTAGGTGTCTAATACTTTGTGTAGAAACTATTCAAAATTCAAATACAATATCAAATCGCTTTAATTTAAAATCCAAAGGAAATTAAAATAGAGTTAGAAATGACTACATTACAGAAGTACCTTATCACGGTGGAGAACGGGACCCTTGCTGACAGTGAAGGAGTAGAATTGTTTCACATCTTTACTGAACTGAAGTATCATTGTTATGACGCAAGTCTCGCTTTTAACGTGGTTACTAAAGTGCTTACCAGCTGCGTAATGCATCCAATTCGATTCTAAAACCATACAGGTTAACTTCTTTTTACGGATCTGTTTCAGGGTACAAGGCTCCTATGGTAGAATCTCCCTGGTCGAACGGAATGCACTTCCCGAACCTCAGCGAGAGAATGCGGAAGAGACGCGCGTTTGCAGACAAGGAGCTGGAAAGCGTCATGCTGGAAAGAGAATTCAGGCAGAAGGAGCTGGAGGACCTGGCCACGCTGAAGATGCTCAGCCCCACGCTGCCCGCCTCACCGGGATCCCTGTGCAGCGTGCTGGGAGAGCCGACACAGTACAGCCAAACCGTTTACCTGCCCTTCGTGAACACCAGCCCTGTGTTGCTGGAATGCGGGTTTCACTGCTGCCAAGCCGGAGAGGTGATGACGACGACACAATCGACTTCAGTGGAGTGCAGCTACGAACAGGTGCAATGCGATTTCTTGCAAAGGAGACGCCTGGACGCTGCGAGAATGGTTTTGGAACGTTTAGAACTCTGCCAGGAGAACTCGCATTGCCACCAGCACCAGCAAACTGGGTTGGAAGATTCGACGGTTCTGGAATGTGGCGCGCGTCTTAGCTGCCAGAGCCGAGGAACCCGCGAGCCCCCGGGCATTTCTAGGCAGCGTTCCTCTCTAGAGCCTGATGGACTTCCAGATCCGGAAGACCTCGGCGCTTCCAAAGGCTGGGGGTTTGCAAATCACCATGCCGTCCCGCTAGAACTGAAGGAACCGGGCTGCAGACATCAGCAACAGTCCATTGCAAAGGATAACTGGACTAACGTTTCGCAGACCCGCAGCGCAATGGTCAAGAAGACTTTGCCGTTTTCAGTAGAGTCGCTGTTGAGAGACTGATATAGCATACCATGCTCACCATTATCAAAATGGGAAAGAATGAACTAGTTTGCAACATATATTTTTTAAATCGTGTATTAGTTATAATACTGTAATAATGCAAATCGTATACAATATTATAGGATATGAATACATGTGGGCTGTCATTGTCCAAAATTAAAGCTGTTGATCTAGTAGAATGCCAGCCAGGGTCCTGTGCAATCAAATTGAGCTTTCCCGTAACTTACACAGAACGAGAAAGCCAGAAAATAACCCAATACAGCCGGCTCCTACACAGCGTGCTGCTGGTATGACCAGCGTACACGCGACACTTAAAACAGGGTTTATTTGATTTATCTGAAGTTTTTTTTTTTTTTTCACGTTTGTTAACGCATTGTCAATAATGCTGTGTGTATGTTTAAACCCACATGTCAGAAACTATACAGGGGCTTGGTGTAACCAGCAGCACAGCCCTGGAGGAGAAGCACTGTTAATTAACATGTTAATAAATAAAAGCACAAGGGTCGTCTTTACAAACCATCTACCAATTGTCGATCTCCTACATGCAGCTAGGCTGTGTCTCTCTAGCTCTGTCAAAACACACATTGCAAAATGAGCAGGGTAGTATTATTTATTTTCTTAGTTAGTAAAAGCACAGCACAGTGTAATTAACACAGTGGAAGCCGGGTAGAGCCTAGGCACGCCTTGTTAAGAATAGCTAGGTGTGGTAAAGTACATTAACAGACATGGCAGCCAGGCTCATCTGTGGTAAATGCACAGATAACCATGGGAGAGTGCTGTGGTAAACAGCATTAAGAGCACACTGCACTGCAGGCTTGGCATGTAGGGGGTGAGTCATCTCTGCAGGTTATTGTCATTGTGAAATGATTTGTTTAACATCTTGACATGTTAAGATATTATAATATGTACATGTTTTTTGTATTTCTTAAAAATGTGCATATAATGCTACAATATTTTTGTAACTTTATACAAATATATTGGCGACAGCCTTTCAGTCCTGCTTCTTCATTTCGAGGTCCACCGTGAGTAATAGTTGGGTTTCATTTCAGACCCTCGTAGACTCACTCGATGGGCTTCTTGTGTGTGTTCTGGAATGAGGCATTGCAGCTCCTGCACATGTAACAAACAGTCTTTATGAAAGAGGCGCACACACAGGCTGAGCAGTACGGCTCTCTCTGGGGTTTAGTGAAAGGGTCCCGTCATTATCACTGGGTGTGCTAACATGATGTTTAAATGAGCTGCACTATAGTAATATCATTCCGTTTCCTATCAATTGACTGATGGAGGTTTTGAAGTTTGGTTTTGTCAACATGAATTTTGTTGGTGGTTTTGTGTGGCATGGAAATGGAGCCTCATATAAATACATCTAAAAAATGAAAGCATGAAGTAATAAAACACAGAGAGGTGTGGTAAAGCATAGTCAAGCGCTGTAAAGCAGAGAGGGGTCTGGTAAAGCATAGGGAAGCATTGTAAAGCACAGAGAGGTCTGGTAAAGCATAGGGAAGCATTGTAAAGCACAGAGGTCTAGTAAAGCATAGCCAAGCGCTGTAAAGCACAGAGGGGTCTGGTAAAGCATAGGGAAGCATTGTAAAGCACAGAGAGGTCTGGTAAAGCATAGGGAAGCATGGTAAAGCATAGGGAAGCATTGTAAAGCACAGAGAGGTATTGTAAAGCACAGAGAGGTATGGTAAAGCATAGGGAAGCATTGTAAAGCACAGAGAGGTCTGGTAAAGCATAGGGAAGCATGGTAAAGCATAGGGAAGCATTGTAAAGCACAGAGAGGTATTGTAAAGCACAGAGAGGTATGGTAAAGCACAGGGAAGCATTGTAAAACACAGAGAGGTGTGGTAAAGCATGGGAAGCATTGTAAAGCATAGAAACGTCTGGTAAATCATATCAAAAAAACTAACCATAGTAAACTGACCCTTATAAAAGTTTCCCCATAGTAAAAGCACAACAAATGAGCATAAAGCATAGCCAAGCATTGTAAAACACAGAGAAGTATGGTAAAGCAAAAAAAAAAAAACATAGTAAACGAACCATTAGAAAATATTCCTCATAGTAAAAGCACAGGACACCCTTATAAAATGTGATGTTCCATTTTGAGGGTCTATCCTGGACTGAAATTGAAATAAATTAAATAAATAAATACATAAATAATCCTGCACTCCTCCCCAGCATTTGGGCTTATCATATGTTTTATCATATAACACTTTTCTGGAGCCTCTGTGTCTTTTTTTGAACCCCTCTTTTGATCTGTATCGTATACGATCCCTTTTATTCCCACAAGATAGGGCAGCGCGATACCTTTCACAGCTCTCGACCGTGTGGCGTCAACACCGCTGATACCAGGCAGCCCCGTGCTTTGTCTGGGACTATCCTGGAATGCAGATAACTGTTTATCAGTCTCGCTCAGAATGAAGACCATAACACCACAACCACATGTTATCGGGGCTTTTGTAACCCTATCTACATAACTTCCAAATATTCAGACCACATGAAGTCTTTAATCCACAAGTCTTAACAGAAATACGAGCAGAAACGTAATCCATTACTTGTGTAAAAAAAAAAAAACACACACACAAAAAGGTAGTGTTTCAATTTTCTAACACGGAGACATACACACAAATTTGATCCCGTGCAGAAAACCTTATTCATCTTTTAAGCAGTAAAAATGAAAAACGATAGAACCCCACTCAACACTATTTTTTTTATTAATTCTGGTCAATATTAGTGTAAAATACTTAAACAAAACAGTACACCTTTAATAATACGGAAATATACACTAGAATTAATCTACAAATGCAGTTTTATTAAATCAATATTAAGGTAAATTTACCATAACATTTTTTTTTTTTTTTAACAGTGTAAGACTTAAATGCGGGCCAGTTTTTTTTTTTTTTTGGTCAAATTACAGATATTCTCATTAAGGTTATGTAGATGAATGTCCACATCCTTTATTTCTCGTCTTACTTTGTATGTTTTTTTTTAATATTTCCTTTGATTTATGTGGGTCATTATTTAATAAATGGCCAGCGAGCTGACACAGCAGTGAGCAGCCTTCAGCACATATTTAATTAGGTTTATCCTGCACCCTCACACAGAGACTTAATCCTACGATCTGGATCTTCCTCTGGATTAAACACACTGAACAATCCCTTTGCAGAGCTTTGTATTTCTTGCAGTGGATTGTGCTTCACCCTTACAAAAGTTTACCGCAGTATTTCTGCAGGTTTCCCTTGCTTGTCCCTTGGTTCTAAGCACTTACCAGTGTTTGCCATGCTTATTAATATGCTTTTATTATGCTTTATTACACGTTGCTATGATTCTTCAGTTTCCAGCCTTTCCTCGAGAACATTTTGGACAATGATGAATCTGACCTCAATTATTAAAATGACATTTTGAATCAATACAATAATTCTATAATTTGCAACTTGAATTAAGAAACCCATCAGTGATTGGAGTGCACATACAATCCTATGTTGAGAATGACAAGCTTCAGTTTTCTTTTTCCACTGATCTGACACAGAAGTTTGGTATTGCAGGCTGTACAATGACACCCACACTCGCTCACACACGTGCTTTTCGTAGAAGCAGTATTTGAAGAAGCAGGTGCTTGGCCCGTCACTGGATGGAAATAGTTTTTCCCTGGAAGGAGTCGTTCGGATGGCATCTGCAAACACTGGCCTCAATCCTCTTCATCAGTAACCTAAACCAACAAAACGACAACAATGCTCCCGTCACAGAAACCCAATACTCGCATGTTATGTGGTCCTCTGCTACAAACGTCACAGGCAAATGCATTGGCACCTTTTTAAGCATGATTTATTGCTCAGGAGTTTCCCTCGTTTAAAAAAAAAAAGAAAAAAAGTTTTTTAGACATATAAAAATACATTTCAATGTGAGAATGCTGCCGGTACGCAGTGCAAGGGGATAACAGCTGCAGAGCTCAAACAAATGAGCCACCTTGCGTTGCTGGCAGCGTGAGACAGCGCGAGACAGAGTGAGAAAGCGTGAGACAGAGTGAGACAGAGCAAGACAGCGTGAGACAGTGTGAGACAGCGCAAGACAGCGTGAGACAGAGTGAGACAGCGTGAGATAGCATGACAGTCCCAACATCTTCAGCCACCCACAGCTGCTTTAGGACTCAGAACAAGTCCAGCTGCCAAGAGAAACAGCACTTTTAAATGCTATTTATACTGACTCAATTACAGTAACTTGTGTGACAGCCCCTGTCTCCCTTCTGTGGAAAATGTATGGGTGGTGTATAAAATCATTTTAATAAGCCTAACAATCCACAGCGACATGAAAAGGGCTATTATTCAGCTCGGGTTTCTCCTGCGCCACGCTGTGCCAGGCTGTGCCAGGCTGTGCCACTCCTCCTTGAAATCGTTCAACTATTTTTTTGTTTTGTTTATTCCCAGATTCATATTTTAAAAAGTGAATTAAATAAATGCGGTGTTAATGTTTTAAACGGTTGCACATTACTCATGGTGATAGGTTGGCATTAAAGATGTTTGATTTTTTTGTCCTTGTTTTTTAATTCTGCAGGCCTGCTGGACACAGTTACATTACAGGAAATGAACGCATTCAGAATGAGACAGTATAATAAATCACGCTGGAATGAAATATGTCCTTAGGGTTTGGGAGAGCGAGCAATGTAATGTCCTGTACTAATCAGTGATATTTTCAACTAGAGCACAGGCACCTCACACAAGAATGAATGGATCTATTCTGATCTTGTTGCTTTGCTGAACTGGACCTTCGTAGAGGGTCAATGTGCTTGTACCAAAGTTTAACCCACGTGTGATGGGGTGCTAGCTCGCCCCTATAAATATGTGTTTGTTGTTATTGTTAGTTTTACTGTTTTCATTATGTTTTTGTGATTCTTGTTTTGTTTTGGATTGGCAGGGAGGGGGTTAAATTCCTCCCTGTAAAATACATGTGAGAATGTGGCTGGAGCCTTAAGTGTT
This sequence comes from Acipenser ruthenus, assembly GCF_902713425.1. NCBI lineage: Eukaryota > Metazoa > Chordata > Actinopteri > Acipenseriformes > Acipenseridae > Acipenser > Acipenser ruthenus. The sequence continues at coordinate 41,647,904 of NC_081200.1, read as the reverse complement.
TAATTGTTAATTATTAGTTAATTGGGCTCCAGCCACAGACTATAAAAGGGCAGGTGAAACCCTTTTGTGGGAGAGGAGTTTTTGGGTGAGTTTTGTTTGTTGTTGTGCTGTTGTGCTGTTTAGTTTTTTGGTAAAGAAACTGTAGTGAAGGCTAATGCCCAGCCTACATTTCTGTATTTTGTTTAAACCTTTTGTTTGGGCCCTTGTGCCTATTTATTTGATTATTTTTGTTTAATAAAGATCATTATTTTGCCACTTCCACTGTCTCTGAGCCTCAAACCTCTGTCATCCTGCCACACCACGTTTTGCAATTCAGTTTCTATTCAAACTGCTTTCGTGTGCTAGATCCAGCATGCACACAGCGGATTCTCGACACTTTTTGAGTGAATCCCCCCAACTGTAATGTTTCATATCCTGTTTGTGGGGCTCCGAATGATCACACTGTTATTAAATTAGCTTTATTAATTCATTTGCATCTTCCTCATATATAACATTTTTTTTTGGGGGGGGAGACAGTTCGCATAGTTGTGTCATGGTCCAATTAAAATATCAACAATAAACCCATTTAAAACTACGGCCGCAATTACTGACAACTGATTCAAACACAGCAGTCCTGTTACTTCAACTGATTCAGTAATGAACGAATGGTTAATCTATGGTGATGCTGTTAAACACTGTGAATGTACTAGACTTCCCTGTTCTAATATACTACCTTGCTATTCCCCGTAGTAACTGACAGTGTAACGAAGCCCTAGCAAGGAACAGACCTCTGTAGAGCAGACTGTGTCCCTTGATACACACACAGCCTATATGTATGTATATATAATGGCTCTGACATGCTCTCTTCACTTTCCACTCAACAGCAGGTTTCTGGCCAAGGACAGTGCTGTGCCAGTCTTGTCCGTCAGCACTCTGGAAAATCATGGTGTGGGTATATATGTACATTATACACACATACACATAGGCAGCACATGGAGTGCCAGCCTGGGCTGAGCTTGCTGCTGTATTTCCAGCTGGGAAGCACACAAAGCAACCCTGCCTTGTCAATACAATAGCCTTCTTATTTTCCCTGATATTACTTCCCAGCGCCTGTTTAACACCGCAGATGAACACACGTATGTCTTATTGTGTAACCCATTCATCTGGCTCAGTTTATTAGTAACAGAAACCCTGCGAATTATTGTTGCACTAATATTACATGACTTCAGACTTTCCATTAATAACTGGCCTGCAACAAAGACTCTGTCAATATTACTGGGCCTGCGAATATCTACACCCTTCAAAGCGTTTTTCTCAAGCATAGGATCTCTTTATTTTTACTGTTTTCTGTAGATAGTGTGGCGGACTCCTCACAATGCGTGCACGTATGTACGGTCGCCTTTGAATTGCTCTCCGCTCCTCCGGTGTGTATTTCCCAAGCACTCCACGGACAACAAAAGAGGTAATGTGAAAACACAGCTTAGCTGTGGTTTAGACTCAGCTAGGCCCCTTGAGTCAATATTATCCTTTCCCTTTAAGAGCGCGTTGAGTTTATTTTCCTAAACACTTCAGCTCTCCCGTATCGTGTGGCGTGCAGCCTGCAAGTGCTTTCGCTGCACCATGCTGCTGCCACGGTGATAGTAATGGCAGTTGTTATGTCTGCCTGATTTTCTAAAAATATTTAGCCTGTAACAGTACCCCCCGAGTCTCCTGTTTCGACTTCAAACAGCGCAATTAATCACCCTAATCGCCTCAATTAAACCCCGTGCAAGTCACATTCCGGTTTAAAATGCGAAATGCAGTTCGGGCTTTCGAAATGTGTTGCAGAAATGTCTTCTGCTGTTCTACGCTATTTATTATTTATTATTATTTATTGCTTAGCAGACGCCCTTATCCAGGGCGACTTACAATTGTTACAACATATCACATTATACAGATATCACATTATTTTTACATACAATTACCCATTTATACAGTTGGGTTTTTACTGGAGCAATCTAGGTAAAGTACCTTGCTCAAGGGTACAACAGCAGTGTCCCCCACTGGGGATTGAACCCACAACCCTCCGGTCAAGAGTCCAGAGCCCTAACCACTACTCCACACTGCTACTAGACTCTAGCGTGGTACAAAACTTCATGCTCAGATTATAAACAGTCCGTGTGTTTTTTTTTTTTCTTTTCTAGTGCCAGTAATTTATTAGGTTGTATCTGCAGGCCTGCAGCCAAGCGTTTGATATCCAACACTGCGGCGCTTGCTTTGAACGCTTATATTTAAATATGCTGCCTCACCTTTTTCACACGGATTTCCTATCACACTTCTAAACATATGAGGAAAGTGTAAGGTACAAACTAGACTCCTCGTCTTGTGAGAGGCATGCAGGGGTGTTAATGGGTTACAAGTAAGTTATCGAACCTACTAAACGAGTCAGCACTGAAGAAACCTTATCAGTTTGTTTTTCACTCCTTATGAAAAGGGCAGCTATGAGACAATTCTATAAATGGAATGATCCTTCCTGGTATCTAATCACTTCAGCACTTCATCACTGCATTTCCAACATCTGCATATCTTGGATTCACATAAAAGAAATAACAGGAAAAAAAGTAATGAATCACAAAATATTTTCAACACAAGTGTGACAGATATGAATATTAATAAACCTAACAAGAGGCAAGAAAGCGTATTTTAAAGCATTGGACAGCCCGCCTTTAAAACTGGATAAAAGGAGAAAAAGGAGACAAGCACGTCCCTATTGTCTTCATAACCCTTTTTAAAATGGTATTTTCTTTCCTTCTCTCTTGGTTATGGTTTTTTGGGGGTATGACCTGACATTTGGAATGCGGTTCTAACATGTGTTGGTACAGTTCTGTGTATTACTGGATTGGTGGGTGTGATGATCTGTGCTGCTAATCCCTGAGTGTCAGAGTGTCAGCACTGCTGCCTGAGTGTTAATGTTTCCACACCAGTACAATGAAACAGGCCAGGACAGCCAGGGAGAGTAATTAGATCCATTATTGTGATGACAGGTGCATTTATTAACAGCAGAGTTCTGATTTGCAGGTTTCATTTGTCACTCTTTTCATGTTTCACAATCCTGTTTGATCAGCTTCAATGCAAACATGCAGCGAGTAATGAAAGGAAAACTGATTGTATGTGTTCAAATTAACACATTGAACACCAGAAGCTTTACATTTTAATATCAATCTTAAAAAATGAAACATCTTTATTTGTTTTCGCTCTGAAATGGGGACCCTTCTGCAGAACACAGTCTACAGAGATCACTGGCTGCTTCAGATCTCAGGTTCTGACATGCTTACCAGCGAGTGCTTATTGTCATCCCAAGCACTTCACATTCCACATCTTATCCGGGAAACATATTCAGCTTTTCTCACACACAAACACACACACTCCCCATATACTGAACCTGGAAGACAATGCATCCGTTTAGAATTGGAACTCCACCTCAGAACTCGGTGTGTGTGTGTGTGTGTGTGTGTGTGTGTGTGTCTCTCTTTCTCTATATATATTTGACAGGTTTATTATGTGCCAAGTAGTGCATTAGTCTCTGGTCGAACGCTGCCATCTCAGAACTGCACTGTAATTCTATAATGGTAGGGTGCTTTCAGAGCGGTATATAGGCTAGAGATGAAAGATGGATGTGTTTGGAACTGGCTGCTCAATTGAGTTGTCAAAGTGGCTTAGCCACTGTTTACCCGTGAAACTCAATAGCACATTTTAGAGCTTCTCTTGCTTTTTACATTTGTTTTTTTTATTTAGCATTTCAGCTTAAGAAAAGGGCTTTGGCAGAGACCTCAAGTTTATCCAAGGTGCACTTAAAATAAGTTAACGCCTATTTGTCTTGGCTGGAGATGAACCTCTTCTTTTAGAAAATTAAAAAAATGATATCAGTCCCTCTTTGAAAGGTGCAGTCCTGGTGTTAAACCAGAAGGGTAAAGGAATGGAATGTTTTACTGTTTCAATCGTGCATGCTCCGAAACCACCTGACAGTCTGTACCAATTGTAACCATTCATCTAATTAATAACCGAACTGTAACTAACGGGTTTTGTGTTGTAATGGGTTATTGCTGGCACGCTATATCCTCTGGCGGACCACAGCCCCTTGTTTTTCTAAAGCTGTCGTAGTAACTAAAGGCCTGATCACACGGGAGACTTTAGTCGACGGCAACAAGGGGACGAGAGCTGTTGCCGGCTTGTCACCCTGTGTGACCACCCTGGTCAACCCCTCGGCAACGCGGCTCCCACTTTAGGAAGAGGTTCTATATTTCAGGTGACTCTCGCGTGACCACCGTAACATGCAAGGCAACACGACACCTTGAAGTCAGTTGAATTTAAAATGGTGTCTGACAAAGAAAATATGACTGACTTTTTCAACTTCGTTGACTAATAATAATAATTAACAAAAAAAAAAACGAAAATGTTTTTTATAGTTTTATAAAAAACTATGTACCTTTCATTGTGGGCTAATGGAGCCGTGCTAACGAATCACAAATTAAACCACAAATGCATTGATTTTACTGAGCATGTAAAGTGAGTTTGAATTGCATGAACTGTCGCTAAAGGAATGCAATTGTTTTGCTAACTAGTTACTGAAAGCACACACCTGTCTGGAGGCGGGCTATACTTCCTGTGAGGATCGTTTCCATCAATCAGACCTATACAGCTCGCAATTAAACACATTTATTGAAGCCGCTCATGCAATTCACACCCACATTACTTCTTGATTTGAAATAGATTCATCTGTGATTTGTCTTTAGATTTCCATAGAGATGCAGACAGTTCAGTATCCCTGCATGTGTGACAGTGACTCTGCAGATAGTGAGTAATCCTGTTCAAATATTTCCCTTTGGAAATCCAAGCACCTCCGCACCTCACCTCATTGCACTGAACATGTGGAAAGAATTTGCACCGTCGCTATTAAAAATAAATTAAAAAGAAGCTCCTAACAGTGGTCTGAGTGTCTTTCTCATTTCTGTGTTTGTGGAAGATTTTACACTGTAACCTAATCCTAAAGCAAACCCGTCATTAACAGGAGTGACATTGCCCTCCAAAGACTATTATTTATTAATCATCGTGTAGCAAATTGCTTTTCCAGATTCCATTGAGCGCTGTTTCTGACATCCTTAATCACGGCCCTTAATTCACTGACAGAGTGGAACACAGGACCAGCTCAGTTTAAACAAAGTGGCTGAACTACTGCCATACACAGAGCTGTTAGGAATTAAAGTGGGCTAACCCTTCGAGAAGCCTGTAAAAGCACAGCAAAGTGGAATGAAGCATGGGAAGGGCAAACTAGGGGAAAGGGATAGTCTGCCCATGGGAGCAGCAGGTACACATGTACTGAGATACCCATTCAGGAGGGGGAATCACCAGGCAGTGACATTCAGAGCAGCTCATGAACAGTATACAAGGCCTAGAGGCATTAGTTGTTTGCCATTAAATGGCTAAACAAATACTGATTTGAAAAGGTGTATGATAGCATGCCAGAGCTAGTCGTAGCTTGAGTCCGTGTCATGTCTTTAAAGAAAGGCAAGTGTCTGACAGGCAGTGAAGCGTCCACAGGTCACAGAGAAGGGCAGGACAGCAGAGCAGTGCTGTGAAATTCAATATGAACTGTTCCACAAGAGACAACAGGGGACTTGGCCATTATCCAAACGCATTTTGTGATTGAAGAGAATTATGTTTTAGCAAGTCATTCACTATACTGACACACCTTTTTGCAGGTTCCTTTTTCATTTATGAGGGCGCGCTGGTAGACACAAGAAACCACAGACCATAATAATCCAGTTTTAAGTGACTTTTTAAGTGGCAGTATATCAAAAAGTCTGAAAAGCAAAAAAAAGAGTGTGTATATATATATATATATATATATATATATATATATATATATATATATATATATATATATATGAATTCCATTTTTGTTTCACTTAAGACTTCAAGGTGGGTGAACAGCGTTCACACAGATCAAAGGCGATCCCTTCTTTGCACCGCTCTTAACCAAATAATTAGGAGAGGTCTCCAGTTTCCTCACCTGAGCATAGCCCACCACTACAGAAGAGAAACGGCACAGAAAAAACAAATAGGCGAGGATGGAAAGCAAAAGGGTGGGAGAAGACAAACAGGCCTGGCTTGAGTTTCACGGGTGTTCCTCCTGGCAGGAGCGTGACAGAGTCTAAGGGTTACATTGCCTTAAGAGAGGGCTTCGATGAGCCCTGAAGGACTAGCTGAAAGGCAGCACTGCGGTGAAGCAACTGCCCAGTTAAAAAAACACAATCATTTTATACAAGTGTCTGTATAATTATTATTGCATTCTGAGACAGCTCGGGGTACACCACTTTTGGGAATCGATAGCCCCTTTTTTTGGAAAGTAGCGCTGTTTTCTTTTTTTACCGGAGACATAAAGACTTTGACCTAACCTTCATTGGATCCAGGTGACTATAATCTGTTAAATTTACAAATTCATCCTGTGAAACCGCTGGGGGAATGACTCAAGTGTTAGAGCTGAGTGTGTTGTGTTAAGCCACAGGTGCAGTTTCTCGGGGGGAGGGGGGGGCGATGGGGGGGACACACAGCATCCCTCCACTGAACACAACGCACACACACACATTGCACAATACACACTGCACACACAGGAGAAAAACACACAGCATCCATCCACTGAACACAACGCACACACACACACACATTGCACAATACACACTGCACACACAGGAGAAAAACACACAGCATCCACTGAACACAACGTGCACACACATTTTTAATTTGCATCATCCTTTTTGTGTACCAGGCTTTTAAATATTGACACTGACAATGCAATGTGACATCTTCAAAAAGGAATTAAAGCTGTCACATATTAAACTGTTCCCATCCTCTTCTACAGCAGGGATCACCTCTGAACAAACAGTTAATGTGATTGAAGCGATGCAGGGAGAGGGAGCCGTGACATGCACATGTAAGCGTGATACGCTGAGTGCTCTGTTTAGGGGCTGGTGGAATTTGTTCTGCCTGCTGTACCATGATTGCGTGTGCGTGACAGAGTAGACACTTGTGTTCATCTTCCTTTGATTGGAAGTCTGCATGTCACCACGGCGCCATGCATCCAACACGCTTCCTATAACTTCAGTGCTTTTCCACTTCAGGTATTTTTCAGAAAACCTTAACCTCAGTGTTGCTACAGTTTGATAATATCAGCGCAAACGAAGCATACCCTTCTTTGGAAAGTTTTCATCTGCAACAAAAAAAAGAAGACTATAGTTCTAATACAGAACAGGGCAGCTCCTTGCTGCAAATCCACTGTGTAGCCTATCTAGTTTACAGCCAAGCTCAACACACCCCGTCTCTATCTCAGAATGCCTGCACGGTCAGTGTCAGTGTTGAATGGACGGGGCAGTGCAGGGTTAGGGTTAGGTTAGGGTTAGGCAGTGCAGGGCAAGGCCATTAATATGAAACACATTACCTTCTGTTTGTCCAAGTGTGGGACCTACATAGAGCTGGTAAGAAAACTGACAGGCGTCCAAAGATCGCTAGTCACAGTGGAGCCTAGACAGTACCCTGATGCAAATGAATCACAAACACACATCACATTTCAGGTGAAGAGTTTGTTTTGTTTTTGGGATTGGTCACACTGTGTTGCAAAGCCTCTTGGGAGTACAGCTCTCTGTTCAATCCACATTTTCACCCTGCAGTGAAAGGTGTGCTCTGGCTCATTAAAGTCATGACGGCATGCCGAACAATCACATAGGACAGACTGGCAACTTGATACGTTTGTCGGAATAGTTTTCTGTATGCAAGGCAACATTGAGACCGCAACGTATTGATCTGTACACACAAGCCCCTCCAACATGTATTGGGACGGTAGGGGAAGTGTGTGAGGGGAATTTTACTCATTATAGTAATCCATCAATGTAATCACTTGTGATCTGTTCTGCTTGAACAACAAAAACTAAACGCGCTTAGGAAATGTTACCTCAGATTACATTGTGGGTTATACATTGGGGTTTAATCAGTACAGGAAAGGGAGCTCTGACAAGAGTTAGGGTCACTACCATTGTAATCAATGTATCTCACCTGTCTTTGCCCATGCCCACTGTTAATTACACAGACGCTACAGAGGTGTTCTGGACCAGACTTACCATTACAAGCAGCGACCTGATCCCACTGTCAAGAGAAAGGGAGCGTGGTCTCTTCTGATGCCTATCTTAACCACACAGGTAGGAATCCTTACCTGAGTTCTACCTGGGGGCCGTCCTTCATCCTTCTCCCTGGAGACTGTATGGAGCCGTCACTGACGCTGTGAATATACCTTTCACTGCTTCACTGCTTCACTGTGCCAAGGGGCCACTGTGAGGGACAGCCAGCCAATGCCTGTGTCTCCTGGATACTGAAACACATGTCAGATGAATAATGCCAGCTGTTTAAAAATAAAAGCTGTCCATGATTACAAGCCAGCTTCTTACGAGGGCGTTTGCAATGCTGTCTGATAAGCAGCGTCGCTGCAAAATAAGCAATTTTTTTTTTTTTTTGGACAAAATTGGATGGCCCCTTTGGTAATTTAAGGAACATCAGTGTTTCAATATATACTTTAATTTAAAAAAAAGAAAGAAAGAAAGAAAGCTCTTCCTATGTCTGTATGAATTGCATTCAACCTGGACACTTAATCCTGTATCAACCCAATCGTACTGAAGGGGAGCAGAGCCCAGTGCTGGCAGAACCAGCGCTTCATGTTCCAAATGTTTCCACTGCATAGCCGACCTCATCCAGCATGTCAGAAACTCAGTGCCCTTGTAACATCTCCACTGACTTGAGCCTCAGGGACTTCCAAGAACAAATAAACATGGTATAAAGTCACTGCAGTCAGAATGCAGGCAGGGTTAATAAAGTGGCGCATACGATGGCTCTGTCTGCACAGTGCTTACACATACAGGGGTTTAGTTTCAATACCGCATACAACTAGCCAAAGCTGAACATGCTAATAATTGACTCGCTTTCAAGTAAGAATAGCCACCCTCTTACTGCTGTTGGCATCTCTGGCAGTTTTCAAAGCTTTTGTTTGAATGAGGTGGTCGGGTGGATCTGTCACTGCCATTTCTACACAGTGAGTAAAGTGGGTTTGTTGGGGTCTCAGTTCTTGCTGGAGGTAAGTGGTCATGGGTTGAAATACTACAATGTGGGTTTGTACAGCGGAGATTGACAAGGTTTGTATAAAGAAAGTGCTCCTGGGAGTGTAGTACTGTCTAGACACATGCAAGGTACCTTAATGGGCAATTCAATGCTTGGCTGGCAGCAATACTGGCTTTTCCTTTCCTGTTTGACAGGGCGGGCTGGGTCCCAGCTGCTAGTCTACACACATTGCTGTTCCCATGTTTCGAAACCCAACACTGCACTTCTGATGAGCAGGCTGGCACACCGCTGAGCACGCTGTTCAGAGCTTCAAGACCTCCTGCATTGTAACGATGTGTTCAGGAACTGGGCTGTGGCCATTTCAAATGAACCTCCATGCTGCCTTGAATACAAAGAAACATAGTATTATAGATTGCATTTCAGGAAAATCATTTTAAAACATATCTTTAATTTGGCTTTTTTTAATTTTTTGCACCGAATTCGCACAATGCAATCCCAAAGCTGTATTTTGTAAGCATACTGTACTTGGTATCTTCCTAATGCTAAAGTCTATAGACATGTGTAAAACTGCAGTAGTATGCAGAACATCTTTGTTAACAAGGCAACACTGTGGAATTCTCTTGGATTTACTTTTAATATGGTCTCTTGGTGATGTTGTTATATCAAGTCTGATTACTGATTACTGTACTGCATTGTACTGTCTCTTTTTTTAGCAGTGTGCCAGTGACGTGACGGGTTTATTAACTGCAGGATTTGTTTCTCGATATCTTTATGACTGATCTGATTAAAGTGCTTCTTCTCATATTTATTAAATGTGTTATAGATTTTTTTTTTTTTAATTTAGTAGTCACCAAATGTTTTTTTTTTTTTTTTTTTTTTTTTTATCATTTTATCCCAATTTAGAATAGCCAATTATTTTTAGGCTCATCTCACCGCTAACACCCCTGCGCTGACTCGGGAGCGGCGAAGACAAACGCACACTGTCCTCCGAAGCGGGTGCCGTCAGCTGACCGTTTTTTTTCACACTGCAGACTCACTGTGCAGCCACCCAAGAGCTACAGCATCGGAGGACAACGCAGCTCTGGGCAGCTTACAGGCAAGCCCGCAGGCGCCCAGCCAGACTACAGGGGTCGCTGGTGCTCGGTGAACCGAGGACACCCTGGCTGACCTAAGCCCCCTGCCCCCCAGGCGGCGTTCGGCCAATTGAGCGCTGCCCCCTGGAAGCTCCCGTCCTTGGTTGGCAAAGGAAATAGAGCACATCCTGCATCCTTTACTGGATGCGCCACTCAGAAGCCCCATAGATTTGTTTAAACTGTACAGTATATTCAAACGGAATGAATCATTCTATTGAACCACTGTGTAATTAAAGCAGTACAGCACACTCTGCCAAAATGACTACTGTACTAGAAAAGAAATCACTGGCAGTGTCTTTTAGGTTTAGATCTGCTGCCCTAATTACTAGCAATCATACAAACACGTTATACGTTTCACTTTAGCATTAGTGTGAGTGGGACTTGTGTTTTGGGCAACACAGTTTTGTAAAAGAAAGTCAATGTTCTGCAGTTCACACCCTCGCTGTCTTTTCCTCTGACACTTTTACTGACATGACACTAACTGGTGCGTTTCAGAGGATCTCTCTTCAGTACAAGCCTCACATCAGCAAGGAATGTGACACCAGTAATGAGTCAGCCACTCTCCGTGACGGTGTCACCGTTTCAGACAGGGGGACCCAACTGAACTGATGGTGATGAAACGGGCTGAATGCAGTGCTGAAAAGCAGGCAGCGACCCAACGAAAAGTAAAGCGTGCAACAGTGAAAAACAGGCTGGCTTCATCTTCATATTCCTTTCAACGGATGAAAGTTCCGAGTAGAATTGAGAGAATGGGTTCGAGGAAACACTGGCGGTCTTGTGCCGTATTTTCTGTCACGTCGCTTTATCTACAAGGTGCAATAAAAAAATAAATTTAAAAAAATTAACTCTCTTTCTTAGAACAAGAACAATATGACAAGGGAATCATCCTTTTGCTGTAGATCTCTGAGATTTCCGGATTTATTTTCACATTGAGAGGAAGCAATTTAGTCATGCAGCCAACTCACTTTGATATCACTTCCTGTGCAACAGCTATTAGGGCCCCACCAGGATGAACTGGCTTCAAACGATATAATGCACAAATAAAGTCCAATTATGGACAGATTAATGGGAAGTGGCAACATGTTTCTTACAGTATAGTGCTCCCTGTTTCATCAAAGTAATACTGCCAGCTATACTGCCCTCCAGTGTCCTTTTCGTGTAACTGCCTTATTTCCAGCACTAGAGTGAATCCCAGCAGTCATCAGTTAACACAAGAAACGCTGGACTTGTCTGCATTCTGTCTTCCAAGCCTTGCAGTGAAAACATAATGAAATTAGCTTTCACTTAAAAAACAAATAAACAAAGACAGGCAGATTGAAAAGATGTAGAGTAATACAAAACACATCCTCTGTTCTGGTGCAATGTAAAGTAATGCTAATCTTGCTGATCAGCCTGGCATCAGCATTTCTGGCATGTATCTCCTAGATAGTGATTTCTAAGTCTCTCCTTGTATCAGGGTCTCCCGTTGAGGCACACAGTCAGTCTGGCAGTCCTGTAAACCCAGAATCATTTCCAGTAGCTGGTGCCGTCGCAAGGCAGGCAGACACGTTTATCTAAACACACACAACACTGCAGTGATCCTTCAGTGTTATTGTAGCACAATAGAACTGAAATCAGATGGTGGGCATCTGTGCAGACAATGAACTGGGCTGAGTGTTCATGTCTTATCTTTCCTTCAGATTGCGGCTATGCTATGCAAGACTGGAGACAGAGAGAGAGACAGAGAAATACGTTGTTGTTTTTTCCCAGTGTTTTCTGTTTATATAGTTGGGACACCCACGAACCACAGTCATCCAAGCGCTATCTTGACTCTATCATTTCTTTTCTGAACAATGCGTTGGTGAATTGGGGAAGTGTGCAAACTGTCAACGAACTATCATTTAAATAGGGGTGAAAATAGAGAAGGGGTCTAAAAATGCACTGCTGGGTTACACAAATGCACAAAGACACCAGCAAGCATGGCAAATCACAGAATTAAAAACTGTTCTGAGACCTGTTTATGAATTCCACTCAGAAAACAAATACAGCTCCTAAGAAACAACCCTAATGCAAACGACACAGTACTGGCAGCATCATTATTGCATGATTGGGTTTGCAGCGCAGTACCGCTCCAATCAATAGCAGGCAGGAGCAAACAATGTCTTCAGTTCGTGAGATGTCTTTCTCCATACCATTTTCACAGATGTACACACAATGAGTTTTGCAGTGATGAACCATTTCATTTTCCAGCGTGAAATAGTACAAAAACATATTTGGAATCAGTGGCCTTTATTGACCAGGGTACTCGTGTATCTAAAACTTTATTATTGATGGAACTGAGGGAACATGAAGCAACTTTGTGGCTTGGACCTTGGTTTCAGGTCACTGCACGGCACACCAGGGTCTGCTGAAGTGCAAATCCTGTGAACAGAGCAGAGATTAGAGAGATTACCAAAGGAAATCCTTGAAAATGTATCAAGCAGTGTGGCTGTGGATGACTGAGCAGAGATTCACATTGCCATCGTCAGCCCTGTGGAACGTTTTAACAGGAGGAAACCAGCTTGTCATGGATCCTGCTGCCTGACTGTCCGCCAGTAAAAAGCTGCTTTATCAACACACAACTACATCGCAGCGCTGACCTGCTTTTATTGTTTTTTACTTCACAACAGTTTGATGGAATCCTCTTCATCTCAGTAAAAGCACAACAGGAATTGCAGTCAGACCAGACGTTCTGCTATTATCAGGACAGCCCTGGAATGAAGCTCTGCTGCCTGCATGCTGCAAATCATATTCCCTGCACTACGCTTTCAGTAAAGCCAGGTCTGCTCACAATTCACTCCCTTTTGCATTTTCAGTGCGAATGCCGGTTTGTGTAAAACAGCCATCATAGTTGCTTGATCGCTGCGAGCAACAACACCCCAAAGTAAGACATGAAAGCGGAAGCATCACAAGGCTTATATCCTCTGAATTATCAGCGCCTCTTGAATTCATCTGGTCTGCCTCGTGGGCTCTGAGCACAATCATTGCATTTCTCGTTGACACAGGTGTTGTGTTTTAGTTGTTTGCTTGATTAAATGAAATATCGGGTTATTTGATTTTTTGGGGGACCAGCGCTGGCTGGTGCCCCACACTGTGACGTGTTGGACAGCGCATTAGAGTAGGTTCCTCACTCTCAGAGACAGCGGGGACCCAGCTGAGGCACTGTGCACCAGGCTTACTGCCTTTAAAGCAAGTTACATTTCACATCCACACACAGAGGATGCAAATAAAAGCAGGAGCTACAATAGCTGACGTGACGAGCATTCTGCATTTGAAATGCCTTTGAGGGATACAACAAGACCTATTCAGAGGGAAGAAACTGGATAAAAACACTCTAATCCACTTTGGCAGTGTGGCTACTGAGGTAGTAAACACAGTGTCTGAAAGCCAGATCGAAGCTTTGCAGCCAGACCTTGAACACACACTCCTTTATCCCCCTTGTACTGACGTTTCTGTGTCTGCGTCTCTGTTCTAGCGAGGGTGTTGATATAAAGCAGCGGCCCCTGGCCATGGCAGAGGCCGTTGGGAGGGACTCAGTCGTGGTCTTCAGGCCCGACGGAGCGACACTGCCCTCTCCCCACAGGATTCAGCAAGAGTGTGACACTAGACAAGTCTATTTCTGCACATGGGCCCCCTATGGTAGCTCCACTAAAGGCCAACACACTTTTTCAGCAGTACTCATTTTAATATTAGACAAATGTTTTTTTGTTAAAATTACACAGATAGTTCAAACAAACACAGATACCAGTGGGAGCAGCTGAAAGCTTAACCCAGATGCTGTTCCGACAGCTTTTGGTGATGGACAGCTACAGACCTGTCACTGAGATGAGCTGCTTTTGGTTGACAGAGAGGCATTTTAGATCCAAATGCAATCTCCCATTTCATTGTTGCAAGCGCAACAAATCACGCTCTTTGTCAAGACAGCACCTGGCTGCAGTACTCACGATGTCGTATGCAGGTGAAATCGCTGTCTCCATGGGCTTCGGCACGCAGTCCTGTCTGTGGGATCAGTCAGCGCTCTGGAACAAAGGGGAAGCGAGTTCACTTTCAAACTAGGAACTTTGGAACCTCTTGGAATGAACATTCTTTTCTGACATAATCATGACATCATCCACAGAATCCTTCAACAAGACCAGGTTTACTGCGCTGTGTTTGCTTTTCTTTCTACACAGCTGAAGGACTTTTCTACGAAACGTCCTGGAATAAATCTTTCTTACCTTTTTTCTTTTTAATTTTGCAAATTTTGGTACACAGCAGTTTTCCTTTTTAAAATAATAGAGAGAGAGAGCCAGGACAGTTAAACATGTCAGATAATGACCTGAACAGACACATAAAATCATACAGAACACGCCTAGCAGGGTATAGTGCACAAGTAACAGCTCGATTATTAGGCATGTGCATGTCAAGTGTCTCTACGCTCTTTGTGTAGATGAAAGCCCGGCACTGTATAAACACAGGGGTCCTATTCCACCACTCAGCGTTCATTCTACCTAGCAGTCTTGCCTACAGTAATCTTTACACAGGGATCACATGGCGAGCCAAATATGCATGTCTCGCTGAAATGCTGGATTCTGTCATCGCCTGAAAGAACTCACAGTTTCAGAAGTCATTCAACACTCTTATGTGTTTACACGTGTAGCCATTAGAGACGATTCTTTCAAGTGGCAGATTCAATTTCCCACGTCGAGGTGCAATAACAGTTGGCGTCTTGAATGCGTCATGCTTCGATCCTGTTACTTTTTTCAAATCTTTAAGAGGGGCAGATTCCAGAAGAGGGCAGTAATGATGCTGAATATACTGTCGTTTTTATGTACAAAATACACTTCGACCGCCCTCCTGTGGGCGTTTGCGGAAATGCTGGTTAGTGTCTCCTACGATTCGTTTATTTGAAAAAGTGTTTCTACACACACGCATTGATATGTTTCTGTGTAGGTCTGCTGTAGTAAATCTGGTAACCGTAACAGTTTAAGACACTCGCCTATAGTATAACACAACCCTAATTAGAATATTCAAATGCGATATTGTCTTCACCTGGACGTTTCAAACAAAACCCCCGCTGTGTTTCGCTTGGTCTTATTTTCCCATTGTGTACGGTTGCTAGGCGACAGTGTTTATATGCGTGTCCACGTGTGCTACGGTCTGTTTCGTTTATCGGACTAGAAGGTGCGCAGCTGATCACTGGTGGACTGGTTCGGGAAGGTTTGTGTGAATCGATTCAACTCCAAAATGGCTGCAGCAAAGGAGAAAGAGCCTTTAAACATGGTGCACCAGAATGCCATACTGTGCGAAACTACCAGCAAGGAGCACAGGCATCAGAAATTATACACGCAGTTCTGCATCAACCCCTACACAAAAAGTGAGTATCACCATCACTGTGGGATACAGGCATTAGCCAGCAAGAAGCATTGTACTGCAATGATGGGTAGGCTGCACATTATGATTCTACTTATCCTAAATATACAGGATACGTTTCTCAGAAGGTTGGCGTCGGAATAAACCGACATTTATTTTATATATATATATATATATATATATATATATATATATATATATATATATATATATATATATATATATATATATATATAATTAGCTCAAAGAGCCAGCTGCCCAACGTTTCGATATGTTGTACAGATCTTTCTCAAGGGAGCCTGTGTTTGAATCAAAACATTGGAGGTATTTATAGGTTTTTGACGGCATGACAACTACTCGTTATTGTTTACATTCAAATCCATGATTTATTCTTACATGATGTAATGGTGTTCTATACATTGTGACATCATCTCTACTTCTATCTTTGAATCTGTATTAATTCTAATTAACACTACTTTATATAAACTTATATTTTTATTATATCATGCAATGCTGGCTCTGAGGATCAGTCTAGATTTGGCCTCCCCAAGGCATCAGCATGCACAACTTTTGAATGAATTTTGTTTATTTATTTAAATGTTATATATTTATTGAAGTTAATTAGTTCATTCTTTTCTGTTGAGTCCCGCTGGCATAATCGTGTTCAGTCTATTTATCCATTTACTTTCTTTTATTCTTCTATATGTCGCATTGTCTAATTCGAGCTGTTCTAATACTACAAACCTTACATCATTTATATATATATATATATATATATATATATATATATATATATATATATATATATATATATTTGTATCTATCTATCTATAGTCCATTCTTTGACTGGGAAGCCGATGTCAGTACACACTGCCGTGGATGAAGAGGAACGTAAGTTTTTCACGTTCCTGTTGCTGTGTGTGTGTTTATTATGTTCTAACCTTATCTAATGAATGATTGATAAGGGAGTTCACGTTAGACTAGTCTTAACTTCCCCCCTCGTCTTAAGGCAAATGCAATCTGCACCACTGTTTTGTGAAAGTAAAAACACGATTGCAGATACAGAAATAACACACTAAACTGGTAACACTTTATTAATGATGGCCGCAAATTCGTATGTACTTCCTTTGTGTTCTGAAGTCATTCATTTTCAATTCAGCCCCTGTTGATTCGTTTGTATTTACTGTTACCCATATTCATGCCATGTTCCTTTGTAACAAGTATAAGGCATGCATGATAAGAATATAGAATCTGAATTTATATTCACATCTCAAACTGCACGTCTGCCTGTCCTGGCTTTCTTTCCAGCAAACTTTTTAAAAGTCATCCACAGAAGCAGACTGGAGCCAATGAAGAAGTACACCCACCCACAGACAGAGAGCCAGGAGATTGGTTGGAATACAACCCCTCTGGTGAGCGAGATCTGATTGAGATAAAAACAGCAGGAAACACACACACACTGCTGCACCAGCTTATTAAAGTAATGACACATGCAAAAGCAATGCCCGCTATTGTGCTGCTTGATAATTGTGTGATTTATGTTACACAGGCCCCTCGGTGCATTGTCTGTAGTACAATGCATACCGTTTTCATCGCCGTTGGTTGATGGGCTCACCAGACTTGCCTAATTCATTTTCTCTTTGATATCAGATTGATTCGGACCGCACTGACCGAAGGCTGAACTCCTATCGGAAGAACACAGAACTCACCAATTACATGGAAGCTGCCTGGCGCCTGAATGAACCGATCTTTCACTAGATGAATCATCTCGTGCAAAGCAACGCATTGGCCTGTAGCATGTGTTCTTGTTTTAATATAAAGAGGGGGATCTTTGACACCCCCGACATCTGTCTATAAAAGCTTAGATTAAGAAATCAAGTTTCATTGTACAAAGCAAGTTACGACACTGTTTCCATCCCAAACACCCAAAACTCATTTGAAATAAGACTTCCATTGGGGCGAAAGAGTGACCTTTCACTGTGTTTATTTATACTTGGTTGGTACATTTAGTAAAAATTCAACGTGCAGACAGGTCATTTCAGCCACTTTACCTAGTCAAGATTATTTACTCAAATAATCAGGTGTGTGTCAGCTATGAATCGTACACGCTTACTTGTGATGTCTGTATGTCTTCAATTGATTACCAACTGGAAGGTAAGACCACAACTCAGGAGGAAAAAAAAAAAAAGAGAGAGAAGCCTCTAAGCTGTTCCCTGCCGATTTAGCAGGGGCTTGCTCCCTGCTTGTGCTGCACAGCCACTCCCTCCTGGGATACCAGCAAGGCAGTCCTAAACAAACAGGACGGGGGCCGGGACAGTCAATCAATCGCTAGATAAGACACTGGACAGGACTGTGCTCGTTACTTTAGCTATGGACACAGGACCAAAGAACCAGTGATGGACAAGGCTTGCAGACACATGGGTTTGTGAACACTCGCTTCACGTTGCAGAACAATAGACAACACATTACATTGTAATGATGGGACTTTGCTAATTTGGGGGGGGGGGGGGGAATAAAAAATAAAACAAAAACAATTGGATTTTTTTTTTTCTTTAAAAAAGGGCTCTGGCCACCAAATTTGGAGAACTCACTGAAATGCAGTCGGGACAAATCTCCAACCTGGCTCAGTCAGGACGTGACACTGGACTGTGTCCAACAGCAAATTCTAGGTAGACGTAGAAACCTGCACAGATATACTGAACCACCGATTACAGGGTTCCCATAAAGCCACCACACAGGTAGTCCACACACTCCAGTTATATCAGTCTCTCAAAGGCACATCTTTCAACCCTAACAAACAAAACATAACAGAAATCATCCACACTGTGGAAACATGAGCTTGGAGTCCTGATCACAAAACACAGCAAGGCTGTGGAAACATGAGCTTGGAGTCCTGATCACAAAACAGAGCAAGGCAGTGGAAACATGAGCTGGGAGTCCTGATCACAAAACAGAGCAAGGCTGTGGAAACATGAGCTTGGAGTCCTGATCACAAAACAGAGCAAGGCTGTGGAAACATGAGCTTGGAGTCCTGATCACAAAACACAGCAAGGCTGTGAAAACATGAGCTGGGAGTCCTGATCACAAAACAGAGCAAGGCTGTGGAAACATGAGCTTGGAGTCCTGATCACAAAACAGAGCAAGGCTGTGGAAACATGAGCTTGGAGTCCTGATCACAAAACACAGCAAGGCTTCCATCAAGATCTGTTCTTCATCTTCTTCCGTGCATTCTTGCCAGGTCTCTTCTGCAAGAGGAAATAAAACAGGTTTTAGTTGTGTACAGACTCCAGTTCCCATGCATACTCACTCAGCATGATTTCTAATGGCTCTGGTTTAACGTCCTGCCTGCATGGTACGCAGGTCCCATGCATACTCACTCAGCATGATTTCTAATGGCTCTGGTTTAACATCCTGCCTGCATGGTACGCAGGTCCCATGCATACTCACTCAGCATGATTTCTAATGGCTCTGGTTTAACGTCCTGCCTGCATGGTACGCAGGTCCCATGCATACTCATTCAGCATGATTTCTAATGGCTCTGGTTTAACGTCCTGCCTGCATGGTACGCAGGTCCCATGCATACTCACTCAGCATGATTTCTAATGGCTCTGGTTTAACATCCTGCCTGCATGGTACGCAGGTCCCATGCATACTCACTCAGCATGATTTCTAATGGCTCTGGTTTAACGTCCTGCCTGCATGGTACGCAGGTCCCATGCATACTCACTCAGCATGATTTCTAATGGCTCTGGTTTAACGTCCTACCTGCATGGTACGCAGGTCCCATGCATACTCACTCAGCATGATTTCTAATGGCTCTGGTTTAACGTCCTGCCTGCATGGTACGTAGCTGTTGCTGGAGGCAGTAGGGTTAAGCAGGTGTTACTCACGCTCGCTCCCTGCTTCCCTCCTTTCCCGAAGTTCTTGCCAGACTTCCCGTGCGCCGCTTTGGATCGGAACCCGGACATGTCGTCGTGACTCTCCTTTGTGTTCCACTTGGAGCCTCGCTTCTTCCCTCCGAATCCAAACCGCTGGTCCTTGTACTGCCTCTTGGCATTGGGTCTGCAGACAGCAATGAAACACACACAGTGCTCAAAACAGCAGCACCTCATGCATGATCATACACTTCAGTTCTCAATGACGACTAAAGCAGCTTGTACACTAGAAACAACAGTGTACACACACTAGAGGTAGTAATCGAAATATATATGAAACACTTTTTTTTTTTTTTTTTTTTTTAACATTTACACAACAATAGATTAAGATTTAGATTAAACTGAACTCAGATCAAATAAAACTTCATCACAGAACATACCCATGTGCTTAGCAGGTATACAGGTAACCCCACTCTTAGCTCAGTGGTGGAGCACTCACCCTCGCTTCTTCTTCGCTGCGTTTGGTCCAGCAGCTCCAGGTGCCCCTTTCTTGCCCTTTTCCTGATCCCCGTCCATGAAATCCAGCTTGTCAGTCATTCCTACAAGCCAAAACAAAATGAAGAGTTAACCAACAGAGGCTGCTGCAGAAAACCATGATCAGTAAGGAATCCCGCCCCTCGCATGAAGCAGTGTGAAGGAACCCGACACTCCCCTCGATCAACCAGCTGGAGATGTCTGGAAAGGACAGCCATATACCTGAAGCCCTTATGTCAGGAGAACATATTTTATATTAAGACCTGGCTGTCAATCTTGCATGAACTCCTACTGCATAAAAGTCTGATCCACTCCAGGTTTTACAGTGAGTTTAATAAGACACACCTGAGCTTGTTACCTGTGCACTGCCGCTAACTAAGCTCAAAGTAAAACCTGGAAGGGTTCAAAACCGCTCTGCTGCGGAAGTCTTACCGTTACTGCCTGTAGTGTTCTAAATGGAACCCTGGTCCAGAAGTCCTCTCCCTGGACTCTTACCTTTCTGGTATTTCTTCACAGCCGTCATCATGGCTTTCTTGTCCTTCTGTCTCTTCTGCAGGACGTCAGTTTGAACCTGCAACGCACACATTCAACACTTCAGGGAAACCGTAAAACCACATTGAAAAAGTCCCTAGATCCTTTGACATCTAAACCTGCAGCATTCTAAATTCTGATACAGCAGAACAGATTTTAAAAGAAGCCAATTATAATCTTTGGCTGGAAGAAGTGTGTTCAGAAGGTTAAAATGGATAATCTTTTGATAGTTATATTTACAGTCTTGTCAATAAAGCACCCTTTCAATCTGGATGAAATTTAGAAACCCTAAAATAAACTAAAGTTGTAAGTTCAGTGATCAAATGTTTCTACTAAAAGTCTTTGTCACTACTTTACCTTCTTGCCATACTTCCTGAGTTCTCGTAGCTGCTTAGCCTTCTCCGACTTCTCCATGGAGGCCTGCTTGGCCATCAGCTTGGTTCTGATCTGTAGGAGAAACGGTTAAAGGCTGGGGTTTGACCATCAGATAAAACACTGATGCAACTCGGACGTGTTGCCACACATCTATGAGACATGCCAGAAACGTACAGCAATCTCCCTCCTTATACATTTACCAGCATTTCAATTTGGTCACGCTTGATCGACAAACACCTAACTGTGGTGTCTCGAGAGAAGTGCTGCTGCCCTCCAGAGCAGATATTAAAACAGCAAGTTACATGACCCTTGCCTTCTGCATGTGATGGTCGGTTTTGGCCATTTCAGCAAAGTAGTCCTCGGGTCTCTTGGTAGAAATATTGAATTTCTTTAACCGCGGCAACGCTTCCAGAACAGCTGCCTGGGCCTGTCGGTAACTAGAAAGAAAAAAATAAGACACATTATCAAGAGCTGGCATAGCGGTCCAACACACACACACACAGAGAATACCTGTTACCTGCTGAAACGAGACTTCAGTTTGATTGTCTAATGTTACAACTAAACATGTGATCTTTTAAAACATGAAAACACGAGACTGCCGAAATGTTCTTGGGTCCATACTCCTGCAGTGTATATAGCTGCAGTGTTATTTCTCTTAAACAAGCTAAAAGCTCTCAGATTGCACTCTCTCCCTCAAGTCTGTCCAAGCAGAACACCTGTACAGAACACTGAGGCCACGTGAACACTCACAAGTACATCTCCCTCTGGAAGTCGTCCTCAGCGTGGATCTCTCCGCTGTCCAGCGTGGTCAGCTTCCCGTCTGCCTTGGCCATGATATCAGGCAGGGGCCGGCTGGCCAAGTCCAGCCTCTCCACCCAGGCCAGGTCCTTCTTGAAGTCTGCCAGGCACTGCTTCAAACCCTCCTGGGGCAAAGAAGGGAAACCAAACACATACCCTGGGTTAGCAGAATGAGGGAGCAGCCAGGGACTCAGTCATCCCTTGAAAAACAAGACCTCCAACTATCAGTTTCAGATTATATTGTGTACGGTTTACAGGAAAACACCACATTAGAATAGGGCACAGGGATGCGAAGAAGACTGTCGCTGGAGAGCAGGTTGATCCATTCCTGGTTTCTAAGACACACCTTTGCTTACCTATGCACTGTGGCTAATGAAGCTCGCATTAAACCCTGGACTGGGTGAAACTGCTATGCAACACACCGCTGTAGAGAATGACAATCTGTCACGTCTAAAGGGAAAACCATTTGAATTGGGTTCGTATTATACAGTTCATATTAAAATATGTTTTATTGTTAAACCTGTTCTATACAGGTAAATACAATCCCTCCAGTGCATATAAACACACAGAACTCACCACGTTGTTGACCGCTTTCTTCCTGGCTTCTAAAGGGATGTTAAGGCCCGGTTTGAGCAGACCTTTAGCGAAAGCTTCTTGAAGCTGCAATAAAACACAGGTGTGTGCAATGTAATAACTGTGACTGCTGCACGGACCAGCAGCATTCACACAGGCAGATCCGGATAACGCGCCCCGAGTAGCACTAACAGTACTAGAAGCGTACTGTGTTTATACATGTACACCGTACGGTTTAAATTGCAGATAATGGAATGCATTTCGAATGGCAGGACATGCCCCTACCGGATCACATATAAAAGAAGTAGAAGCGATTGCCTGACATGCTAACGTCGTGTATTATTCTCGGTGTTTGTTTATTGTCAAATGCCGAGACGCTAAAACACACACACGGTGTTTCTCTCATTAATGCATGCATACCTCTCCGTCGGACATGACAGAGTCGTTTCCTTCTGACTCTGAACCCGACACCGACTCCTCTTCAAAATCCTCCATCGTCGAAATTGTGTTTTTAATTTGTTTTGTTTCAGTAACCCCTACGTCGCTCCCCGCTGCCACAAACTCACATGGACACACCACACGAGAAAGGAAGTCCGCGATGAAGCACGTACCCACTTCCTTTCCGACCAACCTAGTTACCCTAGATTAATCGTTCCCACAAGAAAGCATTCAGAGACTTGTAAAATTGGTTTCAGCGAGTAGCATTTTTTTAATTATTGTTATTTTTTTATGTATTTATTTTTAAAACAAAATGATACAGTTTGCCACGCGTAAAAATAATCTAAAACATGTAAATTGTGGTTATGTACTACTGCTTTACAGACACGTTTTCTGAGAAATCTGAGTTGTTCCAGATATTCTGGGTGGATTATAATGTGTGCATACGAACACGAAATGACATTTAGCCGGTTTTAACTCGATATAAAAATAGAAACATTCACATGAAACAAAAATGGACTACAACTCCCAATAACCGCTCCGGGAACATACGTCTTCCGTCGTGAGTTGCCATGGTACCACGAATAAACCTGCGTGGCTTGAAAGACGTGGTTCCCTTGGTAACCTGTTGGATGACAACACACAAAAGTAAAGAAGTGAGCGAAAAGTATTGAGTTTTGTTTAACGGGCAGGCAACACAGAGCAAAAGATTATAAACAGTAAGGAGCGTGGAAGTCGGTGAGTAAAAGAGACATATTTCGCTACGCACTGGAAACTTTATTTTGGTATAGCCGCTACGTTGTGTAGGCATGCTGTGGGGTTTAGAGAAAACATCCTGAGCTGTCAAAAATGTTGTACCGTATTGCTAGGATTTGTTGCCAAATTAAGATTTTTGGTAACACAGTTAACCACTTCAACCCTAAAATAAAATTGTATCTGAAGAAAGTGCATTCTGCTACTAGTAGTCTATGCTGAAATTTTATTGAACGTCAGAAAACATATTTTCTAATGTTATTGTCGCCTATTTATATTTGGTATATTTTACAATACTGTTGCCATTTACAATGTAATGTATTTAGCTTTATTTCTATTTATACGTGTGCATCTACTGTAACATATATTTTAAAAAAGTACGACATGTACCATCCACCCCCCACCAAGAGTATAGACATTACCCTGGTCAATACCAGGATGACATTATTATTATTATTATTATTAGTTTATTTAGCAGACGCCTTTATCCAAGGCGACTTACAGAGACTGTCTCACCCGAAAGACACAGCACAAGGAGGTTAAGTGACTTGCTCAGGGTCACACAATGAGTCAGTGGCTGAGGTGGGATTTGAACCGGGGACCTCCTGGTCACAAGCCCTTTTCTTTAACCACTGGACCACAGCATGCTGAATAGGCTCTCCAGCACTTGGTCATGCCCAGGGTGATGAATGCCACTGCATTCTAAAGCTGCCCGTTTCATTTCATTTAAACTGAGGGAACACAAAGCCACTTTGTGGTTTGGAACAGGCCACTGCACGGCACACCAGGGGAGACTTGGAATTTGACACAGCCAGGTTGTCTCAAACTATGTCTCCTGGCAGCAGGTTTCAAGCCAGTGTTCCTGAAAAAGTGGCTTTGTGTTCCCTCAGCTTTACAAACTTTTGTAGATTGTAATTTTGTAGATTGCTCATCCCATTATTTCCGCTCTCTTTGTTCACAGGCTGATCACAGGTCCCCACAGGACAGCGTTCATTAAGAATGTCTGCGATTGTTGCTCAGTCCCATCACATCTTTGGCATCCGAGCAGGAGTTACGAATAATGTTTTCTACTTTGATGAACAAACTATTATATTCCCGTCTGGGAACAACTGCTTACGGTACAACATTGACCAGAAATGGCAGAAGTTTATCCAAGGTAGAGTAATTCTTCAAATAGCAATTTATAATAATCTTTATTTTTATATAGCACCTTTCAGAGTGGACAACCATCACAAAGCGCTTTACAAGATATGAGACTAGGGTGTGTGAGCTATGCATCAGCTGCGGAGTCACTTACAACAACATCTCACCTGAAAGGCAGAGCACAAGGAGGTTAAGTGACTTGCTCAGGGTCACACAATGACTCAGTGGCTGAGGTGGGATTGGAACCGGGGACTTCCTGGTTACAAGCCCGTTTCTTTAACCACTGGACCACACAGCCTCCTATATTCGTAACCACTTGCTGGTTTGAAACGGCACACCATTTTATGCAAATATTTTAAATATCCTGGGCACATTTATAGATAGATACATTTATAGATAGATACACATCAGTGATAGATATATTGATAGATAGCTATATTGATAGATAGCTATATAGATAGATAGATAAACATCAGCAATAGATATATAGATAGATACACTTCAGCGATAGATAGATAGACAGATAGATAGATCATGCATGGTAACTGATTAATACAAACACACAGAGAAAAAAAAAAAGAGAGTGAGATTTTCTCCGCTCACTCAGATCAGTGATGGAATCTGCTCAGGGGGAGCGGGACTGACAGGCTGTTAATGGGTTCTTTCACTGAGCTGCTCTCAGCTGGTCACTTACTTAACACACCAATAAAATGTGCCTACTGAAAGTGGTGACGGCTCGTATATATAGGGATTTCTAGGAAGATATTATGCAATTTCACTAATGTGTATTTTTTTTTGTTTGTTTTGCAGGGTCAGAGAAAAGTCACGGGATGCTCGCCCTGGCCATCAGCCCTAACCGGCGTTACCTGGCGGTGTCTGAGAGGGGGGAGAAGGGCAGCATCACCGTGTACAACCTGCAGCAGGAGCAGAGCAAGAAGAGGAAGGTGCTGACTGGGGGAGAGCTCCCGGTACAGGAGTTCCTCTGCATGGCCTTCTCCCCTGATTCCAAGTACCTGATTGCCCAGGCTGGAGCGCCAGACTGGACCCTCTTCTACTGGGTGTGGGAGAAGCAGAAGGTGATGGCAACCATGAAGACCAGCAGCCAGAGCAACCCCATCAGCCAGGTCGGAAAACAAACACTGTGTTAGTCACATTTTTTATTTAGATATCCGTAAATTACAGAGATCAATAAGGAGCCAGTTTAAAATGATCTCTCTTTTTTTCACAGAATATTTTTATTCGTTTCAAGTGTCACACAATAATCATCATGTCAGTTAATGGAATTTACAAGGAAAAACATACAGCATAAAATATGACATTACCACATTTGGTGAAAACAAATATATCAAATTATTTGTCACATAGATATGTTTTGTTTTAAATATATGTTCTTATCAATGCTATTAGCAGAGACAAATGTCCTTAATTGACACTTTATAAGATGAATGATGTTTCCCATATTTTTTTTAAACATTCTCAGATGTGTTGCTAATGCTGAGGGCTGCACAATCGTTGCTTTCTTTGTTTATTCACATGCAGGTTAGCTTCAACCCTCAGGACAACACTCAGATCTGCGTCACTGGTAACGGGGTGTTTAAACTGTTCCGCTACGCTGAGGGAAGCCTTAAACAGTCCAGCTTCCAGAAGTTGGAAGGCCAAAACATCTTGTGCCATGCCTGGGTTTCAGAGGAGCGGGTTATCGCTGGCACAGAGACTGCTAAACTCTTGGTGTTTGAGTCGGGAGACCTGCGCTGGGAGATGAGTGTAGAGCCAAAGCCTGCCAGCCAAGAAGCAGAGCGGTAAAGAAGCATGTGTTAGTAATTAACGTTAGTGACTGTTTGGTGCATAGCAGGTGTCAGACAGGGTAGGCCTGTATATCCCACAGCTGGCAATGTGATGTTAGTGATGTTATAATAAGAAAATGTTGTTTTTAAATGAACAATGCAGCACCACAAAAGTCAGACAGCTACTTAGGAATGTTTTCTAAAGTTTTCCTTTTAAGCCTGGATCAACACTTGACTTTTGAGACAAGGCATTGAGCATTTTGCTTCCCTACGTAGAACTTTTAACAGGATTGCTTTCATGTTGTTTAGGTTGTGCTCCAGCACAGAGCAGCATGCCCGGAGCATTTCTCATGCCCGGGTCTCCGCTATCGTCGCCTATTCCAAAGGGTTTGCATGCTCCGCTGGGCCAGGTGCAGTGTGTCTGTTCGAGAAGACAGAGGAAAAGGATGTCTATAGGAAAGCCAGGGAGATCAGGGTACGAAAGGGGTTTGGGGGAGGTGTATTTGAGAGATTTCTTTGTAATGCATCAGTTTACCGGATTTTCTTTGAGTGAAGGAGTGGACGTGGTTCACTACATGCATGCAGAATTGTTGGTTTTTCACACCTGCAATGGGAACATTTTTAATGATGAATAAATCTATATACATATATATGAATTGTTAACAATACCAGATGTGTTATAACAAGTAACATATAATTATAATTGTAAAATAAACAAATCTCAGAATTACGAACAGGACAAACATATGTTTTTGTTTTGGAACAATTGCCAGTGGTATATACCACATGTGAACCATTAAGAGGTTGTATATGTGTGAGTATTATCAGCAGATTACCTATATAAATAGGTTACTGCATTGATTTTACATTGGACATTTTACACATTTCAGTACATATGGTATGGTGCGCAGTTGTTCCCAGACAGGAATATAATTGTTTGGCATCAGTCTAATTAAACAATCTACATAACCTGTATCAGCTTGTGTGGCTGTGATGCTTCTGTAGTGAGTGTGGCTGTTCGTCTCTCCCAGATTCCCCAGGACTTGCACAGTCACGAGCCGAGCCACGCGGAGCAGCAGCAGTTTGCAGCTCTTTGTATCAGCCCCTCCGAGGAGACCCTGGTTGGCAGTACAGACCGTGGGCAGCTGTACAGCATCACCCTCTCCTCCGTGGAGATGAGCAGGGTAGGTGTTGACATTGTATACACTGTGCCAGGAGGGGCCCAACCCTGCTCCTGGAGAGACACAATCCTGCAATTTCGGACTGTGAATCTCTGAATGAAGAGTGATGGCTCGGCAGCGTTAATGTTTGTGGTGTGTTGCTGTTCACTGTTCAAGGGGGAGCAGGCGAAGTTTGAGTTCCTGTCCTACTCCTTTCACTACGGCATTATCACTGGCCTGGACATCTGTATCCGCAAACCGCTGATCGCCACCTGCTCGCTGGACCGATCCGTACGCATCTGGAACTATGAGACCAGGTGAGGAGGAGCGTGCAGTAATGTGCAGACTCAATTTACTAGCAAGTATGTCAGTGACATACATCTTCCGTCACGACTGTTAAGTGTGGCATGCAGACAGGCAGATGTACAGGCACAGAGACACCTCGATCTACATATATATATATATATATATATATATATATATATATATATATATATATTACACACCCACAATCCCAAATGAAGCGAGACAAACATATCTCAGTGGCGAAGACCAAAAGACCTTCATTGTTAATGCATCACCCTAACCCCCCCCACCCCCGTTGAAAATCTAAATATGTATCTGGCTAAATTTGATGATCAAATAAAGAAATACAGCAGTGTGCAGATTTATTACAGCACCTCAAGATTTGTCATTTATATCCTTTATATACCTACCTGCATGAAAACCTCTGGGTGTGAGATTTTCAATTTCCGCTCAGTAATCAGTGATATAGAAACAACAGGCACTCGTGTGTGAAAACATTAGACCACTTTGTGCTTTAGTTAGGCATTTTAAACAACTTCTAAAAAGTCTCCTGCATTTTACCATGTGTGGCTGTGTGTTCCTGTTCTCTTACTATTTTAAATTAATTGCATTTGTGGCCTAATAAAGTCATCAATTAAATTAGACAATCACTAATTTGCCTATTTTGACAATTTTCCAAGATCTTCTGTTCCAGTGGTTTGATTTCATATGCACAACCAATCAAAAATACAGAAGCAATGGGGTGTTCTAATACACATGCACACTGCTGGACATGTCTCTGTGTTGTTTTGTTTTGTCCAGCTCTCTGGAGCTGTATAAGGAGTTCCAGGAGGAGGCTTACAGCATCACCCTCCACCCATCTGGTCTCTTCATACTCGTGGGGTTCACCGACAAGCTGCGACTCATGAACCTGCTGATTGATGACATCAGGACATTCAGAGAGTTCACAGTGAGGGGCTGCCGGGAGGTGAGTGTGTGTGAGTGTCTCTGTGTGTGTGTGTCTGTGCGTGTGAGGAGACATGTGGACATCGAAGTAATGTAAAGTAAAAGCGGGAGCATTTGTGTTTAAAAAGCCGTAGAATTGTATTGTATTTGCCATAAAAGTGCTAACATTTAGGCCTAGATGTGAAGAATGCTTGGAAGAGCGAGCAGATTAGTCAAAGTTGAGAAAAAGAGTTTGTAACGTTACATTGAACACCTCTTCTGCCAGTAGATTCAGATTCAGATTCAGGACAATGGAGTGATGCGGAAGAAGCAATGAAATACTCTCTCATAAAAGGCATTCTAAACTTATACAAGCAGAGGGATTAAATATATGTTAACTTAATTATTATTATGTTGTTGTTGTTGCTATAAACTGTTTTCCATGTATTCAATTGAGTTGGGTAGGGACAACCAAGCTGTGTATTATTCATAACAATTTCTCCTTTAAAAACATATTTATTGTTCAGTGTCTTCTTTGTTGGAGTAATTGGTGTTTGAAGAACAATCTTGGAGCCTCAGCTGTTTGTGCTTTCGTCCTCAGTGTGCTTTCAGCAACGGGGGGCATCTCTTTGCGGCAGTGAACGGAAATATCATCCATATCTACTCTTCAACGACGTTTGAAAACATCCTCAACCTGAAGGGCCACAATGGGAAGGTAAGAGCCCTCCGCGAGATCTGGGCAGCTAGTGCCACCCTTTAACTTAAAATCAGTGATTGTGTGCTACATAGTGTCTGACATAACTGTCTATCTACCTTAAACTTAAGTAAAGGTTACT
This sequence comes from Acipenser ruthenus, assembly GCF_902713425.1. Classification (NCBI taxonomy): domain Eukaryota; kingdom Metazoa; phylum Chordata; class Actinopteri; order Acipenseriformes; family Acipenseridae; genus Acipenser; species Acipenser ruthenus. The sequence continues at coordinate 41,618,254 of NC_081200.1, read as the reverse complement.
ATTTCAATAGGAGGTCATTCAGAGAGCAAGAGGCAGCGTGAAATAGTACCGTAGTTATATGAACAAGTCAGGAGATCCTTGTCTACAGTCTCTAGTAACCAACTGATTCACTTGTGTGACATTAAAGACATGACTAGACTTTCAAAAAGCATCTCTATAAAGATTTGTGAATATTTGGTGGAATCCCGAGATTCCAAAGGGTTTGTTTGCTTGCCTGAAGGGTGTACTCTGTCCGCAGGTGCGTTCCATTGTGTGGAGTCCTGATGACAGCAGGCTGGTGTCCTGTGGGATGGACGGGGCCGTCTACGAATGGAACACCATCACCAGCAAGAGGGAATCGGAGAGCGTGCTGAAATCATGCAGCTACACCGGCATCACCATCTCGCCAGATGCCAAAACTTTCTTTGCCGTTGGCTCTGACTGTACCCTGAAAGAGATTACTGACTCCCAGGTCTACTGCTCATCTTGAGCCATGTTATCTTTCTGAGTTATCCTTTGATTGTTTACTCTATGATGTTCTGTAGTTGTTTGCCATGACTTAACTCTGGGCCATGCATTTCCCTAATGCACATAGTTTCTTAGAGTGCGAAACGGCCTGCGGTACACAATATTGTGACTTTTAACTTTTACTGATAAACAAAGTCAATAGAAAATGTGGGGGGGGGGAGGTCCTTCTCCTTTCTTAGTGCCGTTAATTAAAACAAAAAGGTGTTTGATGACTCACACAAATTAAACCTCTTCTTCCTTCCTTGCGGTTTCAGATCCTGCGTGAAGTTCACTCTGATGATGTTCCGTACACCACTATAGTGATGTCTCACTCGGGGAGAATGATTTTCACTGGCACAGCCATGGGAACCATCCGAGCTATGAAATACCCGCTGCCAATACAGAAAGAGTGGAATGAGTATCAGGGCCATGCTTCTCCTATTACGAAGGTGCTTTTCCAACCAAACCGTTGTGTATAATGTAAAAAAATATAATTAGTGGAAAGTTTCCTCCCCTGTGGGGATGCACATACATCAGTAAGAAAACCGGCAATAAAGACAACAGCTGTTCCATGCAGTCAGACAGTGGGTGAAAACAGCTTGTTATTATTATTATTATTATTATTATTATTATTATTATTATTATTATTATTCCCTCTTCAGATGGCCATCACACACGATGACCAGTTCCTGCTCACTGTGTGCGAGCATGGATGCCTGTATATCTGGAGGATAATTGATAAGGAAGGGCGGGGCCTGAAACGAGAGAAGGAAGTTGTCTATGCGGAGGAGATTCTCATCACCAAGTCAGACCTCGAGGAAAAGGTGCCAGGGTTGATTATACTGTCTGTCTGTCTGTCTGCCTGCCGGTCTGTCCTCTGGTCCTCCGCTCTGCTTGTCTATCTGTCACTCTCTAAATATCTGTGTTTTAACGTAGCGGCAGAACGACTTCTTTGACAAATAGTAGAGTCAAATAGTTGACTACTTTAAAATAAATATTAATACATTATGTATTTGATAATGTGTGGTGCTCAATTTGTGTACATACTGTTTTGCAAACAGCTTTTAAGTTTTAAAGCTATTTAGTAATGTTCTAAAAATGTCATTATTATGTGTGCGTCCGTCCACCTGGAACCGCACACTTGACAGTTACTTTGTTTAATTCTGACAGCTGAATACAATTAAAGTATCAACTTCACTATTAGTATACACTTTAAACACACTCACAAACATTACTGTGTGGCTGCTGCTGCTTTGAAGCGGAAGTGTGTGATTAGTGGACTCCCAGTTTCTGAGGTCAACTCTCACTTTTCTAGTTGACTAGTCGACTGCTTGGTGCTGCCCCTGTGTTAAAGTTTCCTTTGTCTGCATCCTCTGCAGAACCAGGTCATGACAGAACTGAAGACCAGGGTTGAAGAGCTGAAAATGGAGAATGAGTACCAGCTCAGGCTAAAGGACATGAACTACAACGAGAAAATCAAAGAGCTGACGGAGAAATTCATCCAGGAAATGGAGTCACTGAAAACCAAGAACCAGGTAAGTAGTCAGACGGGCTGTGTTTTAAAAAAGCTGTGAACCAGGGACTGTAAACAAAAAGACTCTAAAACATACTCAATCGTCAAGCACACGGACATGGGAAATGTATCATTTAAAATAGTTAACCTCTCATTTGCTTTTTATTTTTTAAAAGGCGTAGCATGTGCTGAGACATTCTGGTGGCTTATACCAAGTACTAATATTTAAACCTAGCTCATAAGTCAGTTACTGTTCTGTACTGTAAAGTGTCCTGTTTTCTTCTTTGTAAAGGTTCTCAAAACGGAGAAGGACAAACAGGAGCTGAATCATGAAAAGGAGATAGCCGACGTAGTGGAGAGACACTCCAAGGAGCAGCAGGACCTGGGTACGCATCTAGAGCAGTTAAGACCAGTGGTGCAGTGGAGCTGGAACGATTCATCTAGATTAAGCAGTCACGATAGGCAAAGCATCAGATCAGAAAGGCTGATTGCTATGTGAATCCCTTATATAAGTTTGTCATATTTAAAGCACAGCAAAGTGTGGCAAAGCATAGGCAAGCATTGTAGAGTTCATAGAGGTACGGTAAAGCATAGAAACTGCAAAATGACTGTGCCAAATTACCGTGCTAAACTGCACAGGAAGTGTTTTTTTTTTTTTTTTATTCCTTCCTTTTTGGCCTGTAGATTCTAATCTTTGTCCTAACATTGCTCTCTTGCAGAATCTGCCAACAACCAGAAGCTGATGCTGGAGTATGAGAAGTACCAGGAGCTGCAGATGAAGTCCCAGCGAATGCAGGAGGAGTATGAGAAGCAGCTCCACGAGATGGAGGAGAGCAGGACCCTGGCGCTGGAGGAGCTGACCGAGTATTACGAGGCCAAGCTGCAGGATAAACTGGTCCTGCTAGACCAGGTAGGGGTCTTAGACAACAGCGAGCTTCAACCAGATTCAACTAGTGTGTGTGGTCGGCCAAGACCCACCAGTAAAGCAGGTCTCAATGAACACTCAACACTGGGTTACTGTGCAGGGAGTTCACAGGTCAATTTAGAGACACCCATAGAATAAGGTTGTGGCTGTGGGCATGCATTACGACTACAGATCTTCTCGTGTTTTGGGTGACAGAACTTTTTAAATAACGCTGTCCTCACAAGAAGACAGTATACTTTAAGATATAGGGTCAGCTGTGCATACTAACTTACAGGCATGGAAATAAGACCCCTATTGCATAGCAGTTTCATCCATTCCAAGTTGTAATAGGAGTTTGGTTAGCCTCGGTGTGTCTAGGTAACATGCTCAAGTGTGTCTCATTAAACTCACTGTAAAACCAGGAATGGATAAAACTGTTATTCCACACCTATGTATAAATCAGTGCCTGGTCTAAAAAGGAATATGCGAAGATGAAACCCGTTTTCTGTCTCACAGTGTCAGGATGAGTCTCGGCAGCAGGTTCGAGAGTTTGATGAGTCCAAGAAGCAGATGGAGGAGGACGGGGACCGCGAGATCCAGGACATCAGGATTAAATATGAGCGGCAGCTGAGAGACGAGAAAGAGACCAGCCTCCGACTGAAGGGGGAGACGGGCCTCATGAGGAAAAAGGTAAAGCCTGTAAAGCATAAATAGAAAAACACAGAAAACTATTTAAGATTGTTTGTAAACATGTAATGTGGCTTACGTGTGTATGCTTTTTCCTTTGTTTTTGTTCTTCTGGTCTCCTCAGTTCAGCAGCCTGCAGAGGGAGATTGATGAACGGATGTCAGAAATCGAGAGGATGAAGGGAGAGCATAATAAACTGCAGTCAGTCATCAAGTCCCTGGAGAAAGACATCGTGGGGCTGAAGAAAGAGATCCAGGAGAGAGACGAGACGATCCAGGACAAGGTGGGGGCCATGGCAAGAACCTGAACAATGCTGATGATTGCTTTATAGCAACTCACTCACACAGAATCACCATCACAAGAAGAGAATTCACTTGCCCTATTCACACTACCTAAATAATGCACAATCATCGTGTTGAAAAACGAATTGTGAATGAAGTGAACAGCAGTAATGTGTGTGTTTCAGTGCGTGCTGATCATGCATCTTTGAAAAGTAGATCAGAGTAAAAGCTTGGCAAGCGATTAAGTGTAGTAAAATCATAGCGAAAGCCTGGCAAAGAACACTGCTGCAACAATTTTAAATTCCCCATGGCAACGCGAGTTACTGAAGTGGAACTTTATTTAAATGTAGGATATTAGTTTAGTCTCAGTTGGTAATGTGATTATAGCTTAAATATCACACAGCTGGTGAAAATGAAAAGACCAACTCCAGGGGAAATCAATGGGAATAGGATGCTTCATCCCAAAGGTGTTTCCTTAGTTAAACATTGGCAGGAAATGAACAGGATGTTTTTCTTTACACTTTAGGAAAGTTTCTCATGCTCAAAATAAAAAATATGTGTTAATAGTACTGGAAAAGGAAAATACCTGCCCAATACTAAATGCTAATGTGTTGTAGCTGAATTTAATTAATGTATGATTTATCTCCTTTCATTAATATGTATCCCAGCCATATTCTTCCCTTGCAGGTGTGTGAATGGTTATTATACAATGGTGTGGAATGAACGCCTCCATTGTTTCTGATTGCAGGAGAAACGCATATATGACCTGAAGAAGAAAAACCAAGAGCTGGAGAAGTTTAAGTTTGTGCTGGATTATAAAATCAAAGAACTGAAGAAGCAGATTGAACCCAGGGAGAATGACATTAAAGAAATGAAAGAACAGATTCAGGAGGTAAAGACGTGTCACTGTGTAGTGTTGCAGTTAACACGTGACATCAGACTCTTTCTGCGTGGTATATACTGTGTAATATGCAGCCTAAAGCAAGCAGCAACCTTATATTGCATGGGGAGCGGGATAAATAATAGCATAATCTTATTGTAATTGAATCAATCAAATAAATAAATAAACAAATAAATAAATAAATAAATAATACCGAAAACTACTACTAATATTCATAATAATAATGATCCTCGTCCTTACTACTACTACTACTACTACTAATAATAATCATAATACTATAAGATGTTCTGTTTTGACAGATGGAGGCGGAATTAGAGCGTTTCCTCAAACTAAACACACAGCTGGAGCTGAATGTCACCGAACTGAAGCAGAAGCTGAAAGCCACAGACACGGAGATGCACAAGGAGATGTCCAGGGTAAGCACAGACACGGAGATGCACAAGGAGATGTCCAGGGTAAGCACAGACACGGAGATGCACAAGGAGATGTCCAGGGTAAGCACAGACACGGAGATGCACAAGGAGATGTCCAGGGTGAGGGCTTCACCAATGCATTCAGGCCCCTTTTACCTGGCTCTTCTTTTCATTACGAGATGCAGGACTACAGGTACCAGGAAGCATTGCAATGAGAGTTAAACAAAATGAACGGTCCTAAACTAAACCTGGAGCTACATCTTCAGTGTTACTTTTACTGTATAAGTTATGTGTGTTCCTTTCCTCCTTACATCTTAGAGACAGGGCCACTGTTCAAAACATGAACATCTAAGGGGGTCAAAAGGGGGTCAACCTATTTTCACTCCATTACTGAGTATTGGGGACGAGTTCAAAGGATCCTTCTTTCAGTACAGGGCTTCTCTGTTAGCAAGCATACCCGTTCAATGGATAATCAGTGTAAATGTAATCCGTCGAGGAGTATGCATGTACCGTTAATCATTTTCTCAGTTGATCTGTCTCAACAGGTGCGAAACGGGGAGGCGCTAGTGAAGAGGTTCAAGACAGATCTGCACACCTGTGTGGGGTTCATTCAGGAGCCCAAGAAACTGAAGGACTGCATCCGAGATCTCTACGAAAGATACGTCCAGCAGTCAGATGTGGTGAGAGCACCTCGTTTTGCTCTTAAACGCCACTGCAGAAAACAAGGGAAATACCGTAGGGTGCTGGAGGAAGTGCAATTCTGTATTACTAAAGTGCCATAATTATATAAAGCATTACCTGTAATTAAAGGACCCACAATAAATGCATCACACTTTCCTATTCACATCACGCTAAACTTGAATATAAAATGCAATTTGCTAGTGACATTCATATGGCATCTCTTATTACATAGCTCCTGAAATTGTGGGATTGACAGAAGCTGTTGGGAGTTAAAAAAGTTAAAAAAGATACAAATGACGAATAGGCTCCCCATGCTACACTCTAACCTGTCCGGGTTTTGTGAGGAGCTGACGCTGCTGTCTTGGTGTTTCAGGTGGAGATTGTGGGAGTCGATGCAGATATCCAGAAAGAGTTTGCACGCCAGAGAGAGCACCTGGAGAGAACCGTCGCCTCGTTGCAGAAAAAACTGACCAAGGACACAGAGATTCACAGGGCTGACAACATCAGAATCATGCAGGTGACAACAGAGTTCCAAACATGTCCTTGCATTCCAAAAGTGAATGCCCAAGTTACACTACCCTGAACATCTCGTAGGCTTCCTGTCAGGCATGTTTGCAGATGATACGGATGTTTGTGGTTGTTTATGGATTTAAGAACGCAAATCTTTCCCACAAATCAAACAAACAATTCTGTGTGGTAATCCCCTATGAACGATTGATTTGTTATTTTCTGTTAACCAGGAAAACGTCACACTAATTAGAGAAATCAATGAGCTGAGGCGGGAGCTGAAGGTGACTCGAACACACCTTCACGATCTCAAGGCAGAAAACCGACTCAACAGAAAGAAAGGGAAGCAGGGCTCCACAGAAGCCAGAGGTACGCATTGCGCTGTAATCATGTCTCACGATTATGAGCGGCTCTCCTGTATTATGAGCAGTGTGCAGCGGAGTGCTGCAGTATGTATGCTTTATAATGCAGCTGGTATATAGTGCGATGGCATGTTTCACACTGAAGCTACGGCACTGAAAATTCAGACCATGCCAGACCTCAGAAACTCAGAGATTCAGATTCAGACCATGCCAGACCTCAGAAACGAAGGATAACTACACCTGGCCAGTCCTCGCTGGAAGACTGTTACTAGATCTAATAGATTTGATGCTGCTTATTAGATTAACTATGATAAACAAATCACAAGCTTTCAAGACCTCAAAGGTCTCTTCTTCCGGTACGTATTAGAGCAGTATGTAAAATTCCTCATTAACGACCCAACAGCAAAGTGAAATCAAAATGTTACCCATGCACAGAACTGCTTAAACCGTAAAAGGTAATGCAATTTAGCAAAAGTATATAAAAAAAACCCCAAAAAAACAGCACACTTTCCAGAATTAAAACAGTATCCAAAGCCAGTATTCAAAATTGCAGAATATTGTGCTCGATAAGGCCCTAATGTCACAGTTCACTTGCAAATGAAAATGCACAAAAGCAACTAAAGATCACATTAAAAAAAATACATCAGAGTATCTAAAACTGTTTAATGATGAACTGTTTTACATTACCCAAGCTGGTCTCGTTCGCTTTGTTTTTGCTGCATTTTCATCAAGTGAAACTGAAGCGCTGTGTAACTGCACAATAAAAACAGAGTGATTTGGCATGCAAGGAAAAAAAAACACGGGCTGTGACGGATAATCAAATAAATTGTAACATTGTATCAGAAAACTGGTGACGGAGTCAGAAATTGTATGTGAAGGTTAAGTGCATTAATTTGTTACATATACAGATGTGCTCAAATTTGTTGGTACCCTTACAGCTCATTGAAATAATGCTTCATTCCTCCTGAAAAGTGATGAAATTAAAAGCTATTTTATCATGTATACTTGCATGCCTTTGGTATGTCATAGAATAAAGCAAAGAAGCTGCGAAAAGAGATGCATTATTGCTTATTCTACAAAGATATTCTAAAATGGCCTGGACACATTTGTTGGTACCCCTTAGAAAAGATAATAAATAATTGGATTATAGTGATATTTCAAACTAATTAGTTTCTTTAATTAGTATCACACATGTCTCTTGTAATCAGTCATTCAGCCTATTTAAATGGAGAAAAGTAGTCACTGTGCTGTTTGGTATCATTGTGTGCACCACACTGAACATGGACCAGAGAAAGCAAAGGAGAGAGTTGTCTGAGGAGATCAGAAAGAAAATAATAGACAAGCATGGTAAAGGTAAAGGCTACAAGACCATCTCCAAGCAGCTTGATGTTCCTGTGACAACAGTTGCAAATATTATTAAGAAGTTTAAGGTCCATGGAACTATAGCCAACCTCCCTGGATGCAGCCGCAAGAGGAAAATCGACCCCAGATTGAACAGAAGGATAGTGCGAATGGTAGAAAAAGAACCAAGGATAACTGCCAAAGAGATACAAGCTGAACTCCAAGGTGAAGGTACGTCAGTTTCTGATCGCACCATCTGTCGCTTTTTGAGTGAAAGTGGGCTCCATGGAAGAAGACCCAGGAGGACTCCACTTGACAGAAAAACATAAAAAAGCCAGACTGGAATTTGCTAAAATGCATATTGACAAGCCACAATCCTTCTGGGAGAATGTCCTGTGGACAGATGAGTCAAAACTGGAGCTTTTTGGCAAGTCACATCAGCTCTATGTTCACAGACGAAAAAATGAAGCTTTCAAAGAAAAGAACACCATACCTACAGTGAAACATGGAGGAGGCTTGGTTATGTTTTGGGGCTGCTTTGCTGCGCCTGGCACAGGGTGCCTTGAATCTGTGCAGGGCACAATGAAATCTCAAGACTATCAAGGCATTCTGGAGCGAAACGTACTGCCCAGTGTCAGAAAGCTCTGTCTCAGTCGCAGGTCATGGGTCCTCCAACAGGATAATGACCCAAAACACACAGCTAAAAGCACCCAAGAATGGATAAGAACAAAACATTGGACTATTCTGAAGTGGCCTTCTATGAGTCCTGATCTGAATCCTATCTAACATCTATGGAAAGAGCTGAAACTTGCAGTCTGGAGAAGGCACCCATCAAACCTGAGACAGCTGGAGCAGTTTGCTCAGGAAGAGTGGGCCGAACTACCTGTTAACAGGTGCAGAAGTCTCATTGAGAGCTACAGAAAACATTTGATTGCAGTGATTGCCTCTAAAGATTGTGCAACAAAATATTAGGTTAGCGGTCCCATCATTTTTGTCCATGCCATTTTCATTTGTTTTATTATTTACAATATTATGTTGAATAAAAAATCAAAAGCAAAGTCTGATTTCTATTAAATATGGAATAAACAATGGTGGATGCCAATTACTTTTGTCAGGTTCAAGTTATTTCAGAGAAAATTGTGCATTCTTCGTTTTTTGTGGAGGGGTACCAACAAATTTGAGGACGTCTGGAGAGAGAGAGAGAGAGAGAGAGAGAGAGAGAGAGGAGAGAGAGAGAGAGAGAGAGAATTAATTTGTTTCTTAATACAAGGACGGTAAAATGCGACTGAAGTGTATCCGAGTGTCGTATATCTGAGTGCTGACTGTGTGTGTATATATATATATATATATATATATATACAGCACAGACACAAATTGTGGAAGCAACAAATGATTTAAAGCAAGGCTCGGGGTGGGGATTGTATTGCTCATTTTTCCTCACTCAGGCTGCTTGCTCGCTCTGTATCTTGGTATCTCTGAATAGATAATCGTTTCCTTTCTGTGTGCAGTGCGCTCTACTGATGATCGCAGCCGCACAGTGACCAGGCTGAACTTCGAGGAGGAGGCGGAGAGGATTATTGAGCTGCAGCGGCTGGAGATCCAGCGTCTCAGAGATCAGACCCACGCCCAGGAGCAGAGCTACACCAGGCGGCCCCTGTCTGGAGGCAAACTCCCTGCACTCACAGCCTGAGCTGCTGAGCTCAACACCACATCATACAGATAAACACACACCCTGTACTCACAAGCACTGCTAAACTCCCTGCACTCACAGCCTGAGCTGCTGAGCTCAACACCACAACATACAGATAAACACACACCCTGTACTCACAAGCACTGCTGAAAAATATATTCTTTAGATTTATTGTTGTTGTCTTTTTTATGATTTACAAGAGATTTGTTTAGTTTTTTTGCCCATGTTAAGGTAATCGTGATAATACTCTAGATCTGAAGAGTGTGTATGTTACAGTCATTCTGTTAAACCAGGCATTTGACCAAATCACGAGCTTCCAGGCAGATGGACAAATTACTGAATGCAGTTTTGTAGTCATTTGGTCAAAACTTACAAGCAACTGGAATCAACAACAAACAGATCAAACAAGAACATGTTGAAGTTACATCAATAAGCAACCGAGACCTGAATTAAAACCAATCATTTTGATTTAATAGAGGCCCTAGTATGTTTTTCATTAGATTTTAAATCTGCTGTAAGTATGACAATGACATTTGCGAATTAAGTTTAATTAGCAGGGATGATTCTCTCCTTCTGCGATGCTTTAGTTTCACCACTAGAGGGGGCCAGTAGTGCACACTCGCCACACCATGTACTGTATGCCGGTAAACAGCAGGAAATTATTACCTATTTCTTAGCAGACGCCCTTACCCAGGGCGAAATGCAAACTAAAATATTAAAGTTGAGTGGCCACAGGCCAGCAGGGCTGTTGATTTCAGCAGGGTTCACTGTTATAATCATGCGAATACCAGGGCATGGGTTATTGACTTGTTTACAAGCATGAGGAAACATAGTTCTATTCACACACGGCTTATTGATCTTTAAACTAAGAATATTGATAGGGTGTAAAACATTTAACAGGAAATTGGCATGGAGAAGCTGAAGCTGAATGAAGGGGGGGAGGGGGTTGCTGCCTGTGCTCTGGGTGTTAATGAAGTTTGCGAAATGGAAGTAACGTTGGCTGGACCCTGGGTTGTTTGTAATGACGGTGTCGGTATAGAGATTGTGTTTACAGATGATTTAAAAAGGTTTTCAGTGAGTAAAATGCTCATTAGCTACAATCACTTTGCATTGAACCAAGTGGTATCGAACCCACTGAAAAACGAATTGTGAATTTCCCAAGATAAATCATTACCGTTCATAACATGCAATTACACTGGCTCGACTATTTGAAGTCAGTAATCTGAGGCAGTTCAGTTGTACTGTGTGCAATCTGAGCTGCAGGAGTTGTATAATTCTGTAGCGTTGCATGGAAATGAAGGCAGGCTCACACGGATATTTCAGGTTCTTCAATGCAGCGGTTTATTAAGCCAGGACAGGTAAAGCTAGTGGTACAACAACAGCTGAGCAGCATCGTGCTCCTCAGACTATGACAAAATAATCAAAGAAAAGAAAAGAAAGTCCAGAGCACACTGTTTCGAAAGTCGAGAGCACACTGGTTCGAAAGCCCAGAGCACACTGGTTCGAAAGCCCAGAGCGCACTGGTTCGAAAGCCCAGAGCGCACTGGTTCGAAAGTCCAGAGCACACTGGTTCGAAAGCCCAGAGCGCACTGGTTCGAAAGCCCAGAGCGCACTGGTTCGAAAGTCCAGAGCACACTGGTTCGAAAGTCCAGAGCACACTGGTTCGAAAGCGTGTGTAACAGCCAACCATGTGCAGTCTGTGGAGTCTTCCTCGCGTCTCTTCACTCCAGCTTCTCTCTGGCTCTCCTTGGCTGTTTCTCTCCAATCTTTCTCTGCTCTTCAGCTCTCTCTTTCGTCTCAGCACCAACTCTCTTTAGTCTCTGAGGTCGCTGAACACCTGCTGCAATTGAACCTTTGACTCTGGGTCACAGAACCTTCCCGAACGCGGTTACAGCAGACCCTGGGCCGTTACACTATATTGAATTTAAATGTGAAAATCAGTTTGTAATGACTGCTCTTACATTTTCTGTTTATGAAAAATACACAAAGTTTCCAGTGAAATGAAATCAAAATACAGTCTGAGAAAGACTTTGTTTCGTGTTTTTGCAGTTTATTATTAGTTTGTCAAACGAGTAAGCCATGCAACCACAACATATTAAAAGTGAATACTGCATAAAAACACAGGAACAGCTACATAAATAGCTTATACAGTGTATGCAGAATTTCAATGACACATGGAACAACATCTGTTTCCTCCTTCAGCCGGTACAAAAACAGACTTCTAACAGGTCTAGTCTGATTCGTGGTGAAAGGTCACTCAAAGCAAATGAATCCAGGGACACTGGAACTAGGGGTGCTGGCGGTGCGGCAGCACCTCCTGGCTCTGCAGGGCTTCCATCATATACAGGGGTTACAGTTTTGTTCAATGGCTTTCACACCTCCACTTTAAAAATCGTGCGCCTCTGAATGAAACAGATCGCTTTGCACTAAACTATGCATGTATACACGAGCAGAGTCACCGCCCCCCGCGATCGAGAGGAATGCAGACACAAACTCACTCCAGCTCACCTGCACGACAGCGCGCCTCGCCGGAGCACTCGATCTTCACTTTATCGTTTCCATCCGCTTCTAAAACTCTTAAGAGATCTGGAAACCGACGCAAAATCACACAATCATAGGGCCACCGTACTACACAACAAACCGTGTGAAGCAGAGAAGAGACGATCCCCCGAGAAAACACAGCTGAGGAGGGGCGAGTGAGCCCGTAACAGGACACACACCTGGTTGAATGTCGGAGGTAAGGTGTTGATTATGAGTGCGTTCACGAGAGGCAGACTTTGCTAAGTCTGCGCAGATTCTGCAAATATTCTGAAAATTCATTGGCTACTTACTAAGATTCTGTGCAGATTCTGCAAAGATTCTGAAAATTCATTGGCTACTTACTCCGATTCTGTGCAGATTCTGCGCAGACTGACGAAAGTCTGCGTGTCGTGAACGCACCTAGTTTCTTCCTGTGCAGGTTTCATTTACAAAACAAGGTCATGGATGGAGTTGCTGTCGCATTGCCGCTTTTAAATACTTGCTGAATACTCGCTGTGGTTGTAAGTATTAGAATGACAATCTTCGGGCACAAAGCTGCTAAAGTAAGTTTAAATAGACTTTGAATGCTGCTTGTTTCGCTGCGTTGAAACCCAATATCCAGTGATACTTTTTTTTCTAGTTAGTCATTGATCAGAAGTACACACAATGACAGGAAAAGAGGTGCATTTTGTAGATGGTACAGCAGCTCAACTCGTCAGTGGACAGGGTAACCCCCATGATCATGATAATAATAATAATAATAATAATAATAATAATAATAATAATAATAATAATAATAATAATAATAATAAATACAATACTTATCCTTATGTTACCAGCTCAGATTCGTCAGTGTTTAAAAATATAATAAGATTTTTTTTAAACGATACATCTTTTATAACATTTCCAGTGTAAATCTCCCCACCCCCCCCCCCCACCCCCACAGAATAATAGGTTTTTTTTATCGGTCTAACTGTGGTTATCTTCAAAACAATGCAGTCTCAGTATTTACTGTGATCTCTCAATGCTTCTTAGAATGTGATTGAAGTCTTTAATTAACGTTTCCTTGGATCTGATCTTGCGGCTAGTTAAATTTGCTCGTGAAAAAGGACTAGGGTGATTTTAGAGAAGATTCTTATCTGACGCGGCGAATCATATTCTTGCCACTGCTTAAAAAACAAGCCTGGTGAATTGCAAGACAAAGTGTTCTTTGTTTTATGGCTGGGAATGGAGTTTGAGGACTCAGCATTACGACTTTAGTTCCTCTCACCCGCTGAGTTTGAGGTCTTGTTCTAGTGAAATTGAAAGAGAGAGCACCTCGTCTCACCTCACCTCACCCAGCCTCCAGTCAATGTTGCTGTCCAACACGCTGAAGTTATAGACCCTTCGTCTCAGACCTCATTATCAGCAATTCCTTACCAAATGCAACCAATTCCTGCCTGTACTTTGATTGATTTTGTTTTTTCTTGTACAAAAATATAAAGAAGGTAAACATTAGAGAACCAGCACAATATGTATTTGTCTTCAATTGACATTATATAGAGTTTCACTCCCCTTTCCCGAAGGAAACCAGAAACTATAAGGTCAAAGGCAAGAGATTATTTAGCAAATAGGGTTGCTTAACATGCAAGTATAGGGTATTTCTGAACTGCTTATACTGCTTTTATAGGGACTGCTGTTTTAGACATTGTTTGGATAGACGCTATTTATGAATGGACCAAATTATTATATTATATATATATATATATATATATATATATATATATATATATATATATATATATATAGATAGATAGATAGATAGATAGATAGATAGATAGATAGATCGAGAGATCTTATTTGCTGATGAATTATATACTGTAGCACACTGACTGTTTTTAGAAAACTTATGCTAGAAAGGAACTTTTATCAATTGTGTATTAAAAAAAAAAAAGAATGATCACATCACAGCAGAGATTGCCACTGCTAAAAGCCACATTAAATAGTTTCTTCACTAAAAAAAAAAAAAAAGCAAAGAAAAGCGAAGCGGATCCTGGAATGAGTCATGCTACAGTATCAGTTCCTGTAAGCAACACCACATTGCAGCACCTCACAGACTGCGGGATTGTGACTGAGCAGTAAAACAAATAGCGGGTTCTGCCTCTCCCAGTCTACAGCACTGCCTTCTCCTGATCAGTACCTTTAAAGCGCAAGAGAGCAGCGTAACAGCAGCTATTAGACAGTGATGCACACCATATTAAAAAATATGTTTTAGACATGAAGGACCGTCTTACTGTCTACTGGTAAGGGACACTGTTATGTGAAAGTGATACCGGTAGATTAAAATAACAACAAATGGTTTCTTTTTGGTCGGTACAGAACAAGCAAACCTGGCTTTGAAAGACCAACTGCAGTTGAAAACCAGCTGTCCTTAAAGGCCAGTTGACTTGTGAACAGATTCTGCCATTTGCTTTCATGCAAACCTGTTGCACCAGACCAGCTGTTTATAGGTGACCGCTTTCATCCACCAGACTCCAGGGTGGTCCTCGTGACAGGTTTACTCTGTGGGGGGGTGTGAGGGGCTGGTGCACCAGAAACAGACAACTGCACGACCCTGGAACACCTGCAGCACGTAAAGCAATGCACCAGAAGCTGTGAAAGCACCTCCTTCCCCAGCTGAAGCAGGAACTGTATTACAAAGGTATACAGTCTATGGATATAGATAAACATATCTAAATGAAACATTTCCTGCTCTAACTTCACTCACAGCGTACGTGTGAGTCACGGCCACTAGACACAGATTCAGCAGGAGGTTGTTTGGTCTGCCAGTGAGAGCTGAGGACTAATCAGAGGATTGAATTGTGTGAAGCAGGAAAGGGATGGGAGTTGCATATCATGTAACCTTGCAGTTTCTCTGTCACATATGAATGTGGAGAACAACGGGGAACAGCCACGCTGGAAATGAGAGGACACATCTCCCCAGGAGACATGCTGGGTAAACAAGGCTTTTTAAATAAATCATAATACAGAAATAAATAAGCACTGCCGTTAAACTTCGTTTTCAGCTTTCCTCGCAGTGCATTTAAACAATTGTAAAGTAACTTTTAAAACATTGTAGGTCGTGTGTTTGCTGTGTAGTTGTTTGCAGCATTGTTGTTTAATCAGGAAAGGGAAATCACAAAAGTAAATACAATTGCGTAAAGTGGTCTTTTTCCCCGGAGAACTTTCACACACAGTACATTTTACCTGAGGAACTGAAAGAAAACCAAAGAGGTGCACTTTTATCGGTTTACTTTTATTTTGGGCAGTTTTTAATTAAAGAAGGCTACTGCAAAGACAATAGGAGTTTGAATGCACAAATATGGGAATCAAATACAAAAGCAGAAAACATCTAAATAAAAAGACTGCTGCCGTGACATAGAGAGCATCTTTTCTATAGATACAGATGTACAGTACGTGACCACGCCTCAACTTCTCCAAGGAAATGGGCGCAGTGCATCTGCACCGATATCTCTTCTGTACTGCAGTCCTTCACTTACAAGGCTGCAGTCTGTTGGCCGGCAGTAACTTGCCTTCATATATTCTAATATCGTTCTTCGTCTGTCTTTCAGGAAAGTCGGATGCCCCAAAGAGATTCATGAAGGGTTAAATTCTGCCAAGGCGAGGCAGAGATTTCTCCCATTGTCTCCTTTGAGTGGTGAGGGAGCGTTGAAGAGAGTGAGCAATCTGTGTCAGGAGCCAGCCCCGTCTGTGCAGGACATGTGCTGAATAAACCCATTGAAGTTCACTCAGGACCCCCCTCTCCCCTCCTTCTCCTCTCCTCTCATTCCACAGCCTCTCCACAGTCTCATACTACAAGGAATCTCACAGGCATCTCCCATGGCATTTGGCAGAGGCAGGCCAAGCAAGGATGCCTGCCAGGGGATCCAAGCTTTGCCTGTGTGAAGGAAGGAAAAAAGAAAACAAGAGAGAGAGCTGAAAAGAAGAGGAGGAAGAGAAAACATAATCAATCAAGGATTCAGAAGGTCAGCAGTCTGGAGTCAAGTCCTATTCATGGTTCAATATAGCAGGGAAATAGAAACACGATTTCTAAACACGTGGAACGTGCTGTAACTTTTTGTTCTGTTTTTTTTATAAATATATATATATATATATATATATATATATATAAACAGTCCAGAGGATGGTGAGTGCTGTATTTATTTAGAGAAACAGTGTTGAAACTCAGGAACCTCTTAAGGCAATCTCCACCTATTTTTTTGGTCTCCTTTTGATCTAAAGACCTTTCTGAATTATTTAGCAAGGTGATATGAAACTAACAGCAAGGCACTCCTAGATGAACCTGCTGAATGGACTGGATTCTGTGGGTGTTTGAATTAATCAGGCCTGCTGGTTTTCATTTTTTAATTTTTATTTCCGATGGCACACAGATGAAGTCTTTCTCTTCCTTCTGCACGCCTGAATGATTCTCAATCAAGAGTGCCTCTTTCGCTGTTTAGTGTGAAAACGACACATTGATGGCTCAAGTCAAAGACATCTGAAATGCTGATAGACCTTTTATTTTTGGAATAGTTGGGATACAGACATGGAGCTGCTGTACACAAGGCAGCGAGACACTTGGAATGGCTTAGAATTAGACGGGAAATCAGATGCATTTTGAAAATGCATGGGAATTCTGACATTCCTGATTAGGAGCACACATGCAGTAGAAACACATCTCCAAATCATCTGAATATTTAAACAAGATCAAGACATATCCAACACAACAGGATTGCTCTTCGGCGGCGGTCGAGGAAACCGTGACAGATTGTGAATATTGTCGAGGTGCTGAAGAATCACAGGGTGCCCTCGCCCCGGGTGAAGGTGGGATTCTGAAGATTGTTGTTTGATTGTTGACGTCTCACCTTTCAAGGCCCTTAGATCAGCAGACATTTTGTTCCAGTTGATCCCGAGTCAACACAGCTGTCCACTAGCTCACACGTGTCCTTCCAGCAAGCAACTTTGCAGGTACCGAAGCCCCTTGTTTGGGGATGCTACTTAGTCCCCAAAAGGTCTATTGGTAACACTAAAATATTGGCTGCAAATTTGTAATGAATTGCGACTGAATGCCGCAGGAATAACA
Source organism: Acipenser ruthenus (assembly GCF_902713425.1). NCBI lineage: Eukaryota > Metazoa > Chordata > Actinopteri > Acipenseriformes > Acipenseridae > Acipenser > Acipenser ruthenus. Next base: position 41,600,867 of record NC_081200.1, on the reverse strand, counting down.
CCTGAATATCTCATGCGCTTCCTCTGAGTTCTGGAGTAATTCATTTTGAATTCAGCCCTGTTCATTCATGTGGAGTTAATATTATCTGTATTTATTCCATGTTCTAGTAACCCTTTAAAGTAAGTGTCTGTTCATGATTATTTCATGTGTATTAAGGGAAACTCGTGCTTGTGACTTTTGAATTCAATAGGAATTTCATTTGAAATCAGTAGGAAATCATGTGTTAGTTACATTGGAATTATAGACACTTCTTTTAAAGTGTTACCCATGTTCCTTTGTAACGGGTGATGTTCACTTCCTCTGAGCTGATCTCATGTATAAGGCATGCATTCAGGGGATTGTGAGAAGTGTTCATTCATGCTGGAATGCATGCCTTACACATGTGAACAACTCAGGGGATGTGCATCAGATCTTCAGGTGTTGTTCCTGTGGTATTCAGTTACAATTCATTATGGATTTTGTAGCCATAAAGTGTTACCAGCCTATTTGGTTCCTGCATCCTCTTCCCCAATAACAACCTTGTAGGCTTTGCTATTAAACTGAAGGATCGCTGTATTACTATTATTTTTCATGGACGCAGCAATTTATGCTTCTAATAACAGACTTTGCTCTTTTAAATCACAAGCCTTCTCAGCAGGGTTGCTCTGTATGGCTGTTTGATTAGTACTGGAGGCAGATTTATGGGTTGCTGAAGGGAGTTCATATGGTCTGCTACATACCTGACAAGATTGAAAAGGTCCTTGCAACAGTGGAAAGCAGCCCTTCTAGATGCTGAGCTCCTCGCATGGTTAACAAAAAAGCAGAAACACTTGCAAGCGTATGCAAGCGTGTTCGAACCACGTCTTTTATAAATTGGTACATTTTGTTTTTCCCAGGACTGTGTCGTCGTTGTAAGATGTCTGAACTGGCTGATCTCTCTCCACCGCGGACCCCGGCGGACCCGCAGCGGATCCAGAGGAACATCCTGGAGGAACAGGTGGAGCTGTGGTGGTTCCAGGACCCCAAGAGGTCCATCCTGTGCTACTGCGCCTCGGTGCTCCTGATCTTGGGCTGCGGGCTGGGCGGGGTGGGGCTGCTCTCCACCAGCAGCAGCCTGTCCAGCGAGTGGCGGCTGGGCGTGGGCATGGCGCTGTGCCTCCTGGCCCTGGCTGTGCTCCTCAAGCAGCTGCTGAGCTCCGCCATCCAGGACATGAACTGCGTGCGCAGCCGGCAGCGCATCGAGATGCTCCGGAGCGGCGGCGTCTCCGACCACCTCGTCATCCTGGCCACCGGGCTGGTCCTGCTGCTCTGCGGGGCGGTCCTGCTCATCCTGTCCGACTCCAGCGGGCTGCCCAAGCCAGGCTCCATCCTCAACGAGATGTTCATTTCTGGGGCTGTGCTGGCAGCCGCTGGGGCGGTGACCGTGTTCTCTCTGTTTGTCTACGTTGTCGTCACCAGGCTTCGGAACCGCGCGGCCGGAGGGCAGAGATTCTTGAACGCCGGCCTTGGAATTTTCACCGTCTCTGGAAGGATGGCAGAGAACGCGAGGGAGACCACCTCCAGCATGGCCAACTTGATTTAACTCTTCTGAAAGTCTGATGCAGCAGAGGTCCTAGTAAAGGATTTGGTGACTCCGTTATTCCTAGCAGTGATGATGACATTGTCTGAGTTCCGTGTTCCTGCCGCGTTTCTGCTCAGTGAGATATGTGGCTTTGCCGATGGCCATCTTGAGAAGGTCTGGAGTGTGCTGAAGTCGTAACTGCAAAGGGACTTGTGTACTTGATATAAACATCAACTGCCACAGAGATATCTACGAAGAGGTCTCTGTTATCCTGAAGATGTGAAATTATTTGTTCACTTTACAATACTATTTATGTATGAATTGAGATTGAATCATATTATTAGATAAACAATTTTGGAAAAGTACTTGTAAGACAAGAATACTGTGCAACACACCGTACTTGTGTACGTGTCCGTCTGTCTATATTAATAACACAGCAATCTCAATCTCTCTCTCTCTCTCTCTCTCTCTCTCTCTCTCTCTCTCTCTCTCTCTCTCTCTCAAACACACTGTTGTGATGAAATATTTGACATAGTTCAAAACCAAGCAACAATCTGCAATCTTTCCTGAGTCTTGCACATCATGTTTTTTGTACTGATTACAGAGGCATGCATTTTGTCAATGATGTTTATGAAAAGTGCAATAATTAGAAGTAGAGTTTTTGTAATTTCTTGAGACACTTTTAATAAATAATATATTGGAATTTGAGTTTGTCAGCCAGCGAGGACACTTCTCTCTTCAATTCTTAACTGTGATGCAAACCGGGCGCGACAGTTTCATTCATACAGCAGTGTGCAGATGCATGAGAACAAACACCCCTATTGCTTCTGTAGTTTGGATTTGTTGTGCATGTGAAACCAAACCATTACAACTGAAAATTGTCAAATTAGTGATTGTCTAATTTAATTGATGTCTTTATTAGGCCACACATGCAATTCATTTAAAATAGTAAGAGAACAGGAACACGTAGCCACACATGGTGAAATGCAGGAGACTTTTTAGAAGTTGTTCAAGATGCCTAATTAAAGCAGAAAGAGGTCTAACATTTTCACACACAAGTGGCTATTGTTTCTATATCAGTGATTACACTGAGCAGAAATGTAAATTCTCACACCCAGAGGTTTTCTTGCAGGTAGCTATATAAAGGATTTAATCTTGAGTTGTTCTCATGTATTTGACTGTTTAATGTAACACTAGTTAATTCATGAAAGCAAGTGAGTCACAGCCTAGTGAATATACTGTAGAGACCAATGTTTCCACAGAACCGGGAAGTAATGCTGTACGGTTTATATCCTTGAGGCAGAAAGCCAGAGTTCACAGATCTTGATTAATTGTGTCCTGGTAAAAGATCCAAGAGTGTTGGCTGTATGCTTACCACACAGACCTCCTTTAAAGTGGGGCTGCCCCATGTTCATGATACAGGAAATCTAGGAGTGTTGATCACCATTTCCTGATTCCCATTCCTAGCGGAAGCTGAATACAGATACATTTAAATGAATGAGATGTCACACGCCCTTTCTTATTTATATAGACACAAATATATTAAACCCCAATTGTAATGCTCTGAAGAGTGGTGGTCCTCTGCGGTTTAGTTGAATTGATTGCGCTGCTGTTCAGCACTGATTAATGAACACAAGGTAATCGCTACGTACATGATTTCCCAACGTGAATCTTTCATATTGTAATGCAAAAAATGGTAATGCAGATTTCGATACATGGGATGGGATTTGTTTTTGCATTGTTGCAATGCTGCTAATAAAATGAACAGGGCATGATTCAATTGTATGTATCCCTGGCATTTTAGCAGGTCAGAATCTCTGTTTTGCAAAGTGATGAAAATGTGATGCCCCCTTGTACATTACAAATGTGATATTTCTAGTGTTCAAGTGTTTTTGATATGGTGCAAGTAAAGATTTGAGCTTTGCCGTACAGTCTTGTTTACCGAGTTGTATAGACATCTAGCTGGTCCCGTTAAGCAATCTCTCTTGTGATGGTACCTTGTCATAATCTCTTCATATATGCTGTCTTTCCCATTGTGATGAAGCTTTTAAATATTACAGAATACAAGGCAGGGGATGATGACACATGCAAAACAAAATACGCAAAACACTGTCCCATAGAAGTACTGTATATAAGAGAGATCACCTCAATGGATAATCGTTCTTTCTCATGGTGGGTAGACACAATAGCGATTGTGCCTTAGCAAAACGTCATCTCTCTCTCTCCTCTGTCTCCTGGCTGCCCGGCTCTGGGGCCGGCAGGCTGTACGGGTAGCTGACAGGGCAGAGGAGAGACAGCCTGCCCTTTGTCTTGGGCTCTGTGCAGCCTATTGTCAGCGAGCGAGAGGCTCTCACGTGCTGAGAGAGAGAGACAAGTGCATCGGGGGCCACCGTGCACAGGGATCACCGTTGGGATTTGTATTGTAATATGGGCTGCCAGGCAGCATGTCCTGTGTTTGTAGCAGACGAATGGAAGTCAGTCACACGGCTGGCTTTAGGATCTCAGTGCTGGGATCCTGTTTCCATGCACCTTTGAGCTGTAATAAGACAGTAACTAAGGATTTTATTGCCTCATTAGCACAACAACATCTTCACCGGTACCTTGTGATTCCTGCAGTATAGATTCGATTTTCTTTTTGTAGGTACAACACTATCAGTGTAATTCCTTTGCTGCAGGTGTTAGGAAACCACATGAGATCCTACTCTGAAGCACATGGAAGTGATGAACAGTGACAGGAAAGTACGTATAACCCGCAGTGTAACTTAAATGGATGCAAATCATTGTAAAAAATACAGTGAAATGATAACTACCAGCTGTAAGAACTACTGACTGCTTTCTAGTTCAGCATTTCAGTTTTTTAAAAAAGGTTTTGGTCATGCAATTTCAGGCAAAAAAAAGAAATATCAGACATTAAAAACAAGAGTTCAATAATAAAAAATATTCTACAAAAAAAAAAAGATTCTAAAAAAGAATCTTAGAAAACATAACTAACGTCTTGAGGCTCTGATCTCCACACTGTGTGAAGTTGGAATCCTATCAAATCTTTTTAAAGGCCATTGTGAAGTGAAATCGATACAGCAGGAGGATAAACCAGGAGGGCAATGAAGTAGCCTTTTGTCCTCGTGCTGCAGTCGATCACAGATAAAATCCCTCTAACGTGCCAATTGCAACCCTGCACAATTATATTCTTTATGTGCACTTTCTTTGACTCGCTAATTTCAGTCCAATGATCGTTTTCTCATTCGTAATGAAAAACCAGTTTAGACTCATGAGTCATCCCCATTTAAAAGAGGGGGGGTGGCTGGCCTTCGAGAATGAGGCCGCCCTGGAGCACGACTGAAGATTCCAGCACAGAGATGTTTGCTGTTACCAAGGCATTCTCCAACAGACCAAAGGTTGGAGGTTCATAACTTTACTAAACCTTTTTCGAAGCGAAGCCCGCCAAGGATACTGCAGGACAGAAAATAAGTCATTTGTATTTGTTACACTGTGTTTGAAATATGTGAGGGAGACTTGCAGCGAGACTAAACAGCTGCACTCTCTACCCTCTCTTGCGATCCACACCACCTTGTACCGCGCATGCTCCCAATGAAGCCTACTGAACCCGCTTATTGCATATCAACAGTTAATACACAAGCCCTCACACTACAAGAATAACATATTTTTTAACTGCATAAAACTGGCATGAAACCTCTTGGAACTAAGTTCCTTTTTTTTTTGCCTTTGAATTGAACATGTGTTTGGACAAGACAAGGGGTGTGATAATAGCCTTGCTTTCTTGGCTGAATAGGGAGCAGGTTTCTCTCTCTTTCTCTCTCCTAGGATGAAAATGGCAATTCCCTCAACAAACAGTCCAGTGGTACACAGCAGGAGGTCTCCACGGCAACCCTGTGTCTCACTTCCTCACCTGGGTGCGGATCATTCACAGGCACTCAGTAGATAATCTGCTTGCTGGTCTGCCTCACTCCCTGCAAAGCTACAACTCCTTCTAAATGACACCTCAAATCAGACAGCAGACTGAACTGGGTTTGTATTTCCACAAAGCATCATGAATCTGCAAAAGTACCGTCCAAACATACAGTGGAAAGCTTTTGTAAGGGTGTGCTTGTGGTTTGTAGATAACTTGGTGTGTAAGGAAGGCGTAGGTAAATACAGAACAATGAATTCCATTGGTTACAGTGCTGTGAATAAGTCTATTTACTAACTATACTGTGCGGCCATACTTGCCATAAAAATCAAATTTTATTCTATTTATTTATTAACTATTCTAAATATAGCGTTAATCCACACTCACGTAGTGGTTGATTTATTTTTGTAAAGCTTTTTTTCCCAACAAACTTAACACATATAAAATGTATAAAATACATATTATTTGTTTATATAGCAGACATGTTTATCCAAGGCGACTTACAGAGACTACTAGTTTTGAGTCTGTTTTGCTAAATTAATATAAAAGGGGAAAAAAATCTCTCTCATTTTGACATTAGCTAGTCTTTATTTTTTAAAACAGAAAGCTTCAGTAATCTTTAGCTTTGTAGAGTGTATGACTTCCCTCGTGAGCCATGTCTTATTAGACTGGGCCAACGAGGATGAACCACGACTGACACAGGCTCACAGCAGCAACGCAGCAGCAGGTCCGCTGGGAGGAAGCTAAACTAGGCATATACACTAGAGCAGTCTGATCAGAAGAAGTTTAATGAAAACACCCCACTCTCCAAATAAGAGATACAAAGTGAGAAGAAATAAAACAAGCCGAGACGGTACAGATCCAAGTAGAATCAAAGCGCAATCCGGGTCACATATTTAAACTGCTGGGATGTTTTGTAATGTTCCCACTCAGTTATTGTCCATGTTATTTCTGTAACACTTTCCACTGTGTCTCTAATTACTGTGCATTTACATAGTAGTTACTTAGTAAATACATGTGTACTGAAACATCGTTACAATGTTATTACGCATAGTTACACTACACTTCACATTTTCAATAATAAACAAGCCGTCTTTCATAAAAGGATTGTCTGTATTGTCCGGTTTGATTTCCCATTGTTTGGTCTTCGTCTGCACAGTAAAGATGGTGTGAAATTCATCTTCAATGCACAGTTTAGTTTGTCCGAAGCTGGTAATCTGCAAATGAAAATGCAAGTGTTTTATAACTCTTGTCTAAATTAATTATCATACACCAGGGGGGGCAGCCCTGGTCCTGGAGAGCTGCAGGATCGTCTGGTTTTCGTTCCACCAGAGTTCTCAATTACTTAATTGAACCAATTATTTTCATCCTTGGTCAACACTAAAAATTGTTCCATGTCTTTAAAGATACCCAGAAAACCTGCAGGACCGTGGCTCCAGGACCAGGGTTGGCCACCTCTGTAATAACCCATAAAAACCCCTTGCATCTGTATCACTGTGGATGGTGATGGAATAAAGGGCTCCTAAGCGCATCTCAGTTGTTTCTTGTAAAGTTTTGAGATCACTGGGTAAATCATGTTCTGTCTAAGAGCAGAGTTGGGGCACCAGTCCCGCCCGTTTTCCTGTCCATTAGTAATCTTTTAATAGCGGGCTCGCTTACCTCCACTCTGGGTGATGTACCTGACCCAGGGCAGGGCATGGTATCCACTCTTCTCAATGATCTTCAGGTAGCGAACCTGAGGAAGCAGGAAGAGAAAATAAAAACAGGATTAGCAGCTAGGGTTGCCACCTGTACCTGTTATGAGACAGTGTTGCAATATTTCAATATGCCCCCCCGGGACACTAACAGATCCCAGTTTCTAATCGTATGCTTCCACATCCATTCAGATTACTACAGCAACACCACAGCCAGCACCGTACCCTGAGCCCAGGTTAGATAACCACACTATATCACTGCAACAGAGACGGACAATATGAATTGGTTGCAGTACTGCAGTAGTCATGTTAGGAATGTTACCTTTTGGATGAATAGAAGATTTCTAAAGAGGGTTTAAACTTTCAACAACCCCTTTTTGTTTGGATGTCCCGGCTGTTTGCATCTCACAGATGGAGTCGGGATCGCAACACTGTTTGTGCACGTGCGTCCTGTTACCTGCAGTGTTATGGGGTTTTAGGACATTTCTGAAAGGATCACACTATTTGTGTGGACCTCAGTAGTACTAACCCTACTTGCTGTGTATCACTACCACTGTAAAATAGGGGGGCTAAATAACATATCAAAAAAGATTTTGTACATCCATAACTTCACAGTACTGCTACAATCATTTCAAATTAATATGATGTTTTTGTATCAGGATGGCAGTGTACACCAGAGATAGAAATAAGACTGTCCCATCCAATCCTGGCTTCGCTATACACTATAACCTATACACACTGGGGCTAATCAAGCTTGTAGTAAAACCTGGAATGGGTGACACTGCTATGCAGTGGGAGTCTTATTCCCATCCCTGTATGCTGATCCGGTTACAGTGAGATCGCCTCCTGACCTGAATCCCTGATACAGTGAAGTAGGGAATCTCAAATTTGACCGTGATCGGTGGCTTCCTCTCCAGTTCTTCACTGTCCACGCTGGGCAGACCGAAGTGTGCCCGCATCAGGTACTCCTTACCCCCCTGTAGGGACAAACCAAGTTTCATTTCTATTGCTGCTGTATGACACCAAGCCATAAATGCAAAACATTTACAGGCTCTTTGAGACAGGCGTTTACAGGCAGGTCTAAAGTCCTTATTGTAAAATATAAGGGCTTCAGTCCAAAGAATAAAAGAGAAGAAGCAAGCAAAAAACAACAGCCAAATGCACACTGTGTCGTATAAAAAGCAAAGAGAACCACAGCACCACATCCTGACCACTGAAATATCATGGTGATCTTTGTGAATGCGTTTCCCTCTCGTTTAAATTCGCTTTCGGTTTCAGTCTCTTTGGACACATAATAAATATATTTTTAATAAATATATTTTTTCATTCCTTTATATGGGGAAAAAATGGCATCTGGCTCATATGAGTTCATCATGCATGTGTGTCTTTCATACGTCCCGATACAAAGACTACAAAAGAGGTTTTCTTTTTGTACCTGTCCCTGTATGAGGTTGCCATGCATGAAAGGGTTAAAACTACCTGCCGCTTCAATGGATCTCTTTGTACAGCTGGTACACCAGAGTGTAACCATTAACACGCCCCCCTGGCTGATGTAAGAAACGGCCCATTTTTTCCCATGGGGTTATTTCTTACTGATGTATCTCATACGTCCGCGAGGCATGGCTGGACAGGAGAGAGGAGGGCTCGGTACTCACAGGAAATGATTTAATGGTCCAGATGACCGCGTTCTTCTCCGGCACCCATTTGGCGCTGCCGGTGCATGCCTTGAATTTCGGAGAGTCGGCGTCGCTCGGCACAGGAACCGTGATCTCCACGTTGTTTGCCGTCGATCTCTGCTTGAACTGACCCCTGGCCTTGAGGAGTACAAGGGGTTATGGGAGGGAGGGGGAGTTTCTACAGGGATGGCTCCAGAGGGGTAGACTGCTTTAATAACATGGATGCATGATACAATCTCATCACTGTACTGTATTACTGTGTGACTTATCTTCCTAAACTTATATTCATTGTTATAATGCTGTAATGGAACCAATATACTGTGACATACTGAAAAACTACCTTCTCTTAGCCAAGCGATGTGGACAAACATTGGGGTCTTCGGTCTCCATGATTGTTTGCTGAACCACCCAGGAACACTTGACTCGCCCCGAATTCATACAAACGAACAAATCAAACTTGACCTTGACCATGACCTCCACTCGGCTGTGGGAATATTTACCTTGACCATGCTCTCCACTCGGCTGTGGGAATATTTACCTTGACCATGATCTCCACTCGGCTGTGGGAATATTTCTCAATGACAGATTCAATCCAGATCAGAGGTTTCACCTGAAATCAGGAGGGATCATTTTCTTTATCTTCTTCATACTGTCGGTGACAGGCAAGTCGTTGCACACAGGTAATTGGTTTTGTTCTTAGATATACTTGTATTTAGGTGTAGTACACGAGGAGGCAAAGGTAAAGGTTCCGAATTTGAATAAATCACGAAACCTGCCGAGTTTACTGCACTTAAAAACAAATCATTGCTAGTATACGCCTTTACTTTACAGAAACATGTTTTTTGCTTTCTACTTAGATTTCTTCTGCGGTGGTCTGCACAGTTGCCGTAGTGATTTCATACACAACAAAAAATCAAACGCTGTAGTGCATCCTGACATATCCTACAGTAACAGAGAGATCTGATTGGCTGTAAAGGTTGTGCTGGCGTATAATCTATAATATAATCAAAAAGCACGGTAGTGAGTTTGTGTTCAGTAGGTACTGGCACTGCCCCCTGGCCCAGCAGCTGTGGCCTGCACTCACATGCGTGTTGAGTCGATAGGACATCAGCTCACAGTCTCCGTCGGGGGGGATGAAGGAGATGGTGCGGTCGTTCTCAAAGCGGGACAGCCGCACACACTGGTGGAACTTCACATCCTCCAGCTCCACAGCCTTACCCTTATCCCCTGTGTGAAAACAAAACCAGAGCTTCTGTGCATTAACCCTCTGACCCCATACTACCCGCAGCCACTACCACTTGATAGGTTAAAACGCTCTGTGCATACACTTTCTCCTGCTTCAAAAGAAACACCTTCTCTGTGACATTTCCCACCCAGATTCAAAGCAGCTCCAGGGCTTGATGTTCCCAAGAGCTGCCTGAGCTGGACGCTCTGCTTTTGGAGATCAGAGACCCTGCGTGGTACCCCTTCATCCCAGCAGGGAGACCTGTGACTCTCCTTCTGCACAGAACCATTCAAACGACACCAGCAACGACAGCGGTGAATGTACAGGGATACAGCACCAGGGTAAGAGAATGCCCGGAGGTTTATTGAGGAGGTGATCTTGTGCCCTGCCCTCCTGCAATGGTCTGTCCTTTCCCTAATATAACAATAATATCAGAGTAATAGTATAATAATAGTTTACAATGTTTTTTTTTTAAATATGCTCTCCCATGCCTCTCTGGGATTGATAATGCTACCCTATGCTTCACCGTGCTTTCACTGTGATTTATCAGACTGTGCTGTTCCTTTACTATGGTATGACCCTTCTCTTTCTGAAGTGAGCAGTTTACAGTAAAGCAGTCGTGTGAAGCCCCTGGGAGCACCCCGGTAATGCTGTGTGTGCGACTCACTGCCGGTGTTCTGAAAGAGGAGCTTGTCATTGAGTCCCAGCCGCAGCTCTGGCATTCCTGACAGGACCACCTTCATCTTGACACTGCCCACGATCTCACTGCGCAGCACGCTGCCACTCGCACTCACCTGAGAGGGAGGGACACAGAGCCCCGGGTCACAGAGAGCTCCCACTGGACACAAGCTCTACTTACACATACATATATATATATATATAATGGCAGTCCTCAGATCATACTGCTAGTAATATAAACAGTACATATCACAGTGCCTAAGCCACACAGTACAGTACATGCATGTGTTTACAGGAGTTTCTCAGTGTTTTTGGAAGGAGCTCCTGTACTTCTAGGAAGTTCTGTCTCATTTCCTAGTCTTATGAATTCCAGGAAATGGGTTGAAGAGCCTGGGAAATCATTCAGTGCTGCACTCATCGGATGAATTCAGCACAAACTACCCTCCGAAGAGGACTTGAGGAGTCGGTTTAGTGTATGTGCCTATCTCAACCCACGTTCCTGCTGCATCTGCTCTGTGTGTTCCTCTTACCAGTAAATTGACTGACTCAATAACGTCCATAAACACTTCGTTCTTCCGGTATTTGATCCCCTCCGATCTCCAGGAGACGGCGTTGGTTACAGTTGCTGGGGGCCGGGGGGCACCCACCTCCAGCTTGTGCCCCCGTTGTGTGATGTACCTGCAGAGGGACAGTGATCTACTATGAGAGCTGTGTGCAGACTGTGGACTGCAAGAAGTGCTAACAAACATGCTTGGAAAGAATAAGCTAGAATGATTTGAGTAGAGTCCTGACCAATGCCTGAAGGGATCCATACATTCCGGGAAGGTGGTTTGGGTCTGCAGGGTGCAGTCAGTCTCCAAAGCTACGTTTGCCCAGCAACCATGTTGGCCTTACTGTACAGAACTTTGCCTTGCAGGAGCCCACTCCAGAGGTTCTCACAGTGACCAGTGTAATAAGATCTCCAGCATGGGGCACAAACTGTGTCCCAGCTGCTTACAGTAAGTGCTGTGTACACAACAGCACTTGTCTGATATGGTTTGCTTTGGAAATAAATGCCACACTGTATTAGCTTCTGTTACATGAGCTTCTCTCAAAATTGCAAGCCATCTCAGAGCTTTTTAAAAACGGGTCAGGGAACTTAATGAGTGCTCTTAAATAAGCATTGGATAACATCAAAAAACAAATGCAAAGTGCAAACTGCTGCTGCAACTGAAAGAAGATATATACGCCCTCCTGTTCTGTATGCATGTCTGCTTAGCTGTGTACTCTGAGATGAAGTTTGCATTATTTGTGTTACAAAACTAGTAAGAATTCTTCAAGAGTCCTTCAAATTAACCTTTGTAGCTTTCTAAATTTTGCTTTTACAAAAAGAAAAAAAATAGCTGCAAATTGCTCACTAGAGTAAGATGGGTGGATAAAGAGAGAGTAATCAGCCACTTTCGCCCACCGGCAATCATCACGCACTGTCTTCGGAAATTCATTTGCCCTTTGAAGCCCTTTGATGCACGAAGAAAGCTCTTGAAATCTAATTGTTCTTAATGTAATTCTGATATCCCATTCCCAGCCCTGGCCAGGTGACCTTGCTTCAGTAATAAAATCAACCCAATCTGCTGCTTTTTTGTTTAATGATCCCCTGCGCTGTTAAACGAGCAGCAGCGTGCGCGCATGTGGAACATGAGAGGAACACAAGCGCATTAGCATCTGAATAACCCACGCGGGTGCTGCTCATTTGAATCACAATTGAGAACAGGGAGGCACTCATAGGGCTCTGCAGTGGAGTGCCAGCACAGAGGGACGGGTTCTTAACTTTACTCAGATTTATTAACAAAAAAAAATGTATGAGTCCACGTCGTAAAAGACCCTGGAGATGAAACCAACTGCATAAAAAAAACAACAACATTCTCTACTGTAAAAAAAGGAAAACTATCTGTACAAACTGAAACAACACCACCATGCTATCTGTAGAAACTGAAACAGCATCACCAGTCTGCCTGGCTCCTTCCACCATGCTATCTGTAGAAACTGAAACAGCATCACCAGTCTGCCTGGCTCCTTCTACCATGCTATCTGTACAAACTGAAACAGCATCACCAGTCTGCCTGGCTCCTTCTACCATGCTATCTGTACAAACTGAAACAGCATCACCAGTCTGCCTGGCTCCTTCTACCATGCTATCTGTACAAACTGAAACAGCATCACCAGTCTGCCTGGCTCCTTCTACCATGCTATCTGTACAAACTGAAACAGCATCACCAGTCTGCCTGGCTCCTTCTACCATGCTATCTGTACAAACTGAAACAGCATCACCAGTCTGCCTGACTCCTTCTACCATGCTATCTGTAGAAACTGAAACAGCATCACCAGTCTGCCAGACTCCTTCTACCATGCTATCTGTACAAACTGAAACAGCGTCACCAGTCTGTTTGTCATTAAGTATTTCTAGTGATTGATGAGTATCCTGTTGGGTCCCGATTCTTCTTGCATAGTAAAAGCATGGGGAATATATTGTAAAGTGTAACATTTGTGTGCAAAACCTCCAAGGTAAGTCTGTACCAGGGAGCCCTACACTATGTGCTACAGTATATGTAATGTTACAGTCCTGCACCAGGTGTCCTGATAATGGGAGGCACACTTACTCCTGCAGGATCTGGCTGTCTGTTGTTTGAGGAAATCCGAAATCCATCACCTCATCCATGAGCTCGTATACGGTTACGAAGTTATCCCGGATACTCTCCTCTTCCAGCTCTTTGAAATACTCTTTAAAAACCTAGAAACAGATTTCACAGGCATCATTAAATACATAACTGCTGAACCGACGGGACTGGGGTTGCTGAGGGTGCAGGTGGAGCAGACACAACACAACTTGGAGTCATTCAGAAGGATTGCAAAGGAAAGGGTAAAAAAACGAATATCAATCATATAGGTGCTATACCTCTATACCTCCGATGAAGACCAGAGGTATTGTAACACTTTGAAATGATACCCCACAGCCTCTTAACAGTTTCTCAGTCAGGCTGTAAGCCGGTTTCAACTTGTTTTGGTTGTTAGCTAGAGATTCAAAACCAAGGAACAGAACGGAACACAAAGTCACCTGTCTGCAATATGGTAGTTATAGCAGGTCAGAGGTCAAGCTGGCAATGGTGTCCATTGTGAAGGTCAGTATCTCAAACGGTTTGTGAGGTGTTGACAGGATGCTTCATTAGACACTTACCTCCACTATTTTATAGAGAAAGGCGAAGACCAAGGCAGCGTTAGCATTGTTCTTAGTCATTGCTACCACTGTGTATCAACAGTAAGGAAAGAATCGACCACACAATGCTGATGAGAATTCACAATATTAGAAGATTTACTGCAGGTAGCTGCTGTGCAGTATTTACATGTTGCAAATATAAAGTATGCTTGTTGTATCAGGCTTAGGATTGGGGTTCTACACATTAGTGATAGGGTTTGTTTAGGTAGGGGTTAGAGTTGGGATTGGGGTTGGGGATAGAGTTGGGGTTTGCCTATTAGGGTTCAGGTTAGGGTTAGTGTTAGGGTTAGAGTTCGGGTTTGCCTATTAGGGTTCAGGTTAGGGTTAGGATTAGGGTTAGAGTAGGGGTTTGCCTATTAGGGTTCAGGTTAAGGTTGGGGTTGTGGTAACAGTTAGGGTTAGAGTTGGGGTTAGAGTTGGGGTTAGAGTTGGGGTTGGGGTTAGAGTTGGGGTTTGTCTATTAGGGTTCAGGTTAAGGTTGGGGTTGTGGTAACGGTTAGGGTTAGAGTTGGGGTTAGAGTTGGAGTTAGAGTTGGGGTTGGGGTTGGGGTTAGAGTTGGGGTTTGCCTATTAGGGTTCAGGTTAGGGTTAGGATTAGGGTTAGAGTAGGGGTTTGCCTATTAGGGTTCAGGTCAGGGTTAGAGTTTGGGTTGGGTTTAGAGTTAGGTATAGGCCTAGGGTTAGGGTTAGGTGAATTCCAGATAAAGTCAACTTGTTTATTGTAAACATTTTTGCTCAGTCTGATTAAAATGACACAAAAGCATTTGAGTGTATATATAAAACACTTTTTTTTTTTAGATGAACAGTATGAAATGACCATGTAAGTGCCTGTGCGGGAGCCTCTCTGTGAAAGGATACAGTACAGGTTACTGTGCTTGATCCACAGGAAGTGCACTGCCCCGTGGGCCACAAATGGAGACACATCAACTTCCTCCTCCTTCTGCATCAGAATGGGCATGAAGTGATCGATTTCATTCATGTCGATATCCCCCTTGTAATTCCGAGAGATCAGCACCTGGGACAGACAGACAGAGGGTTCAATGCATGCCACTGACCATCAATCACTCGGGATAGCCAGACAGACAGACAGACACAGATACATCATCTCTAGGGCTTCTAGTTTTCGTTTTTTATTTTCCATCTCTCTCCCTCCCTTTAAACCTTAATTAATAGTTGTTAAGCCTTAACTGAATACCAGATTGTTTAAATTAGCGATGCACCACTAGAAGCTAATGCAGTGGAAATTAATAAACTGAATTCGAAGATTGGAGCCGGAACAAAATGCAGGTTCAGATAGAATCAGGTGAGATCAATGCATGTCGCTTGTGAACTCAATCAAGATATGAGGGTAAAAAGAAACAACTTCCTTTGGTAATTAGTCTGATTAACAAAGCGAATCGGCTCAAAATATGTTTAAAGGGACATCACGTGATCAAAAATAAAACCCGAAAACTACAAGCCCTAATCATATATCAACAGTAACAGCACCAAGCTTACTAACAACATTAAGAAATGTTTTTCAGTTTGTAATATACAGTATACTAGCCTATTTATAAACTGATGAATAAACTATATGCATCTGGGGTGGATGCTGGGCGTGAGCCGGCGACCCTGTACACCGCAAGTGTGTTTGTGGTTTTAGAGCTTTTAACCTCACCTCATCCCACCAGCAGGGGGCACAATCTGTAACAGCAGTGTATCACACAACACTGCCCGGTCATATGCATGGGGTCCCGTAGTATTACGTCTTCCTGACTGCTCAGGTTCGTTACCTGGGTAGGCAGGTGACCTGATAAGCGGGACCTCCATTCATGCGTCTGAAGACACAATACAGGCACTGTGAGGGCTGCCTGGGGCTTTCCATGAAGAGATACAGCCATGCATTCATTCATTGTGCTCACAATGACAGCAGGCATTAGGATACTGTACCAGGGATTAGAAAACACCCTGAGGGCATTTCACATGAAAGCTGCTAAACCAGCTGTAGACATCCTTTCCGCTGGAGGAAATCTGCACTGCATTATAACACTGGGGCCTGAATTAAATCAAAGTTCATGGCGCAGCCATACAGCAGCTATACTTTACAATGGCTAACGGCTACTTCAGTAACATTGTCCAGAAGTATCAGAACCTACAATTCAGTCCTTCAGAGCACCATGAATTGAAAGGCAGGCGACAGAGTTACATGAAGTATAAAACAAGAAAACATTCTGAACAAAAACGTCTCTCCAAGCCAGGTGTCTTATTGCATGGAGGCAGAGATGTTTTATTCTAACTAGGAGGCTAAATCATTTAAAATAATTAGACACGTATTTCTTCATGTCAATACATTCCATTATATTTTTGTTAGAACTGAATATCTTTGGTTCTGTGTGTAGGACTGCTTACAATGTGTGTAGGTGTTGGAGCTTGATTAGTTATTTAGCTACCTGCTTGTTACTAAGCTACACTTCCTCCCATGAGAATCCTATCCAAGGAAACCTTATCCAGTATTGTGTTGTCTTTCCCCGGTGCTGTGCTGTAGTGTCAGTAGAGTAGATGCTGTATCATTGAGAACAGTACTGACGCTAACAAGGGTAAAGAAATGCCTTATCAACCATAGCTGCACTACACCTCCAACTGCACCGAGCAAAACAATACAAACCTGCTACATAACAAAGCAAACTCAACAAAAAGCAGGTAGCTGGGGTTGTATGTCATTATTAAAGCCACGAGCAGTCACTGAAGTGCTACTGGGTAAAGTAACAAGATGAACACGAAGCAGGTTAAGCCCACTTGTAAAATATTGACTTTGTTTATTGTTCATTCAAATGTAGTTTTTGTTTTATTGAAACACTGTGATCCCTACAATGGAAAAAAGGAAGTATCTTTCTGTGACCAAACGGAAACAAAAAAGAAATACAGAAGAACTGCTTTTACTTTAGCAATGCATGTTGATAATAATAATAATAATAATAATAATAATAATAATAATAATAATAATAATTATTATTATTATTTATTTCTTAGCAGACGCCCTTATCCAGGGCGACTTACAATCGCAAGCAAATACAAATACATTCAAGTGTTACAATATAAGTCATACAATAAGAACAAGAAATACAATAATTCTCAAGTGTGACAAACCACAATTCAATAATACAGCAGATAATAGTGAAAGTTACATCAGGATATGATTAAATAGTGATAGTTACATTACATAACATAATTACATAATACATAACATTATTATTGTCTAACATATAGTTACACAATAATAATAATAATAATAATAATAATAATAATGTGTTAATGACTAACTCCTAGTGTACTTTTGACCGAAGTTGATATCAATATAAAACTCAAAATAAGAACTCTAACAACCAATTACAGGTGTTTGTCTGCCTTTAACCTTGGTGACGTTGTCAGCAAATGGATTTATTACCGAATAATGTAACAGATTTGCACGCGCCTCTTTTTTCTTTTAGTCTATGAACACAAACGCCTTGCAGACACGACAGCTGATTTTCGTGGCCCATTTTTACTATTCCAGTTGTCACCTGTTGCTTTGCTCGCTTCTTGACGGACCCCGATGGCGGTGTGGTGTCAGGTATGCATGCCAACCCCAAGACAAACGCTACAAAGTTTCTGCACGGCTTACCTTCCCCTTGATATCCAGCACAAAAACCGCCGACGCAGACATGCTGGATGCGGATGGATGATCTGCTAGAATAATACAAACCCGATGACCTCAACACTTTTCTCTCTTTTCTACCGATTTTCTTTGTTTTCCAGTTTTAGTTTCAATTAAATGCAGACTCGTTCTTCCGGGTCTCCTAGCGTCACAAACTTGTCAAACAGCCCGTATTAGCATAAAGGAGTGACCGTGAGCTTCTGTTGAGCGATATGTACCCGCAGGCTGTTCAGGCACATATTCTGTCTGTTTGTGTTTAGCGAGCTGCTGTAGAAATAAACACAAATAAAAAAAATAGCGCAAGATAAATAATAATAATAATAATAATAATAATAATAATAGATTACAATTTACTTTTTGTTTTTTAAATTGCGTTGTCCAGTAAAAATGCGCAGTATCTATAATAACTTGGAAAAACTTGGGGGGGGGGGGGGGGGGGGCGACTGAGTTATTGAACTAACCAAAAACACTGGGCGTGGTGGAATGCGCTCACCCGTGGGTTCCAAATGGTCGTAATAGACAAGTTATTATTATTATTATTATTATTATTATTATTATTATTATTATTATTATTATTATTTACGACTTACAATCGTAAGCATTAGGACAGGGGCCTGGAGGCCCATTCCACTCCAGGTTTAACAAGTAAATGGATTTAATCAACTACATCGGTGTTTGGATGGAGGCTTATTTAATTGGTTCAATTAAACCATTTACAACACGGCTGGAACAAAGAGCAGGCGCGGAAGAGCCAGCTGTGGCCGCCCCTGCATTAGGATTTATTGTCTTTTCAGTCACTCTGGTTATTTCCACGCATATAGATTTTTTGTTTCATTTTTCTGTAAACGTGCTTTCACAGGGCTTTGTGTTTGCGTTGATCTAAAAAAAACGATTACTATTGTATTTAGAGCTATTTACTGTTAAACTATTGTGAAGCCGATGGAGAGGGGGGCAGTTCGCAGTGTCACCCTGAAATGACTAAGACAGAACCATCACACGCCACCAGCATTACAGCAATAGTAGCAGCGGTATCTGATACCGTGATGTGGCACCACGCTGGGTTGCCGGTGTGTGTGTGTGTGTGTGTGTGATACACTGGGGGTGATCAAGTAAAAGAAATACATAACGTTGGTATAGTGCTGCACAAACTGAGTATTCACACGGAGCTCTTCACAGAAAGCAGGGGCCGACGCTCAGGGGAGGGTGGCTGGGGTCGATCGGGCTGATTTACCGTTCAGAGTGAAGAAACAGCTGCTTGGGTTTGTGATGATCGCTGCTTTAACTCTGTGGAGAAGAGCGATCCACACAAACCCAAGCAGCCGTTTGTTCGCTCGTCACTCTGAACGATAAATCAGCATGATCAGCACCAGCGACCCGGTCCTGTGCAGAACTCCATCCCAGTAATGGAGTAATGGGTTCGTGATGGTCTGTTTTGTACAATCGCGAACCGCTTTGTTCCACATGCACGCTGGTGTTGAGAACATCTCACTCAAGTCTAGTCATGTACTTAAGATTTGTAATAATAATAATAATAATAATAATAATAATAATAATAATAATACAGTGATCAAGAAATTGTACAGTATTTATATGGCAGAAAGTTTATTATAAGCTACAAAAAATAGAATAAATCACAAGACAAATTATTGTTCACAGGTTGTTTATTTGTGAACAAAAGAATATACTTCAGTTACATCTAAATTGTGAAAAGGTTTAAGAGCGACCCCTAGTGGTGTCATGTTGGTATGCCTTTATCATTCGACACTGTGCTCCCATTGATTTACTGTACATTTAATAATTAAAGCCCTAAAAAATAATTGTTTCAGTGGTTTTAATTACAGCGAATTTACATCTTTACACGGTACATATGGAGCCCGATTGGTAGCATATTTTAGTAAAAATGTAAATGTAACGAATTAATCATTCTTAATAATATAGGACTGCCCTCCAGCTAGTCTGGCTACAGGATGCAACAGTACTTGCTGGTGGAAGGTGTGCACTGAGTCTCATTGTATCCAGAGCAGTACAGTACAATTCGCAGTATGAGCACTCCTCTGTTAAACCACCAGACGAGGGAGTTTATGGTTTCTCCTCCATGTATCTGTATGTCACACATGTGGGTTCCACGACATGTTCTGTCTTTATTTTGACTGCATGAATATTTCTGAACCATATGAAATGGTTTGTTTTGTTATGCTACTTATTAAACGAGAGCAATTAACATAAGCTCACAAAATAACTTGACATCAAATAAACTTGATGGAGAATCAGGTTGTCAAAGCCCCATTTTTCAGGAAATGCTTTAAATGGAAATCTCAGCTTCGTGCCGCGTTGTTTTATTTGATTTCAACACAACAGCCCGGTAGATACACAGTGTTAAAGCACACTTTGTCAATGCCCGTGTCACCCTGCAGTTCCACAGTTCCCAATGTTCAATAATCAGTTTCAGGATGAACACAAGATGTATCCAAGTTGTGCTTGTATTGGTCAGTGGAGCGATGGGTGTAATCAGAGCATATACCATTGAGCTCACCAATCAGGCTCCTTGTGATCAAATGGAATATTCACAATGGAGTGTTTGTGAAGAAACACTAACATAAGAAATCTGGTAAAGAACCACCAGTAACACTTTATATGACATGTCTCTAATTCCTGTGTATTGACATCGTAGTTACTTAGTAAATACATATGTACTTACACGCAGTTACAATGTTATTATGCAGAGTTACAATGGAATTAACGGGTAAATCTTTTTGCATATATATATATATATATATATATATATATATATATATATATATATATAATTACACAATTGTATCAGAGAAGGGTTTGGGGTTAGGGTTAGCTTTGAGTTAAGGTTAGTGGGGTTAGGGTTAGGTTTAGAATTAGGGTTTAGGGATAGGATTAGGTTTATATCATGCAAAAAAAAATACATATTAAGTACATTGTAACCATGCATAATAACATTGTATTGATGTGTAAGTACACATGTATTTACTAAGCAAATGCTATGTAAAGACACAGTCATTAGAGACACTTCATGGAAAGTGTTACCCAACACCAGTTTATGTTTGTATGCGTTTTCTTTGTTTTAATATATTGTTGTTGGTTTAAAAAACAAAAAGCAAACTGTATTCATTTCTTCATAAGATTGTTCAGTAATCTAGAGTGGAAATGGTTAGAGTCTCCAGTCCCTATGGACAGCTTTAAGTCACCCTTAAAACAAATCCTGTTTGGAAGCTGCCCAGTAACCATCCCTCCCCCCTCTTTATGCAATGGAAAACTGGAAGTCATCTTCCTCCTCCTCCTCCTCCCCCACCTCCTGCTCCCCTGCCTCTTGCTCGGCTCGCTGCTTCTCGCTGGCCTGGATGTAATTATCCTCAATGAAGCCATCGTCATCCTCCAGGTCGCCGGGGGCGAGCTCAGGCTCGTGGGCCCCGCCCTGCCCGGACATGCTCTCTGCGTCGTACTGGCTGTACCGGCTAGAAGCATCGGTGTCGGACAGCCGCGTGTGCCGGTAGCTGGCCAGGTAGCGGCTGAAGAGCTTGCACTTCACGGCCAGCGCGATCAGGACGGAGAGGCCGATAGCCGTCACCAGCACTGCCACCAGGTACTTCCAGCTGGGCATGCTGCTGAGAGATCTGCCTGGTGCTTATATAAAAAAAGGAAGTAGATTTTAAAAAGGGCCTGGCAGTAATATCAATGAAGTAGTGACACATTGTGAAATTACCACTCGCTGTGCTGCAGAAATGCACATCACGAAGTGTCTTATTAGTAGTGTTAGGGCTCTGGACTCTTGACCGAAGGGTCATGGGTTCAATCCCAGGTGGGGGACACTGCTGCTGTACCCTTGAGCAAGGTACTTTACCTAGATTGCTCCAGTAAAAACCCAACTGTATAAATGGTTAATTGTATGTAGAAAATAATGTGATATCTTGTAACAATTGTAAGTTGCCCTGGATAAGGGCGTCTGCTAAGAAATAAATAATAATAATAATTACAATCTTAAAGAGGCCACTTCAGGAGAAAACCCAAGATCAACGACGAGACCAACGAGATCAAACGATTACAGCAGCACTGCTGGGACTCTCACTCCTCATATTGCTCTGTTCACCCAAGCCCTTTTAGAATAATCAGTAACACTTTCAGTGCGTGGGATGAAAGCTGCAGAAATCGAATTAACTGTGACGTCAACTGCTCAACAATGTATTCTGTTTAAAGTGTATGTTGGCAACTGAAGGCCTCGGTACAGTCTGAGGTTAGTTTGGTGTGCTCTGAATGCTGGGAATGGAAACAGACTTACTGGTACTGTTTGATCCTGTGGAGTGGATAGTATCTTGGTACTCAGCACTGAGAGACATAAAAAGACTCTCCTTGCACGGATAGGCCTCATCATCAGGGAAGGAGCACTTCAACCCAGACACTGTGGAGAAAGAGAGGTCAGCTTGAGAGGACACACCACTGCACCTTGCACGACAGTCTCTCTATACACTGCGGAGAAAGAGAGGACACACCACTGCACCTTGTCTTTCCATTTGGAAGATTCAGTCACAGGTTTAAATGCTTCCTTTGATAACGCAGAACAGTGGCACGCACCAGTCTCGTCTCAGCATGGTGGGCTTTTGGGTTGCTGAATTAGCACTGGTGTGGCATGCACAACAAAAGACTAAAAACAAACAAATGCCCACCTCCGGATTGGTTGATCCACTGCTGGATGGTGCTGTTTGGGCAGTGACACCTCCACTCATTGCCTTGAAGTTTCACGTCCTTCACCTTCCCAAGCCAGTCCAGGAATGGCGGGTCGACAGAGACCAAGCTGTTGTTCTGCAAATCCAGCAATGTTAGGAGCTTCAGATCCAGGAGAGCCAGAGGGAGGGAGCCCCTGAGGTGGTTCCTGCTGAGAATGAGTGTCTGTAGGTTAGACAGGCCCTGGAAAGCCCCAGGCTTTATCTCCTTCAGGCTGCAGTTGCTGAGATCCAGGATCTGCAGTTTTTGTAGTTTGCTGAACGTCGATCTGTCCAGCAGGGGGAGGTAGTTGCTGGAAAGGTTCAGGGAAATCAAAGACACAAATCTCTGTAGACTCCTTTGGTTTTTAGGACTGGAGAAGTTCAGCTGGTTGTGAGATAGATCCATGGTGGTCACAGTGTTCTTGATAACTGTTGATGGGATTAGCTTGAGATTCTTCTCACTGCAGTTGATCGTCTGCTTTTAAAAGAGATATATTTAATGAATAATTTGCAACTGGGTATTTAACTGTTATAACCGCAGTTGTATACCTTGACCAGCAGATGGCAGAAATACACACGGTTCACACCCAGAAATACCGGTTCCACACATTGGCTGCCAATAAGGCACGGAACATGCAGTACATATGTACCAGATAGATAGTAGCCTAAATAGTAGACAGAAGCTGACAGAACCAGAACTGGTTTCCAACTTGTCCCAAGCTGTCTTTTTTTGAAAAACTTGTTTTCTATTTTTTTTTTTTTTTTTCAGTGTTAGTGTACAAGATGAGGATTTTAAGATGAGCTAAAGGTCCTGGATATGGTTAATCTCAAGTAACACACAGACACACATTGCATTTCTATATCTTTACACAAAGCTCCCATTCCAATTGCAAAGTGCTATGCTGGTCAATGATCCCAGCTGAAACAGGAAGAGGCTCTCCACAAACAAACACAGAGCAAACGTAGACAGGATGTGCCTAGAGTGGAGTTCTGTTCTACCGATGCAAACAAACTAGGCAGGCAGCACACTGGGTGCTCTTTATATTTTTGCTTTAATAAGCTCCTGCATTCAAGAGTCAATTTAATAATATATGTATATTCCAGTATAAGTACATATATCTGCAGCATACATATATACAGTGGTGAGGGACTAGTGCTGCCTCCCGACTTTACCAATAGCTGCCTTCAGAGATTCAAAAAAGGAGCAAAACGAAGCCGTTATTTGTCTGAGGAAAGTTATTTCAGTTTGACATGCTAGTAAACACAAGCAAGCTTGCTGCTGCACTAGGCAGCCAACCTACTAGCATACTTTGTGTTACTGCTCCTGTGTTCTCAGCGCATTGCTGTAGTCTGTGTTTCTCTAGTTCTTATCTCGGTGCATTGCTGTAGTCTGTGTTTCTGTAGCTCTTATCTCAGCGCATTGCTGTAGTCTGTGTTTCTGTAGCTCTTATCTCAGCGCATTGCTGTAGTCTGTGTTTCTGTAGCTCTTATCTCTGTGCATTGCTGTAGTCTGTGTCTCTGTAGCTCTTATCTCGGTGCATTGCTGTAGTCTGTGTTTCTGTAGCTCTTATCTCGGTGCATTGCTGTAGTCTGTGTTTCTGTAGCTCTTATCTCAGTGCTTTGCTGTAGTCTGTGTTTCTGTAGCTCTTATCAGAGAATCCCTATAGAGTCCTTCTTCCCACTCCCCTACCTCATTGGTGACAATGCAGGAGTTTGGAGTCTGTGTCACGGCAAGGATGGTCCCCCAGCAGCACAACACAGAACTCAGGATACAGCCTGCGGTTCTCATGCTTCCCTGATCCCTGAGGAAACAAAACACACTGCAATGAATCAGCCCATTGAATTGAATGGAGAAGCGAGGGCTGGACTGGAACCGCACACCACACGATTCAAGGAGGAATGTTTTACCATTCAACTGAAGAGCCAGCTCGTAGTGGAGAGGTCATGTCTCATGCTGATGCCAATGTTACTAACTCATCAGCTGCTAGGAGGAGATTCATTACAACACACACGCTTCCAGGGGTCCTTTAAGATGTCTAAGGGCCCGATTCAATTCACTTTTAGCAAGAGTGTTTTAGGAAAATAAATTGAACAGATGTAGTATATAATAAGACTAGCACTGAGAATAGATTTTCGCACAGGACGAGAACTTGTCGAGATCACAAGATAATTATCAGAGGATCTTGAATTTGTTTCCCCACATCCTCAATGAGCCACCACAATTCTGCGGGTTGCATGAAAGTAAGCTTTTAGTACATAACCCACAGCACCACGGTCTGGCACCTCCTGCAACTCACACCCTGTGAGGGATTAAAGTAACTAAGAAAAGTAACTATGGAGGCACTGGTGCAGAGCCCAACATTGCCTATAGTTAAACAAAGGGTTGGGCTCTGTTATATAACAGTGCCTTGAAATGAGCCCGATCAACGTGGACGGAGGGCTGAAGAGTTTGTCTGACACTGCAGAAAAGCATTTCCAAAGGGTCGCTATATCCAGTGATTGATGGCCTATAGCCTTGGTTTAACCCAATGAAGAAGTCTCTAATTGTTCTTCAGTGACACAGTTTTCTTCAGGCATTATGATAATCAGATAGCTCACGGGCACCATTATCATCCTGTAACAGATGCCTTTCCTGTCTATTCCCTACCGTAATAACCATCATTTTACACGTGTCACTCCAACTTTACTGGAAGACTCATGTTGACATTTCTGGTCACTCGAAACAAATGTCAGTATAACTTCCTCTTTCCTCTGAGTCAGTCATTAAACATGCAAACTATGTTACTCCAAATAATAATAATAAAAAAAAACAACAGCTATGTGTAGAACTCCCATGTAACCTTCGCTCCCTTTCTGAGGGGTGTTGAAACATCCTGTGCAATAAGGACTGGGTGAGTCTGCTTACTGGAGGGGGATTAGGGGCTGGATCAGGAGAGACCTGGTTCTCTGGAGTCACTAGGTCTCATTTTACCAATGTTTCATAGATGATAAAAAGACACTTTAAAAATGTTTCGAATATGAGCCTCAAAACTCAAATCAGAATCAAATAGAACCCCCGGCTTTCTCACATCAGGTTTTATATTAGAAGTCCGGTCGCCCAAATCTATTTTGAAGGAATTTGTGAGAACCTAACAGCAAAACTTCGGTCTTATCTGAGTTCAATTGGAAGACATTTTGAGATCTATCTTTTGGTATTGGATTCCCGTTGAGAGTGTGTTTCTGACTCACTCTTTGCATGACAAGCCTGACACAGCAAAGAGTGCGTCAGAAACACAAGGGGAGTCACCAAACATACAGTACAGGCCACCTTGACAAAAGCAAACCAAAGTTAAACAGTCACTTTGAACTCTCAGTAAAAGCACTGAATGTCAGATACATTTCAAGTGAAATGTGTATTTTAAGAGAAAACCGATTTATTTTATTTGTATTGTATTATTTAAAATGATACAGTATATTAGTACAGTATATTAGAAGGGCAGCAGAGTGGAGTAGTGGTTAGGGCTCTGGACTTTGGACCGGAGGGTTGTGGGTTCAATCCCCAGTGGGGGACACTGCTGTTGTACCCTTGAGCAAGGTACTTTACCTAGATTGCTCCAGTAAAAACCCAACTGTATAAATGGGTAACTGTATGTAAAATAAAGTGATCTCTGTATGATGTGAAATAATGTATAATGTGATATCTTGTAACAATTGTAAGTCGCCCTGGATAAGGGCGTCTGCTAAGAAATAAATAATAGTACTGTACTGTGTATAGTCAAAGCCCTCTATATACACTTAAGTTATCAGATTATCACAAAGCAGGCTTTGCCATTCTCTTTAAATATGTATACACTTTTCACTCTTTCCACTGTAACTAAATGCTTGCCCTATCTACTAATGAAATCAGAATTTACATTGCGGGTTTAAATGTATCATGGTGACCATCTGAGGCTACAGTATGGACATATTTCCTTTAGCACGCTAACCAATACTAAAACACAGTCCAATCGGAGTTACTAGTTGGAGATATGAAAGTAGTTTACCTTGTTTTACTTCCCTGGTCCTTGGGTGATTTAGTTAAGCTAAATCAGCGTTGTCTCTCTCTCTTAAAGCTGCTGTGTTGTTGCTGTATTTTATATTAAAATGGAGCCCAGGTTAAAGGTAGAGTAATTCTAAACCAGAGGCATACCTGTTGGGTTAATGAGTAACTACATCAGTGAGGAAGCAAAGCTAACAATCTCTGCTTCCCTCCCAATCTAATCCCAGCCTGGGAGAGAGGGGATGATAAACTAAAACAACCCTGAAGAATACAGCAAAGGGCAGTAAATCTGATTCCATTCCAGACATCATTCTAACCACAGAGAGGGACGAAGAGGGATTCCAGCAGCGACTTCATTCAAGTCAATGCTGTTTCATGTTAAAACGGGATAGGGAGGGTATAGGAGATACCCTACGGGTGCCATTCCACGTTCAGGTCAATAGTTTTTTTAATGTACAGTACAGGGGAGTCACATCACAAGTCAACCCACTCCTACTCTTTGCTCAGAGACTGGGTCCAGTTCTCTCATCCTCAAAGTGTGTGAAAAGGCTGCCAGTCAATAAAAAAAAAAAATCTATCCATCTTATGGTGGATTTGACTTTCCAGTGTTTCAAAGTCTAGTGGAGGTATCCCTATCCCTTCCACATTGTGTCCAATAGTAATTTATAAAGTAGATTTCTAACATTATTTAAAAAGTAAGAGAAGCACAAAAGCCTTTCTGCAGCACAGCTGAGGGACGGTATTGAGCTGTGTCCTCTATTCCCTGCAGCTGTGATTCTGCTGTCTGCTGTCTGCTGTACAAACCAACGGGTGGCCTTGAGGTCATGTGTAACTGAACCACCTCATCCATTCATTCACTGATATAACTGAGTGGAACAACAGGTCCTAATCATCTTGTTTACATCCCAGTTTGTTCATTATTTTCAAAATCATAAAATAATATTCTGCATGGACAGACACCGCCTGCCATCTTTTCCATACTATCTGAAACAAATGTAAAAACCACGAGCCTTTCCTTGGTATTTTATCAGCTGCTTGCCAGGCTGAAAAGCAGGTTTGTTTTGCAAATGAGTGGCCTAAACTAACTGAATAAACAACCCCACGTTCGGCCCAACAGGAAGAGAGATATGACCCTGCAAACAATAGGGTGGCTTCCTCCCTGTCTCACATCCACGGCAGTGCTGGCTTCAGCAGCTCTGTCTGTGCCGATGATTTAGGAGTTACTCACAGAGAGGCGGCCCGGGGAAAGAGACGAGAGATGAGACCGAAGTGACAGTCAGCAGCACTCTGTTTCCCACCCTTGAAGAAAACAGTTCTACTGGGGAACATCTCCAGCCCGTCCCTGACATCTGTTCATAAAAAACAAACTGTGAAATCAAGGTCATTACTGGCATAGCTGGGAAGTCTATTTTAAAAGGACTGTCTTTCACGCTGTTTCATTTGGAGGCGAGTATCTGAACTGTGGCGCCACTGTTCTTAAAGCAGATATCTTAAAGATAACCAATGTGTGTTTTTGTTGTCATTCTATGCAGTGTTGCAGCGTTAAACGACTGCATGTATTTATCACAGCTTTTAATAGTTTTTAGGACCAGGTTGGTTTGAAACAGCCCAGAGGTATGATGTCATATTTTACCAGCGGGTAAGAGCAGTGATGAAAACCTCTTTGATCTTGCTTGCTGTTACCAGCCTCAGGGGATTGGAATCTCCTTGCAATCCCTGATGGGCTGTGCAAGCAGATGAGGTGAGAGAGAGCGTCCTTGAGAGAGCCTCTTTGAAGAGGCCTTGACTTATGTTAATAAAAATGAAGTCCAAAGCCTTCCCATCCATCACATATTATTTTTTATCACACCCGTAATTAATATGAATCTTTTTGGCTAAAACTACGTGAGTGAAGCTACAGACACCAGGATGAAAAAGCAGTGCGCAAGTGGCCTGCCCAGGTTGTGTTCTCGTTTATCAGGAAGTTTAATTGAAGCTAACTGTAGCCCGGTGGAAAGCTCTCCATTAGGAGTTGAGTTTAACCCCCAGCTATTTCCACAGAGGCGAGCTCCAGTCCACGTGAACCAGAACCGCTGAGGGTCGCTGTCCAAGTCCTTTCCTGTTTCTGACGGGGCCGTGTGTGTTCCCAGCTCAAGCCTTTTTCTGGTCAGAACACAATCCCAGCTGAGGCAGGAGCTCCTGTCTGAGTGTGGAGCTGTTCTCCACACTCTCTCACTCAAAGACCCACACCCACACCCACTCACATACACACACACACACACACTCACATACACTCACACACACACACACATACACTCACAAACACACACACACACACACACACACACACACTCACATACACACACACACACACACACACACTCACATACACTCACATACACTCACACACACACACACACACATACACTCACAAACACACACACACACTCAATCACTCACTCTCACACACACAGACACACACACTCACTCACTGACACACCAGATTTAAAAACCTGGCGAGGTTATGTTCGTGATATTTCTGGAGGGAGGCTGCAGCTATTTTACACCTTTAATGAGTATTTTAGCTGTGCGGCTATAATTAAAAAGTCGAGTTTGCTGCAGGAAGTGTTTGGATTAGCACTGACAGACCTTCCCCAGCGGAAATCTGCTCCCAAACCAGAGGCCTCCATGTCTGACAGCTTCACACAAACACACACAGTTAATAATAATAATAATAATAATAATAATAATAATAATAATAATAATAATAATAATAATAATAATAATGCACAAATGCTTCTTTAGATATACTCCAAATACTGCACTCCCAGATTCTGATGCTCCAATAACTCACCTATTCATGTTTCATCATCACTATTTAGTATTTTTTGTTTAGTTTAGTGTGTTCACTTTGTGCCCACAGGCAGGGCCAGCCCAGGCACATCTCCATAATACAGCACTAATACAAAGAGAGACCTACATAGACCGTACTCAATAAAATATAATTACAATACAACAATAAATAATTCCAAACAATTACTATACATATATATGTATATATACTGTATATATGTATATAATAAGAATAATAAGAGCACAGTAGTTTGACTGCCTCCAGTTGGCACTAGTAGGGTTATATCCTGTGTAAATGGTGCTTCCACTGGAAAAACTGATATCCCGTTCTATATTGTATTTCTTTTTTTGAGTTACTGTTTTTTTTCCAGCCTTCCCTGGTGTTTTTTCCACTGGGGTAAATCTGATCAGTGGAAATATGAGATTTGATTTTGTTTTCATCCCAGATTTCCTGTTGCTTGTCACTCCTCTCTCATCACAGCTGGATATAAACATGGAAACGCTCACTATCAGCATATACAGTATGGACAGTGCAGAGCACGCCTTTTTCCAATTTCCATTCAGGTTCTTCTTTCATGTGACAAAAATAAGGTGACAGCGGCTCCCTCCATTCATGATTGTGAGCTTGTTGATGTTGGGAGTGTGTTGGAAAGGCAGCACAGTTAAAACACTAGCACGCACCTTATATCTGGATTGGGGGGTAAATCTTGTTTGCTTGTCCGTTCATTCATTCTTTCAAAGACTAGTTTTGCTGTTCAATCAATCTGTGAGAGATCTGTTTTACTAACCTAATGGATTTTTTGATTTGAGGAATACTGTAACTAAATGAAAAAAGACAACAAGCCTGAGTGATTTTATTACAATACATACCAGTAGTTGAAATTAAAATAAGATTCTCAAAGCTCCTTACTCTAAGATGTTATTAGAATACAATATTTGAATTCAGTGCACTAGAACAAAGGTTCAGTACATTTGGCTATGCAAAATTATCTTTTATTAACACAGTCAATTATTATTTCCTTCTTTATGTATTTGATGCATTTATGGTTTTGTAAATGCATGTACAGATATATTAATGATTTTGTAATATTCTGTTTTTCTGAAAATTAGAAAATCAATAAACAGAGTGTAGTCCTGCTGTGTCCCACTTCTCAACTCACACCCGATGCATTCTGGTATGTTTTACCTGTCTCAGGTACCTTTCACAGCAGGACTACACTTACCAGAATGCATTGCGATGTGAGTTGAAAAGCCTGAACTGTTCCAAACTGTCCTAGTGTGCACGGAGTCATATGGTCCCTCTAGTTTAAGGTTAAGGGTTAAATGCATCCACTGCTTTCAGACTCTGGTGCATCTCTCAAAGTTAGTTGTGTGTATTTCCTTTCAGTCGTGCTTCACTCTTGCTCAATAATGTCCAGTGATGTACTCACTGTACTCAGCAGTAACCTTGATGTATAACTTCATTGTTGGGCAGTGGGACACACTTCCATACACACCTTACACATTCACAGAGCTCGTTAGAAAGAACAAAAGCCAGCCAGCCAGACTGGCATTGCATTGCTATGAGTTATAACACATTATTTATACTGTAACAAGTTCAGAGGGTTATAGTGACATTCCAATACTGTACTGCCTGTGCACAATTAGAAAAGAGGATCTGCAGCCATGTGAAAAAGGCTGAGGACTGACAGCCAGGAACGTTACATCAGTAACAGGGTGTTTCTGTTAATTGATTGAAATAACATTTTGAGAAATACAGTAAGTGGTGCTGTACTGTAAATGACCCCATTCAATTTTTTTTATTCCCGCAGCGACACCAAAATATTAAGGAGAAATCCTGGCTCCATTTCCGAATCAGGCTGTTTCTCCATTAATGTGCCCATTAGAACTCCCCTTGGTGCCCCTCGCACTCCTCTGAGTCCTGGCCTTGTTGGTGAGGAGGGAGCAGCGCGTGTGGAGAGCTGCCAGCCCCCTTGACAATAGCTGGAAATGGAAACTCACAACACACTTTCTCTCTCAGTTTTTCCCTAAGTATTTTTTTGTGCTTCTCTTTATGACCTATATTCTAAGTTAAACTACCATTAAGTGAGAGAAAAAAAAAAATCTGCTAACAGGAACATAACAAGGATGATATTAAATACCATAGATGTGATCCTGTGATCCTGTGTATAGCAAACTCTGGGCAACGGGTAGATGAAGGCAAAAATACACAGTCAAAATATGAAGAACAAAAACCTGAAAACAGACATTTGAAAAAGGATGGAATACATTGTGCAGGATATGAAAACTGCTGTACTGAGATCAAGCAAAGGAAAGCCCTTTGATTGGAGACTGAAAGACTTGGGAGGAGCCTATCATCTCTGAGTAAGAGGGATCTGCAGGACCTCCATAAGCACATAGCTGGAAGATTACAAACACCACAGATTATTTTCCTTAGAAATCTTCACCTACTATCCCAATCTCTCTGCCATATAAGTGCACAGTCTTAGATCCTGTCTGATATATTCAGGAATGCTAAAAGAATGAGCAAATCCCTTTCCTCAGAAATAAGAATTTTGGTGTGTTTTGAAACCCTGTACAAGCACCTGTACAATCTCCAAATAAGCGATCACATGCAGACGATTCTCGCGTGGCACGACTAAATATTAACGCTGGATTTACAAAAGCCTTTCAAGACAATGCCCCCCCTTTAGCGGTCTTGACTACCCCGCCCAGCCGGAGACAAAGTGTTGACACAGCAACCCTAAACACCCCCCCCCCCCCCCTCCCCCAGCTTCCTCCTCCTTCAACCTGACCCCCCCGTGCTTCCCCTCTGGCTCTGAAGAAGGGCTGCCTTCAGGACAATAATAATTGTGTGTGTCTCTACATGTCTTTTTATCGTAGATGGACATCAAAGCCCAGGGCGGATCCTCTGAGGCGGGGAGGACTCTTCACAGTTTGCACAGGAAACGTGAGGAAAGGCCGCTCTGAGACGCAGTTATTTGTGCTTTTCATGGCCCAGCCAGGGGTGAGAGGTCTGGGATACTGTGAGGGAGGCTTTATAGTAAACAAGGAGAGACTAGCTTTATCTAACAGAGCAGAGGCAGGACACAAACCAGAGACCTTGCACAGTGCAAGTAAGAGTCTAAACCACAATGAAAAAATAAACGCTGGGCTTGTCTTCATTCATGGGTCTAGAGCTTTTAACCTCATCTCATCTCACCAATGGGGGACAGAACAGAATCCGTACTGGCAGCGCATCACACAGCACTGCTGAAACTTTCAAATGGACACAACAGCTGTACCAACCATTGCCCACTGGTCAGGTCACATTGTATCAGGGCCAATCGAGGGCATTGTTCTTTAACTTCGTACACTCACTCACACAATCTGACAGCAGAAGGGCCAGTAGACCTGTCTGCTAATGCCTCCATTGTGTTGCCATGGCTGATAATGCTGTGGTCTGTGCTGTTACTGTACTGTTGGAATGCATTTTCTATTGTTTTGGCCAGGTTACAGTTTTTGTGCTGTTCAGATGATTTTATTCATGTTATTAGTTGTTTTAAAAATGATTAGTTGGTACTCACACTCTCTGAACCCAAAAACTTTACCGCCCTATATTACTATAACAGCCTTATGTTACTATCCACATTTTTTGTAAAATAAAACCAAAAATGTTTGAACTCATACAGAAGTAATTACATTAAATGTATATTTTTGGGTCAAATCTTTTTTTTTTTTTTTTTTTTTTTAGATAACGAAATATAACAAAAGCTGTTTGAAAACAGGAAACCAAAACAAATAACGCCAACGGCAGCCAAATCCAGTCACTGGAAGTTGTCAGGAAGCCCTCCACAGAATGACCTAGACGTGACTGCATGGCCCTGCTCCTAGTTAATGAACACTGTACCTCATGTAGTTCAAAATGAATGTTATTTGTAACAGCCATGTTTGCTTCCTCACATGGATGTGCTGTTGGAGCGACTAGGACTCCTAACCATTGAATTCTAGAATGTGGAGCACACAGTTTCAGGTCGGACTGCTCTCCACGAGACAGACCGTACCGGACTCTTTAAGGGTTATGCTTAAGAAAGCAATTGAGCAAAAAAGAGAGGAAATCAGCCAGTCATTGAAATAGCGATGATACTGAGGCCTTTTATTTCGTAAAAATAAAACAAATAATAACAATATATAGTTAACCTGGCTACATTTGTCAGCAGCCCACTGGAGCTCCCTCCTCCACCCCGGCCTCGACAGCACTGAGCAGACAGGCCAGGGGCAGTCTTTTATAGACACTGAGCAGACAGGCCAGGGGCAGTCTTTTATAGACACTGAGCAGACAGGCCAGGGGCAGTCTTTTATAGACACTGAGCAGACAGGCCAGGGGCAGTCTTTTATAGACACTGAGCAGACAGGCCAGGGGCAGTCTTTTATAGACACTGAGCAGACAGGCCAGGGGCAGTCTTTTATAGACACTGAGCAGACAGGCCAGGGGCAGTCTTTTATACACACTGAGCAGACAGGCCAGGGGCAGTCTTTTATACACACTGAGCAGACAGGCCAGGGGCAGTCTTTTATACACACTGAGCAGACAGGCCAGGGGCAGTCTTTTATAGACACTGAGCAGACAGGCCAGGGGCAGTCTTTTATAGACACTGAGCAGACAGGCCAGGGGCAGTCTTTTATAGACACTGAGCAGACAGGCCAGGGGCAGTCTTTTATAGACACTGAGCAGACAGGCCAGGGGCAGTCTTTTATAGACACTGAGCAGACAGGCCAGGGGCAGTCTTTTATACACACTGAGCAGACAGGCCAGGGGCAGTCTTTTATACACACTGAGCAGACAGGCCAGGGGCAGTCTTTTATACACACTGAGCAGACAGGCCAGGGGCAGTCTTTTATACACACTGAGCAGACAGGCCAGGGGCAGTCTTTTATAGACACTGAGCAGACAGGCCAGGGGCAGTCTTTTATACACACTGAGCAGACAGGCCAGGGGCAGTCTTTCATACACTGGATTATTGATTGGCACACCAGTCAAGGCTCACATTTTACTCCATTCTATCCACATTCTAACATGGAAATGAAGAACTTTAAACAAGACAAACTGCACCACGCCCTGGGTTTCGAACGCACACTCAACCAACCTGCTGAACATTTAGAAATGACAAAAATCAACCCCATTTACAAGTGAACGCGTTCCACCCTGTCACAGCAGTATGTGTGATGAGTGGTGTAACATCAGAGCTTTTCCAATCCCCCCCCCTCCAGCCGAGGTCCAGCCCCGCGATCTCACAGCTCAGTTTATCTCACAGCAGAAAGCTTTCCCTTCTGAAGAGGTTCCTTCCTTTCCCACCCAAAAAAATCAAATCTCTGCAAAGCTTACAGCAGAGTGAAAAAAAACAAGTTCAAGTCGGGCTGACTGGAGGAAACGCATTACATTCTTACTCAACCCACTTGTATGTATTGTTTTAAAGAAAGAAAAAAAAAAGAACTTTGGGATCTTGGATGACAGTTTTTAAATGCAGAACGCCGCGTGAGAACCGAGCCTTCACGCTGGAAAGTATTACTCGGCGTTTGTTTTTCATCACACGGAAAGTCTGACATCGCCAGGTTGTGTTGTTCTGCGTTCCTTTGGGTTACGCGGTTGAGATCTGCTGTTGCTAATGAAGCCTCTCAGCGCTTGGGTATTGATCGGTCTTTTCTCGTTGTCAGGTAAGGTCCGGGTCTTGTTTTTGTTCATTTTGTGATGTTTTGACCTAATTATCACTTGTTTGAAATACTTTTTAAATGCGATAATTTGGAAAAGTTGGGCTATATGTATGGCTAGTATATTGTACTTGTAGACCATGTTTTGCTACAGTTAAAATTACCATACACATTATTTTGTAAAGGTTATTAATTGGAAATTATGATTATGATTATGATTATTATTATTATTATTATTATTATTATTATTATTATTATTAATAATAATAATAATAATAATAATAATAATAATAATAATAATAATAATAATAAACAGGACTCAAGATGACCAGACCTAAATCATTATTTTAACAACAGCGATTTTATTGAAACAGGAACAGTAAAGATGCTCAGAAGAATATGGTCTATATGTTAAGTTGCTACATTTTCTCAACCACGTGCTAAACTGTTTTTAAGTTATTGTCTGACTAATAACTAACAACAGCCCATATTGATCAGTCAAAAATGCGTAATTCCAAGCCGCTCAGATCCGCGTGTTATTTGTGAGTTCATACCAGTGCTGTATCAGTACTAGCCTTGCTAAATACTAATGCTAAACCTTAGCTTGCCATATGACTCCATGCACACTAGGACAGTTTGGCATAGTTCAGGCTTTTCAACTCACATCGCAATGCATTCTGGTAAGTGTAGTTCTGCTGTGAAAGGTACCTACTACAGGTAAAACATACCAGCATGCATTGGGGTGTGAGTTTAAAAGCCTGAACTGTCCCAAACTGTCCCAGTGTAACCCTAGCTAAACCCTTTCTTTGAATTGTCCCAAACTGTCCCAGTGTAACCCTAGCTAAACCCTTTCTCTGAACTGTCTCAAACTGTCCCAGTGTAACCCTAGCAAAACCCTTTCTCTGAATTGTCCCAAACTGTCCCAGTGTAACCCTAGCTAAACCCTTTCTCTGAATTGTCCCAAACTGTCCCAGTGTAACCCTAGCTAAACCCTTTCTCTGAACTTTCTCAAACTGTCCCAGTGTAACCCTAGCTAAACCCTTCCTCTGTACTGTCCCAAACTGTCCCAGTGTAACCCTAGCTAAACCCTTTCTCTGAACTGTCCCAAACTGTCCCAGTGTAACCCTAGCTATCCCCTTTCTCTGAACTGTCCCAAAGTGTAACCCTAGCTAAACCCTTTCTCTGAACTGTCCCAAACTGTCCCAGTGTAAACCTAGCTAAACCCTTTCTCTGAACTGTCCCAAACTGTCCCAGTGTAACCCTAGCTGAACCCTTTCTCTGAACTGTCCCAAACTGTCCCAGTGTAACCCTAGCTGATCCTTTTCTCTTTTCACGCAGGGGCTGCTTTAGACATCACCCTCATCTCTAACTCTGATGCCAGCTCAACACAGAACTTCTTCCTGTCCTGCGTCTCGGGGGAGCGGGAAGCCAGCAAGATGGAGCTGCAGATCAGGAAAGATAACGAGATCTTCATGGTCCCCAATCCGCCCCAGTTTCAGTTCATTCGGAGGAAGGATGAGGAGATGAGAGCCATGGGCTTCAGCAAGCCACTGGACAGGCAGGGCATCTTCTACTGCAAAGCCAAGAGGTCAGCCGAGCAGACGGAGGTGGTGCTCATCAACAACAACCCACAAGGTACTGCGCCCAGCAAGTGCTGTACAGCGCATTCAGTAGATACCCTTTTCAGCATCAGCAGCATTGACGCTGGTCCCCTGCATGTCCCTTCATGTGCAGTACAGCGCATTCAGTAAATACCCTTATCAGCATCAGCAGCATTGACGCTGGTCCCCTGCATGTCCCTTTTTTGCGTGTTTGTTTTTTATTTTTTTTATTTTCAAGCACCGCGATGAAAGACATGCTAAATGTCTTTCTTCAAGATTCCCTATTACTTCTGTTGTTAAGGTCAATTTCCAAAGGAATTCTGGTAGGTTAGTGTACCAGGAAGAGCAGCCCAAGCTTTACAAATATATGGGCTGGATATTGAAATAAAATACATCTGCATAACCCCCAATTGAACCCCCAAAGTATGGAAAGGTATTCCTCACAATGATCAAGAGGCCAGTAATAGAGGTCAGAAAAAATATGTAAAGCCTTCTTTTAGTTATAATGACTAAACAAAGCCAGTGTTATCACATCCCTTCTTGAAAACAGTCCATTTGAAAGCACACAGTACCTGGTTAGCAGCTGTGGAGCTGTTCAACAGACAGCCCTGCTTTCTACAGCACTATTCTACAAGGACTTCCTTTTGTTTTCAGCCAAATTTCAGCCAAAGAGCCTCTCGATCACAGCGAACAAGGGAGAGACGGTGCAGCTGGCTGTGAAGGTGCTCCAGTTCCAGGAAAGAGACATCATGTGGAAGTACAATGGTGAGTCAACACAGTGAGAGCCCGCTTTGCAGCACTGAGCTTCACTGCTGTCCATTGAGGGGGGAGAATTGAAGAATCAGGACTTAGGAAAACTGAGTTTCAACCACTTTCACAAAACTAATTTCATGGGCCTAACAATTAAATAAGAAAAATAAATAAATACATAATAATAATAATAATAATAATAATAATAATAATAATAATAATTATTATTATTATTATTATTATTATTATTATTATTATTATTATTATTATTAGTAGTAGTAGTAGTAGTGTTAGTATTCTTCTTTTCAGATTATATCCCATGCTTACTACTCTGTTGTGACTGATGCAGATGCTGTATATAGCGAGGACATGCATGCTCAAATGCCATTGTTATTCAGAACACCACTATAAACTGGAGCTGTGAGGTTTCTGCTGTTCTCTTCCAATCTGCATGTGACTCCTCCTGTCTCTGCTGACTCAAGCTTCAGTTTCAGTGAGTATATTAAAGAATCCCTTAGAAAAGCTTACCGCAGTAATCCTGCAGTTTCCCCATGTTTTTCCCCATGGTTGATCATGTTTTAATATGCTTTAGCATACCTCTCTGAGCTTTACAATGATTTCATATACTTTGCTTTCACTGTTCTTTATTACACTTTGCTGTGCTTTTACTCCAGGAAACTCTTATAAGGACTGTCTTAAGCAAGCTTTATGAACGGCAGATTTTGCCTTTGCGTTGCAGGTAACTACCATCACATGAGTCACGCTGGAGACATCGCTAACGACACCATAGTCCTGACAATGGAGGGAGTGAAGGAGGAGAACACAGGGGTCTATAGCGCCTGCTATCTGGCTGAAAGTCCCATCTTCAGTGTCTTTCTGAGACTAATAGTCAGAGGTAACCACCAAGTCTCTTTAAATCCCAACTTGAGTTTGGTCTAAAGGCTTTACCATGATGATTTTGAAATACTGGTATATTTCATGTAATACAATATAATTTCAACACACATGATACATATGAAAAGATAATATAAGTGCAAAACATTTATTATTAAACAATTTTGCACAAAAGGATTAAGTAACTATATATTATAGTATTCAAGACAATACAATACAATACACATTTCTATAGCACTGTTCATCACAAAAACCATTACATTAAAAACAGTCTAATACAACATTTAATAAAACAGAAAAAAGAAAATGTGTTCATAATTATAAAATTATACCATTTACCAGACAGCTGCTGAGCTGCGTAACTCTAATTCCAGTAAAGGTGTGCTTGTGTTTGATTCTAGAATTCCAGTAAAGGTGTGCTTGTGCTTGAGTCTTTAGTTCCAGTAAAGGTGTGCTTGTGTTTGAGTCTTTAGTTCCAGTAAAGGTGTGCTTGTGTTTGAGTCTTTAGTTCCAGTAAAGGTGTGCTTGTGTTTGAGTCTTTAGTTCCAGTAAAGGTGTGCTTGTGTTTGAGTCTTTAGTTCCAGTAAAGGTGTGTTTGTGTTTGAGTCTTTAGTTCCAGTAAAGGTGTGCTTGTGTTTGAGTCTTTAGTTCCAGTAAAGGTGTGCTTGTGTTTGAGTCTTTAGTTCCAGTAAAGGTGTGCTTGTGTTTGAGTCTTTAGTTCCAGTAAAGGTGTGCTTGTGTTTGATTATTTAGTTCCAGTAAAGGTGTGCTTGTGTTTGAGTCTTTAGTTCCAGTAAAGGTGTGCTTGTGTTTGAGTCTTTAGTTCCAGTAAAGGTGTGCTTGTGTTTGATTCTAGAATTCCAGTAAAGGTGTGCTTGTGTTTGAGTCTTTAGTTCCAGTAAAGGTGTGCTTGTGTTTGATTCTAGAATTCCAGTAAAGGTGTGCTTGTGTTTGAGTCTTTAGTTCCAGTAAAGGTGTGCTTGTGTTTGAGTCTTTAGTTCCAGTAAAGGTGTGCTTGTGTTTAATTGGCAGCATGTCAAGCTAAGAAGTGGGGCCCGCAGTGTGACCAGGACTGTCAGGAGTGCCTGAATGGGGGGGTCTGCCATGATAAAGAAGGGGACTGCATCTGTCCACCCGGCTTCATGGGGAGACGCTGTGAGACAGGTAAGAGGACAGAGACTAGGGGTCTTCATGGGGACACAACCAGTTACATAGTTACATTGTACTTCATGTGTAAAACACTTACCCTTACACTAACCCCAACCCCAACCCCAACCCTAACCCTTTTCTGATACAATTGTGTACTTAAATATATCATGCAATACGATTTCCACGTGAAGTACATTGTAACTATGCATAACAGCATTGTAATTATGTGTAAATACACATGTATTTACTATCTGACTACTCCCTGCAGCTTGCCGGGCAGGGATGTTTGGCCGTAACTGCCAGGAATCGTGCCGAGCGGAGATGGACTGCAGCGGGCTGACGTTCTGCCTCCCGGATCCGTACGGCTGCAGCTGTGCCAGTGGCTGGAACGGGCCGCAGTGCAGCACGGGTGAGTACCGGACAGCGAGGATCAGGCTGAGAAAACACAGCTCTGCCTCTGTGTACGGAGATGCAAGCAAACCCGCTAACCTGCAAGCATGCAAAACCTGCTGAATGTTTCAGCTTGTAGTTAGTTCTCTGGTTTTTATTCACCTTCGGATTTATCACAATACAAGGCAAGGGAAAGTCTGATTTATCCGCACCTGTTATTTAAGAAATGAATGAGGATATTTATTTTATGAATAGGATATAAAATAATAACATCCTACAATCCAATGGAAAATTACTTTGGAATACCTTTTTTTCTTGTGGTAAATAAAATAATTACTTGCAAATTGCATGAATTTGCATTATAAACTTTTTGTATTTTGTTACCGATAACAAGTAAAGAAATTAACAAACTTTATTAAGAAATAAACTCATTGACCGATTGCTTAATCTGAAAATCATTTCTGAAAACAGTTCTCTGTGCCGTAGTTCTATTAAGAGCCTGGTAGCTGTGCTGTTGTGTGCTGTTTGTTTTATTAATGCCCTCCTTTACCTGACTGTTGGAAAGGATGTTAACTCTGTTAATTGTCTCTCCCCTGTGAAGCTTGTGATAAAGAGTCCTATGGGCCCGGCTGTCAGCTGAAGTGCGAATGCAGAAATGGAGGGACCTGCAACCCATTTAGTGGCTGCCAGTGTCCCACAGGGTGGCGTGGGCAGCACTGTGAACAATCAGGCATGCAGCATTTTAAATCATCTCTCTCTCTTTCCATTCCAAGTGTTTGTCCGCTGAAACTGCTAGCCTTCTCTGCCCCAGTGCTACTGAGTTCTGCAATGCCACTGCTCTGAATGGAATCCTGTTCAAATTCCTGGTCTACATAATACTGATCGTAATACTGATTTAATCACTTAGATTTCACTTTTATTGATAATATAAAGTGCTAATGTAATACATGCTAATGTTATCAATGATTGCTTCTGCAATCCCAGTCATTCAAAAACTAGCATGAGTTTTTTTTTTTTTTTCTTCCCAGATGGCGTCCCCCAGATCTTAGACAATCCCAGTAACCTGGAGTGGAACTTGAACTCCAGCCCCAAGATCACCTGCTCTGCGTCGGGGAACCCTCTGCCAGGGCACGGCAGCATTGAGCTGAGAAAGCTTGATGGTGCTGTCCTGAAGGTGAGAGTGAGGGGTAGATTACGTAAAGTATCACAGTTCATCAATACAAGCCAGATTGTTACACCCTTAGCGCTAACGCTGTCCTTCTTCCTGCAGGCCACCAGCACCACCATGGAGTCCAACAAGAGCTCTGCGCTGTTCGAGATCAAGAGGCTGTCGAAGGAGCACGGGGGGCTGTGGGAGTGCCGCGTCTCCACCAACGGGGGGCAGGATTCACGCAAGTTCAACCTGACTGTGAAGAGTAAGAGAGGAGACAAAATACCAATTCTAAACGATCTCAGGATCGAGTCGAGATCACGATATAAACAATCTTTTAATACGCCGCGATGGAAGTGCAGTATCAGTGTTAATGCATTATTCTGTTGATACTGCTTCTGTTGATGAGATCTCACCTAGTTTAACTCGCTTTGAGATGGCTATGGGGAAAACAATCTGATTGCTTGATTGAACACGATTCAAACCATTTTAAAGCCTTTGCCATAGAAATAAAAACAATAACGCTTGAGCCAGACTGCCCTTGAATTGCATCTAAAAGAGGTTCCAGGCTGGATTGCGTTGAGTTTGAGACACTCTCTGCTTGTCCTCACAGCGCCGCCCTCCCCCAACACCCCTCCCAAGCTGCTGGAGAGGAGGAGCAAGCAGCTGGTGGTCCTGCCTGCAGAGACCTTCCAAGGAGACGGGCCCATCATCTCCACTAAGCTCCTCTACAAACCCAAGGACAGCGGGGCCCCGTGGTCCTCCATCATAGGTGAGGATGGCAGGCAGGCTGAGTGACTGAGTGCCCTGCGCTTTTGAGTTTCCTTGGGGTCTCTGCCCCTACTAGGAGTGCTCATTCCAGCTGCAGGTATAGAAGAGAGAAACCAAAGAAAGATTGAGCTCAGGTATGTCCAATAACGGTCCTGAAGGGCTGTTCCAATCCAGATTTAACAGGTAAACTAAGAGAATGAACTACTTCAGGGTCTGGAAAGAAGACCAGGACTGGAAGGGCCAGCTTTGGCCACCCCTGATTTATCGCCTGCAGATGGTTGAAGCCACGATGA
The DNA here is from genome assembly GCF_902713425.1 of Acipenser ruthenus. Taxonomy (NCBI): domain Eukaryota; kingdom Metazoa; phylum Chordata; class Actinopteri; order Acipenseriformes; family Acipenseridae; genus Acipenser; species Acipenser ruthenus. The sequence continues at coordinate 41,558,958 of NC_081200.1, read as the reverse complement.
GCCTTAAAGCACAAATTATGAGAACCAAAAACTACTCATTCATAAAAGGCAGCAGTGGAGTCCTAGGTTAGATCAAGATGACAACTGTGTAACCTACAAATACTGAAATAACTTCAATGCTTTTCCCTGGCAGCTGAACTCTAGGTGCTATTTCTGAGGTTTCAAGCCTACAGTGTGTTTGATTGCTTTCCTCTTCTCCCTCTGCAGTCGACAACGAGCCCACCACTCTAGTGAACCTCAAGCCCTCCACCAGCTACCAGGTGCGCGTCCAGCTCACCCGTCCTGGAGAGGGGGGGGAGGGGTCTGAAGGACCTGAGGCCAACCTGGAAACTGACTGTCCAGGTAACTGCCTGAACTAATCCTGTCCTGATCTCAGAGCGAGGGTCGGCTGTCCATATGAAGCAGTCAGAAAACATAGAGTACACTTGTAGGCAACACATACTACCCATGCTGGTGTACTCCTGACATATTGTTGCCCATTATTTGGTGCCTCCACCTGCCAAGTCTAATGCTTTGTACTTGAGGTCCTGTGTCTTCATATCCATGTTTACGTGTTGCCCTTTGCCCCCCAGAACCCACAGTCCAGCCGTTCATCGAGTTCACCTCAGTGGAAAGCAGGAACACCCTGTCGGTGAGCTGGGGTATCCCCCTGGCACACGGCAATGGCAACGGCTTCGTGGTCCGTCTCTTCAGCTCCTCCAACGTCCTGCTGAAGGAGGTGGAAGTCCCCTCCTTGCTCATCCGCACCGCCAAGATCCCAGACCTGGAGTTCAAGCGGGACTACCGAGTGGAGGTGATGATGGTCAACTGCGGGAGCCTGGGGCCGCCATCCGAGCCGTACCCTGTGCGCATCACCAGCCAGGGTAACTGCCAGCACTGCACCAAAGACAGAACTAATGTGACTGTGACAAGATTCTGAGCCCGCGGGCTCTTTATATTTCACATGCAGAAGCTAATATGGTCCTGAACTAATACAGTTTGGGATTTTTAAAGTCAGTATTGGCCAGTGCAATTGTAATACAGTTATTTGTGTATCTCAGAGCTGATGTGACAGCCTGCCCACTACTGCGATCCGTTAATTCTAAGTCATAGACACACAGTTCAGCTAGTGTACATTCACTTCTGCAGTTTCTTCAACCTCTTACTTACACTGCAGTTGAAAGTATGTCTTGAGCTTTGAGTACCATTCCAGACCCTGATGTGTGTGCTGTCTCTGCCCCACCCAGGCCCCACGTCCCCACGCAACGTCCAGGCCACCCCTCAGTCCATCAGCGTGGTGCGGCTGACATGGCAGCCCCCCGTGGACCCCAACGGGGGCATTGTGAAATACATCATCGAGTACAAGCAGGTCGGCACGGGCAGTCTGCACCAGTGGGTCGACACCGACGACGGCAACAAGACCAGCAAGGACGTGATGTCCCTCAACGGCAGCACCCACTACCAGTTCCGGGTCCGAGCCAACTCCAAGGTGCCGGGGGAGTGGAGCGCCCCTGTCACTGTCTGGACGATGGGGGACGGTGGGTGTGGCTCAGTGCATTGCACACTTACTGTGTTTGTGAATGGCCCTGGCAATGAGGAGATTGCAGAGGAGCCAGTCCTGACCTGAGAAGGATTTATTCAAACTGGGACTGGATATTGTTTGGGCATTTATTGGTTATTATATATATATATATATATATATATATATATATATATATATATATATATATATATATATATATATATATATATATAACATGAGTACTTATTGTCACAATGCCTTCTTTTTCATGTTCCCATTACATTGTGCAGTTTCATCTAATAATTGCCCCTTCTCTGATTCTCTTTCCATCCCCTCCCAGGACCCCTGAGTTTCACCCCGACCACACAGAAGGTGCAGGGGCTGCCCGGGGGCAATGACCAGCAACTGATCCTGGCCATCGTGGGCTCGGTTTCGGCCACCTGCCTGACCATCGTGCTGGCCCTGCTCACGCTCTTCTGCATCCGCAGGAACCTCTGCCACCAGCGCCGCACCTTCACCTACCAGTCTGGATCTGTGAGTGTGTCCCAGTGGTCAGCCGCCCCGCATGGGGAGAGCAGCTACTACAGCACTGCAGACAGGCAGAGTCGCTGCAGACTGAACTGAAGGAACAACGCCCTGCTAGAATATGTGTTAAACAAGTATAGTTGATGCTAACAGGTTCCAATGGGGGCTGGATTTGTAATCTGACCTGTGTTGAGAGGTGCCCTTGGTTTCTAATCTGACCTGTGTTGAGAGGTGCCCTTGATTTATAATCTGACCTGTGTTGAGAGGTGCCCTTGGTTTCCAATCTGACGTGTGTTAAGAGGTGTCCTTGGTTTCTAATCTGACCTTTGTTAAGAGGTGTCCTTGATTTCTAATCTGACCTGTGTTAAGAGGTGTCCTTGATTTCTAATCTGACCTGTGTTGAGAGGTGCCTTTGATTTCTAATCTGACCTGTGTTAAGAGAAGCCCTTGCTAATGCGTGAGTCTCCACCCAGGGCGAGGAGACCATCCTGCAATTTAACTCAGGGACTCTGACCCTGACCCGTCGCCCCAAACCGCAGTCCGAGCCCCTGACCTACCCCATCCTGGAGTGGGACGACATCAAGTTCGAGGACGTGATCGGGGAGGGCAACTTTGGACAAGTCATCAAGGCCATGATCAAGAAGGACGGCAACAAGATCAGCGCCGCCATCAAAATGTTAAAAGGTCAGGGCATGAGCGACCTGAAAGGGGAGGCTGGAGTTTCTCTCTTTGTGATCAACATGTTCTAAGCCGTTTTCCCATGCTTTTCCCATGGTTATACTCTGCATTTACCAGAGATGACCCTGGTTTGCCATGCTTATTAATATGCTTTACTATACCTTGCTATTCTTTACAATGCTTAGCTATGTTTTCCCAAGCTTTCTGTGCTTTATTACACTTTGCTATGCTTTTACTGTGGTACATTTTTATAAGGGATTACAGAGTGCTGGGAAGCCAACAAATGGTTTTTTTTTATGTGTAATTAACTGAAGGCAGGGCTTATTACTGAGTCTTTTGGAACCACAGCCCTCATCAGCTTTCCTATCAGTAACACAAGCACAAAAAACCCAACTGTTTGGTTTTCTCTCCCCCTAGAGTTTGCCTCGGAGAATGACCACAGGGATTTTGCAGGAGAGCTGGAGGTCCTGTGTAAACTGGGGCAGCACCCGAACATCATCAATCTGATCGGAGCCTGCGAGAACCGGGGTGAGCCGTCTGTCTGTCTGTCTGTCTGTCTGTCTGCAAAAATAGCAACTGCTGAATTTTCTTTTCTACTAAGTGACTTTGTGAAAAGATAGTCTTAGTCTTAGTTTCCAAGTCATTAAAAAAGTCATTTTTAAAAGTATTTATATATATATATATATATATATATATATATATATATATATATATATATATATATATATATGCGGTATGCAACAAGATGATGAAAACCTGAAAACTGAGCAAACAGCGCCTTCTAGTGGAGAGACAATTACATATTTCTCCTCTGTTGGACTGCAGTGTGTTGGCTGCTCCCTCACTCTGGAGCAGCATGGATTTAGTAGATATGTTGCTTGATGCTTGCTTGTTTGTTTGTTTGTTTTTTGTACTTTTTTAAAGTTTCGTGAATAGTGCCCATTTTTTACATTGGAAATAGTTCTATTTTCCTACTTGCAAAAAGTCATTATTTAAAAAAAAAAAAAAAAAAAAAAGACATTTTCACTTCTGTTAATGTGAATTCAGAACCTTATAAAAGTTTCCCCTGTTAAAAGCGCAGCAAAACCCAGAGAGGTAAGGTAAAGCATATTACAAAACATGGCAAACCATTATAAACTATAGTACAGTAAATGCATAGTATAAGCATGGGAAAACTTTAAAAATACCACGCAGATTTCCCAGAGTAACCCTTTCTAAGGGTGAAGGCAGCGTGACTAGTGTGTCCCTCTCCAGGTTACCTGTACATCGCCATCGAGTTTGCCCCCTTCGGAAACCTGCTGGACTTCCTGCGGAAGAGCCGCGTGCTGGAGACGGACCCGGCGTTCGCCAAGGAGCACGGCACGGCCTCCACGCTCACCTCCCAGCAGCTGCTGCAGTTCGCAGCCGACGTGGCCACGGGAATGCAGTACCTCAGCGAGAAACAGGTGGGCACGCAACCCCCAGCCACGGAGTCCTGAATCTGAAGGGACCGGAACACGACGAAAATATACATGTTCTTAAATAAGAATTATTACACATGTTCTTAAACAACGTATGGGAACTGTGCTGCGGCTGGACTACCCCGCTGATAACACGTTCATTAAGGGGTTTATTCCACCTGCATAGTCGTGTGTCGCGTTGCTTGTGTGTTCGGATGTAAAATGCCATTGAGTTTCCAGCATTCTCTTCGACGTGCCGTAACAGTTTTGTTTCTGTTTTTAAAGTTCATTCACAGAGATCTGGCTGCAAGAAACGTGTTAGTCGGGGAAAATCTGACAGCTAAAATAGCAGATTTTGGACTTTCCAGGGGAGAAGAAGTGTATGTCAAAAAGACTATGGTGGGTATTTTTCATGCATTTAGAATTGTACTGTAAGCACAGCATACATCTTTAGATGGGTTATGCTAAATGGAAACACAGTATTTTTAATATACTGTAGTGTATGAATTACAAAGAAAACCTTTTTTCTTCTATTTTCTTCCTTCAGTTCTTTCTTTCAAACAGAGTAAACATTGATGAGATGTCAGGGCTGCAGTTCACCACAGCTTCATGTTTTCATGTCTGCTGCGGTTGTGAGTTACAGCCCTGATCTCAAAATACTCACAGGAAGTTGGGGCTGTACTGTAAGCTAGTGATCCCAGCCTGTCTTGCCAATCTCCAATGCAATTAACTCTTGTGTGATCAGGCCCTGGTTACACAGTGTATAGAACACGCTATTTATATAAACTAGTATGGGTATGAAATCCTAATTCATTTATTCTTCATGTTTAAATTCTCTTTGTATCATTTTCTGTGTCAGTTGTCACATCCTGGTGGAATAGAATTTGGAAATAAATCCGAAGCCATGGTATTCATTGTCATATACTTGTACTTGCTAGAACCAAAGTCATTGTATTTTATCTTGCTCTTAATTGTATTATTACTTGTACTGTGATTCTTGAAATGTATTTTTGTTTATGACTGTAAGTTGCCCTGGATAAGGGCGTCTGCTAAGAAATAAATAATAATAATAATAATAATAATAATAATAATAATAATAATAATAATAATAATCACAGTCAACACAAAAAACACGTAAAGACCCTGTAGTAGTACTAGTAGTGTTAACCTCGTTTAAAACAACACTCTTTATTATATTATTATATTCAGGTTCAATATTGAACCTCTGGCTAGGCTGTTCAAGGCAACAGGTGTAGCTCCTCTAAGTATGTTAATCATTTTTTAAATGATTTTATTGGAGGATTTAAACTTTAAGAACGAGTCCAGTGACACCTCCTTTATTTTCCAGGGAAGACTGCCAGTGCGATGGATGGCAATCGAGTCTCTAAACTACAGCGTCTATACGACAAAGAGTGATGTGTAAGTAGCTCTTTCTGTCTGTGGTGCAGGTAGATGCAAGCTGATATATACAGCATGAGAGATCATCGTTTAGCCAATTGATAGAACGTTCATTCTTTGTTTTAGACTGCTTACATCTTTCTTTCTCTCGTTCATTTAACTAGACCTCTCGGTCTCCGCAGCCGTACCATAGGTGTAATTTACATGGGGGCGTGGCCCCCTCACATTGCAGCAGTATTAAAAATGGTATTTCTCAATAATAATAATTCCTATAATTACTAGTCAGGACAGCGTTTTCCATTCGGAGCCAGTGGAAACGGCAATCGACTGAGACAGCGTTGGCGCACAATGCATTATGGGTGATCGATACAAAGATTTTCTATTTGAACACTGGGATCTTATTGTTGTAGAGTGGATGTGAAATACCCCCTCCTGTCCTCTTATACTGCCTTGCTGGGTAGTATATATATATATATATATATATATATATATATATATATATATATATATATATATATATATATATAATATATATATACACACACACACACACACACACACACACACACACACACACACACACACACACACACAGTGGTTTGCAGAAGTATTCACCCCCTACCAATAATGTCACATTTTGTTGAATTACAAATAATGTATGCACAGTTTTTCAAACAAACTTGTTTTATTCAAAGCTGTAATGGTTAAACTAAACACTGTTATAATGAGGAGGAGGTTAAATGTCAGCAAAACTTGCAAAGACAATGTACAAAATGAAATTTACTGGTTGCATAAGTATTCAGCCCCTTAAGTCAGTACCTGGTAGAAGCACCTTTTGCAGCAATTACTGCTATGAGTCTTTTTGGATAGGTCTCTACTAGCTTTGCACAGTAGGATGGTGACATTTTTCTTCATGGTGAAATTGCTCCAGTTTTGATAAGTTTGTTGGGGATCGTCAATGGACTGCAATCTTCAAGTCGCGCCATAAATTTTCGATTGGACTTTGACTGGGCCACTCAAGAACATTAATTCTCTTCTTGTTCAACCACTCCAATGTGGCTTTGGCTTTGTGCTTCGGGTCATTGTCCTGCTGAAATGTGAATTTCCTTCTCAGTTTCAGTCTTGGCTGACTCAAACAGGTTTTCCTCAAGGATTCGCCTGTACTTTGCGCCATCCATTCTCAACTGTATCCTGACAAGCTTCCCAGTCCCTGCTGAAGAGAAGCATCCCCATAACATGATGCTGCCACCACCATGCTTGACAGTTGGGATGGTGTTGACTGAGTAATGTGCAGTGTTGGGCTTGCGCCAGACGTAACGCTTGGAATTTAAAAGTTCAATTTTTGTCTCGACTGACAACAAAACCTTTTTCCACATGTCTGCAGTATCATCTACATGCTTTTTCACAAACTCCATACGTGCTTTAAGATGAGGCTTTTTGAGTAATGGCTTCTTTCTTGCCACCTGTCCATACAGACCAGCTTTGTGTAGGGACTGGCTTATTGTTGATGTGTGAACACTGACTCCCATCTCAGACACAGAACTTTGCAGATCTCTCAAGGTCATTGTTGGCTTCAGAGTGACATCCTGAACCAGTTTCCTGCTTTCCTGGCTGCTCAGTTTGGGAGGGCGACCTGATCTGGGTAGTGTCTCGGTGGTATGATGCATCTTCACTGTGCTGAGAGGGATAATCAGCACCTTTGAAATCTTCTTGTACCCTTCTCCTGCTCTGTGCTTCTCTACCACTTTATCCCTGACTGTTTCAAAAGCTCCTTAGTCTTCATGGTTGCTTTGTTGGATCACTATGTGAGTTGCAGCTTGAAAGTCTTTATATATCTGAGGGAAATTATCTACAAGTTAAACCACTTTGAGTACACACAGGCTGAAACCATTTCACTAATTTTGTGACCTTTCAAACAAAACATTTCCACCTGAGCTGATTTAGGGCTGCAGTAGCAAAGGGGTTGAATACTTATGCAGCTGAGATTAATCTTACTTATTTATGTTCTATATGCATTTGTTTAACTTTGTATAGAGTAGTTTGTATTGATTCTACATGTAAAGTCTAATTTGAAAGTGTCGTGGAGTATGCTCAAGTGCCAACAAAATATGAATACTTCTGCAAACCACTGTGTGATTTTTTTTTTTCTCACAGTTTTATTTGCAGAGTAACTGCACTTCTCACCCAGTAAGGCACTCTCAGAGGCCGTGGCTGGTAGCCTGGTCAGTGGCTGAGCGGAGAATTGAACCCCAGCTCTTCTGGGCGCCAGTACTGAATGCCCTCTTTTGTATGTTTCAGGGTATTTTTTTTTTTATCCATGATCTATACCAGGAAACATGCTTTATACCAATAAATCAATAAGTAAATAAAGCCAGTGAAAGAGACCTCCATTGTTTATAGACGTGACACTTCATTAACATGTTAATATTAAATCCGCCCTGGACCTCCCTGCTTCTCCTGCTGATACAAGTCTGCTACTTGAGAGATACCATTTACCAGGAAGCAAGCATGAGAGACAGCCGCAGCTAGGTGTTCAGAAACAAGTCTATTTATACTGTGTTGTGAGCTGTGTGTGCAACTCAGAACAGAGGAAGTGGGAAAAAAAACCCAAAAGATAAGGCTTGGTCAGGACAGCGAGTCCAGCCAAGTTAGAGAAATAACAACTCTGTATCAGGACTCGGATACAGCTATTCCACATGGTGAAGCGACTTTACTGCTGTGTTTGTGATCTAGACATTCTACTGTCAACAAGCAAGCAAACAGACAACATGTTAATATCATAATTGGAGTCATTAGTTAAGGGAAAACACCTGTTTTGTGATTGATGGCACGTTTATGGCATCTTCTGTGTCTATTACAGCCATCAAGTGATGAATAATAACTCTATAAACATGCAGTGACTGTGTTACTGCTGGGAGATTAAAAGCACAGCTAAAGAAACACAAAAAAATCAAGACTGAGGTTGATTTGTTTTTGTTTGTCCTGTGGGGTACAGTATGTGTGTAAGATAGGGTTAGAATTCTATATACTGCCAGTCATGTTGAGTCAAGAATGGAAGGGGAAGCGTTTAAGGAAACAGCCTTCTGCACATGTAACATTTTAACACAATCTTTGAAAATGTTTTATTATCTATTATTATTTTGAATTCAGGGTATGTGCATTTTCTTTAATTTTAAATACTTGTATTTTCTTTCTCAGGTGGTCTTTCGGAGTGCTGCTGTGGGAGATTGTAAGTCTAGGTAAGCACATTTCTAGCTTCCTTTCAGACCCCAGCAGTGAACCCATGAGACACTCACACTCACATGCCTGGGGTCACAGCCCAGTGAGTGAGGTGCGAGACAGACACTCACACTCACATGCCTGGGGTCACAGCCCAGTGAGTGAGGTGCGAGACAGACACTCACACTCACACGCCTGGGGTCACAGTCCAGTGAGTGAGGTGCGAGACAGACACTCACACTCACATGCCTGGGGTCACAGTCCAGTGAGTGAGGTGCGAGACAAACACACACACTCACATGCCTGGGGTCACAGCCCAGTGAGTGAGGTGCGAGACAGACACTCACACTCACATGCCTGGGGTCACAGTCCAGTGAGTGAGGTGCGAGACAGACACTCACACTCACATGCCTGGGGTCACAGTCCAGTGAGTGAGGTGCGAGACAAACACTCACACTCACATGCCTGGGGTCACAGTTACTCACCAGCGCCAATCACACCCATCAGCTCACTGCCGTCTAAAAAAAATTTAACGTGGTATGGATATCTGGAAAATAAATGCAGATGGTCTCTGCACCCCAAAAATTACTTCTCAACATAAAATCATGTATTTTCCAGTTCAGCCGTGTCTCTAATTATGAAATTGAACCCACTGATTCATTGACCCCCATAAAGCACTTGGATCATTTAACTGTAGCTGTAGGACTAGACCAGCCCACCTGGATGGAGCTGCCTGCATCTGCAGTCCTGTAGAGTAGGTCTCATTTGGCACTGGGCTGGCTGTGGAGTGGTGGCGAGTGTTTAAACCCTTTGGTCCTGTCCTGCTTCAGGTGGAACTCCCTACTGCGGGATGACCTGCGCTGAGCTCTATGAGAAATTACCACAAAGCTATAGGATGGAGAAGCCAAGGAACTGTGATGATGAGGTGTAAGTACAGTACAGCAGTGATCATCTCTATTGTGTGCTTGTTTATTCATGGTTCCAGTTTCAAGTGTGTCCGTGTCACTGGTGTGGGCAGCAGCCAGTCGCCATGCTGCGGGGTGTCTAGGTATTCAGCAAGCAAAGCAGTGTCATACACCTGTGAGCACCGTGATTGGCTGGGAATGATGGTAATGCGTTTGTAACTGCAGATACGAGCTGATGAGGCAGTGCTGGAGAGACCGCCCCTACGAGAGGCCCACCTTCGCTCAGATCTCAGTGCAGCTCAACAGAATGCTGGAGGCTAGAAAGGTATGCAAGATACACAGGACATATATCGCAGATGTCAGTATGCATAGGTAGATTGTAAATTTATCCCAGTTATATTCTTCACTATTTTGCACATTTATATATATATATTGGTATACAGATATATTTCCAAAACGCATCAGGTTTAAACATGTAATGTTTACACAGTAGCGCAAGTCTATTGCATTCACTTGACCATGTAGATGCGTATTACACTCACGGGGTTTGAGCTCAGAGCGAAACATGGGCCGTGCCTTTTCACATGTTTCACATTTCACTGAAACACAAACATCACAGGAACCTTGGGTGAAATGAGATGCATTTTCAGACAGAGCCTCCATTTTGGTTGCCATATATCATGGGGTGCCCTTGAGAACGAACGCTGGCAAGCTATCAGGGCTGTGCAGGCAGGCAGGAAGCTAACCCGGATACATTCATTATTTAAGATGTACAGCATTTCATACAGGATGTACAGATATAATATTGGTATATCATTGATATGCCCTATATGGGAAGTTGGCTCTTGAGCAAAACATTATTATATATAATTTTATTTCGATTTTCTAAAACTCGGTTAGCTTACTGTAAAAACATAAATCTGTAGGAAAGGTCAGTGAAAGAGTAGGGAAGGCATAGTAAAGCAGTGGTGAGCATGAATAATCACCAGAGTACAGTAAAGCCTGATAAAAAAAGCACATGGCAACGCACTGTAAATTCACATTATAAGCATAGGAAAAACACAAAAAGTTGCAGTTGTGCAGAGCTCCATGTTTAGATGGGCATACCTTGTGCTGTCAGACCTCATACCTGTTCTCTGTCCCCCCACACTGCAGGCCTACGTGAACATGGCTCTGTTTGAGAACTTCACCTACGCTGGAATCGATGCCACCGCAGAGGAGGCCTGACCTGGGTCCCACTGGACTCCTCCAGATAATCCCAAACATTTAAACCAGGAGCTGACCACTGCCATGCTGCTGGATCCTCGAGAGGCGATAAGAAAAAAAAAAAAGACTCAAAAAGACTGAACTTTATGATGTGTTGAAAAGACTGTTAGAGACGGTGCTGAAGAAGAAAATGGAGTTCCTTTATCTGCTAGTGGCGCAGCGAGCCATTCTTAATCGATGGAGCGTGATGCTTCCTGTCATGAGATATCGGGATAGAGGAGTGTATCGTGATACATGACTAAAAGCAATAAGATACTTGTAATCCACCAAAGGGTATCTGATTGATGAAGATATAAAGAAAAGTGATTTATAGCTATTGTAAGAATACATGTCCGTCACATCCCATCATTAATGATCGTTTGATCTTATTACATAGAAAGTAGCCCACCAGGAACATGACACGCATGGCAATATATATCACACCAGGACTGTATTGTTACACCCCTGTCTGCTGCATTTGTAAACTAGAAGAACTTACAAACTAGGAGAACTACTGCAGAATAAAGTGACGGTGGACTGAGAAAGGAATAAGACACCACAAAAGGGGTCTGTATTCTCTTCTGCATGTGGCTGGACCTGCTGTGGACTGGAGTCTGTTTGTGTGTGTGCAGGTTAACTGGAATGGAGCACTGCAAGGTCCAGTCTTTCTTTCCATGGTTATAGAGAACAGCCAGTGTAACTGGAGTGAATGATGTTGAGGCACTTAATGACCTGCTTGGTGTACTGTAGGGCACCCAGCTGCAGGGCTCTCTTGTGTAAGAGTAACAGACGTAACCCTTGTACTGTATCTAACTGTAGCATCTGTGTATCCAAGATACAATTCACTAACAATGTTAAACGTCTTGCACCGACATTCACATAAAAGAGACGTATACTTAAGGTGTGTTTTATCATTTAAAAAACCAGACTTGCAAGTAAAACAAGCCTGTGATGACAGGACGAATCACATTTAAAGATATTATTTGGGTTATTAACTGGCACAGCTTTACTTTAACGTACCACCATGTGTCTTAGTAAATCCGCAGTGCGTGGCCCAGTTGTGACATGTATATACACTGAATAAACAGAAATGCATCCAGACTGTAAAAGGTTAATGGGAGAACTCGCTGTGGATGTTTTCTCATAACAAGCCTCCCCCCCCCCCCCCCCGATTGCTCAAGTGTCAAGTGCATAAGAACACGTTTCAAACTTTAAGAAGCGTGCGGTCTGTGAGTTGTGAACACTTTCCTCTGCTGTGCCTCGCTGATCTGCCACAGCGTTTCCTCACTCCCAGGGGTGCTCTCTGAAGCAAATCCAGATAGAGAAGCGCAGCGAGGTTCAGTCCACAGCCTCTCCCCTAACTCTCAGAGCAGGCTCAGGGTCCTACAGCTTCACAGCCTCTCCCCTAACTCTCAGAGCAGGCTCAGGGTCCTACAGCTTCACAGCCTCTCCCCTAACTCTCAGGGCAGGCTCAGGGTCCTACAGCTTCACAGCCTCTATCCTAACTCTCAGGGCAGGCTCAGGGTCCTACAGCTTCACAGCCTCTCCCCTAACTCTCAGGGCAGGCTCAGGGTCCTACAGCTTCACAGCCTCTATCCTAACTCTCAGGACAGGCTCAGGGTCCTACAGCTTCACAGCCTCTCCCCTAACTCTCAGAGCAGGCTCAGGGTCCTACAGCTTCACAGCCTCTCCCCTAACTCTCAGGACAGGCTCAGGGTCCTACAGCTTCACAGCCTCTATCCTAACTCTCAGAGCAGGCTCAGGGTCCTACAGCTTCACAGCCTCTCCCCTAACTCTCAGGACAGGCTCAGGGTCCTACAGCTTCACAGCCTCTCCCCTAACTCTCAGGACAGGCTCAGGGTCCTACAGCTTCACAGCCTCTCCCCTAACTCTCAGGACAGGCTCAGGGTCCTACAGCTTCACAGCCTCTCTCCTAACTCTCAGAGCAGGCTCAGGGTCCTACAGCTTCACAGCCTCTATCCTAACTCTCAGGACAGGCTCAGGGTCCTACAGCTTCACAGCCTCTCCCCTAACTCTCAGGACAGGCTCAGGGTCCTACAGCTTCACAGCCTCTCCCCTAACTCTCAGAGCAGGCTCAGGGTCCTACAGCTTCACAGCCTCTATCCTAACTCTCAGGACAGACTCAGGGTCCTACAGCTTCACAGCCTCTCCCCTAACTCTCAGGACAGGCTCAGGGTCCTACAGCTTCACAGCCTCTCCCCTAACTCTCAGGACAGGCTCAGGGTCCTACAGCTTCACAGCCTCTCCCCTAACTCTCAGGACAGGCTCAGGGTCCTACAGCTTCACAGCCTCTCCCCTAACTCTCAGAGCAGGCTCAGGGTCCTACAGCTTCACAGCCTCTCCCCTAACTCTCAGGGCAGGCTCAGGGTCCTACAGCTTCACAGCCTCTATCCTAACTCTCAGGGCAGGCTCAGGGTCCTACAGCTTCACAGCCTCTCCCCTAACGCCCAGGACAGGCCCAGGGTCCTACAGCTTCACAGCCTCTATCCTAACTCTCAGGGCAGGCTCAGGGTCCTACAGCTTCACAGCCTCTCCCCTAACTCCCAGGACAGGCCCAGGGTCCTACAGCTTCACAGTCTCTCCCCTAACTCTCAGGACAGGCTCAGGGTCCTACAGCTTCACAGCCTCTCCCCTAACTCTCAGGGCAGGATCCAGGTCCTACAGCTTCACAGCCCAAGTGTTTGGCCCCTGCTTACAGCTGGTGTTCCCCTCCCTCCCCAGCAGACACTGCCAGTAAATGCCCCTGTTTTGAGACACTTGCTTATAAAGGTTTACTGCGGTGTACCAGAGCCTACAAAAGCATGGTAAAATACAGATAAGCGGAGAAGTATGGTAAAAACAGACATGGTAAACCACAGTAAATGCATACGGGAAGCATGGTGACTACAAAATGACCAAGCAAGAGTGCCTGTAATGTGGGGAACTACTGTAGCCTTCTAAAAGAATTACTTTTCAATGAAGACATTTACATTGTGGCAGAATTGGTAAAGGAAACGTATCTAACTAGTTTTATGTTAAAACGCTCTTGCAGGTATGAAATGTGGGCATTCTCCAAATCTACAATATTGGCTATTGTTTTCACTCAATGATTCAATTTTGCAGTGCTCTCTGTTTGGAATCTATTTATTTTTTCATGACTAAATCTGGTCTGTGTTGATATCCCTACATCCTATGGTATGGTTACCGTGGTAACCTACTAAATCTACTGAAGCGGGCAGCATGATTCTACACTGCAAACTTTAAGCAATCATATAAACACAATTCTTCACTATAGAAAAAAAGTGCCCAGTCTACTCTAGTCTAATTTACTCCAAAAAGCAATAGTATTTCATGCACAGCATGTCGTTTTTGTATATAACTTTTGTTTCCTCTTTTTACATCAAGTTCAATAATAATAATAATAATAATAATAATAATAATAATAATAATAATAATAATAATAATAATTGTATGAAATCAAACCACACATGTGAGTTTCATTTCTGCATTTCTGTCAATAAAATAGTGCCACACCTGGGGTCTTAGTTAGCAATTTTAGATTCGGCAACGTTTATATCACTTAATACAGAGATGGAAATGAGACTCCCATTGCATAGAAGTTGGATCCGTTTCTGGTTTTACTATGAGTTTAATAAAACAGACCTGAGCTTGTTACCTGTACACTGCGGCTAATCAAGCACATATTAAAACCTGGAATGGGAGACGCTTCTATACAATAGGAGTCTTATTGCCATCCCTGGAATAGACTCTACTTGTGCAACAGATTCTGTAACATCTTGACCAACATCATTTTAAATTAAAAACTGTTAAAAAAAATAATTGATAATAATAATAATAATAATAATAATAATAATAATAATAATAATAATAATAATAATAATCAGAATTGAAGAACATTTTAAACTGTAGTTATGTTGTCTGCAACAAAATAAAGACGGAACCAAAAAAGCTCCTGCAACTTGAGAGATAAGCATTCGTATCACCCTGTCTGTTTACCTAGCAGTAAATCAGGTGCACTTTCATTTCTTTGTTTTTCTGTTTTGCTGTGCCCTGTCACCCTGCTCGCTGTCTGTGTGGTGAGCTGGTAAGGGGTTAGCTGTGGGGCCCTCACTGGGGAGCTGGCTCAATCCTCCAGCCACACACTTCCTGATCAGCCAGGCTGAGCCTTGTGAGATAGTACTCACTTTCAGAGGGTCTCACAACAGAGCAGCACAGAGCAGCTTGGATGGGGTGAGTCGCACCTGTTGAAGAATGGCTCCTCGTTTTGCATGGAGACTGGGGATCCTATTCCCTGCTTGGATCAGCTGTGCATTGCTATTGACATCACACTGTGGATCCCTCCGAGTGCTGAGGGAAGGTAAGATGAATCCTCAATTTGCATTGTTAGAAAAGGGTGGAATATTTTTGGAAATGGGAGAGGTGGGGGGTTTGGGTACTGTGTGTATCATTTTAGATTGGGCTATGCTGTTGCCTGCTATGGGATATATTTATTTCAAAACAGGGAAAGGACATTCTTCTATGACAGAAGTATTGTGTGATATGTGGCATTTTAGCAGAAGAAAACCACATTGGCTGTGCAGGACTGGCAGGTGTGCACAGGTACAACACAGCAGCTCATACGGGCTACATTAACCCATATAAAAGTTTACCACGGTACTTTTGCACGGTATTTTTGCAGTTTTCCACATTGTTATACTGCACTTTATTACACTTTGCTGTGCTTTTACCATTAACTTTTATAAGGGTTAGTTTACCATGTTTTTTTCATATTTAATATTATGCTTTACCATACCTCACTACTCTTTACAGTGCTTACCTGTGCTTTAGCATGATTTCACTGTGCTGTATTACACTTCACTGTGCTTTTACTAGGAACTTTTATTTTAAATAAATAAATAAATAAATAAATAAATAAATAAATAAACTGTGTTGTTGTTCAACCGAAACTATTAAATACTCAATAATGCTAAATTTAGAAACACTAAAAGAAACTTAATTGATTCAATGACCAACGTTTCCACTACAAATCTCATTCCTTTATGTGTTGTTGCGCAAAACACAAGAAACTAGCCCAGTTTTTTTTACAAATTACATTTTCAATTTTTTTTTGTTCAAAATAAAGCATTGTTTCGCTTGTGCTGATTTTGCTGTTATTTTGTATTTTGATAAATACAGTTACTGTGATTAGATTCTGGCAAGTTCCCCCTCTGGTTATATTTCTGTGTTTTTATCAAGCTTTACGAATTTAACTTGGTCTGGTTATGTGGCTTTTAAGTGGCTGCTCGTGATCTCCCTAATAATCTTTTTGGGGAGACCTGTCATGCTACAGTAGGTTCTTCCAATGTTTGCTGCTTTGTCAGATCTCAAAAATCCTGAAATGGACACATTCTGTAATCTTTTTTTTTATATAAATATTTGTATTACATTTTTAAATAACACATGCAATCTTATAATACAAACATATTCTCAAATATATAACTTTATGTATATAATCTAAACCCACAACCTATACCCAGCCCTTCAGTTATTACATCATAGGTACAGTATGATAACATATGCTACAACATGTTTTTAAAGTCGCTGCAATAAGCGACAGTAATATATATATATATACCACATCTCTATTTTTGTAATTCATTTAGAAATGGACCCAACATTTTCAAGAAGGGCAGCAGTGTGGAGTAGTGGTTAGGGCTCAGGACTCTTGACCGGAGAGTTGTGGGTTCAATCCCCAGTTGGGGGACACTGCTGCTGTACCCTTGAGCAAGGTACTTTACCTAGATTGCTCCAGTGAGTTACAGGAAAATAATTCCATCTAGGGTTTCTGTGACGTCATAAACTACGAGAGCGAAGGTCGAGTTTATAAACTGTCACAGAAACCCGAGATGGAATTGTTTTCCTGTAACTCACTGAAGAGGCCCATCTATTATTTTTTATAATCCAAGGATACCCATGTCATGCTAGTATTAAAGAAGACGAGGTTCAGCAGTACAGTTGTTGTTTTTTTTTTAAATGTAGCGTTTCAGTGCTGTACAGACGTTCTGAGTCGTTATCCATTTCTCTGAGATAAGAATGTACCAGCTTCACATCTTTTTTTTTTTTCAACGTATTCTCATTGTGTTGATCATTAATGAACATTTCTGTACTGTGGGTGTTGTCGAGTGATTGAAAATGAGACAAAATGGGTCAAAGTTCAAGTATATTTTCCTCTAGAGGAATTATCACTTTTTGACATCACTACTGTGGTATTATGCCTTTTTTGTAATGGCTCAAGATGCAAATTTATATATAAATTTATAGGAATGGTAATTGCACCAAATATACACATTTTCGGTTGGGTTGCTGAAACGCTAGCGCCAACTTGTGATTCATGTGATTTATTAATTAATTTATTAATTATTATTATTTTTTTAATCAAAGAGATCTCTCTGCTTGCTGCTGATAAAGATCCCAAATGCTTCACCAGAACGGACAAAGACCTGACTTGTTTTTGGGAAGGCAGGAATAACACTTCATACGATTTCTATTATGAATATGAGGGGTGAGTACTGGAGCTGAAAGGTGTGAAAAAAGTACCGTAACTGTCTGAATATAAGGTGTCACTATGTATAACATGCAACCAGTGTATTACAATGCAGCTTTGTGTTATATCTCTTAAGCAAGTGCGTATACACAATCAAACGTTTCTGAAATAAGGGAAAAACCTTATTTTTTTCTCCCAGAGAGGAAGAGGAAAAGAAATGCACACTTACCCATCAGAGAGTGGACCCAGACACGGGGCTTCACATTTGCTTGTTCCCTCCTGAAGATGTTTACCTGTTTGTAGAAGCACTCATCAAAGTGACAGAGTCCGGGACAAACAGGTCTGTCTACGAGCGCGTGGTGAATGTGGAAAACCAAGGTGAGTGTGTATGCAGAGACAGCACGCTGTTCCATGCACTGCAAACCAAGGTGAGTGCGTACTCAGAGACAGCACGCTGTTCCATGCACTGCAAACCAAGGTGAGTGCGTACGCAGAGACAGCACGCTGTTCCATGCACTGCAAACCAAGGTGAGTGCGTATGCAGAGACAGCACGCTGTTCCATGCACTGCAAACCAAGGTGAGTGCGTATGCAGAGACAGCACGCTGTTCCATGCACTGCAAACCAAGGTGAGTGCGTACGCAGAGACAGTGTGCTGTTCCATGCACTGCAAACCAAGGTGAGTGTGTATGCAGAGACAGCACGCTGTTCCATGCACTGCAAACCAAGGTGAGTGCGTACGCAGAGACAGCATGCTGTTCCATGCACTGCAAACCAAGGTGAGTGCGTACTCAGAGACAGTGTGCTGTTCCATGCACTGCAAACCAAGGTGAGTGCGTACGCAGAGACAGTGTGCTGTTCCATGCACTGCAAACCAAGGTGAGTGCGTACGCAGAGACAGCGTGCTGTTCCATGCACTGCAAACCAAGGTGAGTGCGTATGCAGAGACAGCACGCTGTTCCATGCACTGCAAACCAAGGTGAGTGCGTACGCAGAGACAGCGTGCTGTTCCATGCACTGCAAACCAAGGTGAGTGCGTACGCAGAGACAGTGTGCTGTTCCATGCACTGCAAACCAAGGTGAGTGCGTATGCAGAGACAGCACGCTGTTCCATGCACTGCAAACCAAGGTGAGTGCGTACTCAGAGACAGTGTGCTGTTCCATGCACTGCAAACCAAGGTGAGTGCGTACGCAGAGACAGTGTGCTGTTCCATGCACTGCAAACCAAGATGAGTGCATAAGAACAATTTGAAGCTACACAGGTTGAAGTATAAACAACCCCCGTCCAGCTACAAATCCAACTGGAACCATCATCTGAGGCAACCGCTAAAAAAAGGTGCCTATAATAGTAAACAAACTGTTTTATAACTTAGTAATGAATTTCCTTATTTATCTGTATGGCTTGATATTGAAGTTTTAACATGCTCACCAAGTTTAAGAATTGAATGTTAAAATCTAAGTAACAATTCATTTGCAGATTGTGAACCTTAATGAAGAACCTTGTAGATCACACGCATGTTCTTTTTTAATGCCTACCCCATTACCATTAAAGATTGTACAGTATTTATCGAGGTTACTCATGACTTTAAGCTAATGTTGCATTTTACCCCCTGAAAATACATTTTACTCTCAGTGTTCAAATTAGAGGGTAAGTTACTCCCAGACTCAAAACCTTATCTGGAGCGCTTGTAATGTGAATAAAAAAGCCTTCCTACAGCCTACAGCACTTTATACTAGCAGAAAAGTGATTTTGCACATTTTGAAAGCCTAATGAGAAGGTTTTTCTTTGTCTTTCGCTTTGGTAAGGGTACCGCTTTGGGGAGCTAGACTGCTGTTGTTACAGTTCAGCCTATCATGTGGAAGATCACCTCTGTGATAAAGTTTACATTTGATCCCTCCCATTTCATCTTGGATGTTTACTGTGGTGTTCCACAGTCGAAGGACCGAGTTGCGCAGTGAAGCATGCTGCATGCATAATAAACTGCTGAATAAGACATGGTACCCCATAGTGTCTGTCAGCATCATCACAATCCCAATACTTATGTATCAACCTTTATCTTTATCTGGCTCTTGCAGGCAGGCAATCTGATAATCCCAGCTTGTTTTTTTGCAGTTCTGCTAGACCCACCAACCGATGTCTCAGTTTCTCTGAATGGTAAACCACAGCAGCTTACAGTGAGGTGGACAGCTCCCAGAACAGGCAATCTTCAGTATGAAATACAATACTCCTCTGACAAAGCACAAGCGGTAAGAGCCTGAGACAGAGATCGTATTCCTTACCTGCAGCTTCCATCCGTAACCTTAAACAGAGAATCATACGTTTAGAAATGCTAAGATAAACTAAACAGATCCAGCAAGCGCTTTGATTACAAGTCCTTCTCAACGTCTTCAATGCTGAAATGAGTCGAGAGTTTGCTAGCGTTTCAAGTCGCGCACAACAAAATCATACAGCAGCACTAAAAGGAAACTTTGCATCATTAGACAACTGTTTTGAAGAGAAGCTCTTTATCGATGTTTATGTAACATCAGCAACATGTATGAGTGAGAGGTAGTTAGGTAAAAGTCATTCTTACAGTAGGTGTCCAATTCGTTTAACATTTCTTGACGCACTTTCTTTTTCTTTAGAAGGTAAGCGAGCCACTGTCACTGGTTCACACTCTGTATGGGCTGAGTCCAGGTGAGAAATATAACATTGCAGTTCGTGCCAAGCCGGACGGCAGCTCGCGGGACGGGTTTTGGAGTGCCTGGTCCCAGACTGCCAGCGCTGTGGTGCCCAGACCTGCAGGTGGGTTCTGTTAGCAATCCTGCAACAAGCAACAAGGCACACCAGGCTAAAGAGGCACAAGATCATGAAATAATCCTACCTGGCTTCTAATGCAATTGTATAGGGCCTGCTTTTTCTTTTTTTTTTCTACAAGGACTCTCCAGATCTGGTATTTGCATTTAAAATACGATGCCCAATCCTCATGAAACGGCACATACCAGGACACACTTGAAAAAATATATTTAAAAAAACAAAACAAATCTGGAATTCAGTACAGGAAGTCATTCTGTTTTCAGCGTGCCTGAATATTTTATGCTGTACAGTCGGAGCCGCCTAATCGGGATACTGATAATCGGGATTTCTTCCCAATGCTATTTATGTCATTTAATTGGGATACAGTATTTTCAAATGATGAATGGAGATCACTTTTCCGAGCAAGACAGGTTTGCGTAGCACAGTGCAGTCAATACGTGATTACACTGCGACTTGCGTAAATTACGTAAACCATGTTGAACTCTTGAAGGAGCTGCTGGAGTCTCCTGTGGTTTTTCAGGCTGTCAACATCACAGGTGTTTCGCCTTGTGATAAAGCGGCGCAGGCTGTATTATTATTATTATTATTATTATTATTATTATTATTATTCCTCAAGACTCACCTCTTCAGAAAGCACCTCTAGAACTCCTCTGTTTTTCCCCTGGGACACTTATCACCCTTCCTTAAATGCGCTTTACTTGCTCTTATCTGCCCCCTATTTTACTGCATTTAATCCTGTACTTCA